>NC_134080.1:116168696-116474581 GCF_000715075.1 Nicotiana tabacum | reverse complement strand
GGCGAAGTAGTGACGAGGCTAGGACACGACAAACAACATAAACCTGTGCAGTTAAACAATATACTAGCAGAATAACAAGTAATAGAAGCTCAGCAGAAATGAACGGGAAGGGGCAACATGCTATGGGGGTTCGAACATAAAGAATTACAACAGTAAAGGAATCTAAAAAGCTAGTACACTTGAACCGATAACAACAAGTAAACACAGCAAACAGAAAATGCAAGGCATCATCCTTTGTGCTTTTACTCTCAATCCTCACCATGCAATCAATAATAGAAACATGCACTACATCACCCTTCGTACTTTATTACTCTTCCTCACCGTATGAATAATAGAAATGTGGACGGCATCACCCTTCGTGCTTTATCACTCTTCCTCACCATATGAATAATAGAAATGTGCACGGCATCACCCTTCGTGCTTTATCACTCTTCCTCACCATAAGAAACAACATAAATAATAACAACCCAGCAAGGGCATCACAATCAAACAACTTCGTCTCATCATTTAATTTTACAACAGAAATCTCAACTTGAGCCAATACTCAACCAATATCCAAAACCATGGAAAACATAATAAGACTTGTTTAACATAAGTAATAACTATTTTAATCAGGAACACTACGTATAAAGGAACACAACGGTCACAAGTATAAGACTCACTCGCATGCTATGGCCCGACAACAACGTATAGATACTCGTCACCACACCTGTATATCGTAATTAACAACTAAACAAGTAGAAAATAAGGCAACAACACCTAATCCCTCAAGCTAAGGTTATCCACAACACTTTCCTCGATTCCTCGACCAAACTCAAGCCTCAAACACCATTTTCCCCTTAGTTTCCACTTCCAATTCGCTCGTATCTATGCATAATTAACTTATTATCATCAATTAATGCCAAAGAAACCAATTCTAATGAAAAATTATAGATTTTCCAACATTCTTCCCAAATAGTCAAAAATTGACCCCAGGCCCGCTTGGTCAAAACTCAAAGTTTGGACCAAAACACGATTACCCATTCACCCCGAGCTCGGATATACAATTAGTTTCGTAATCCGACCCCTAATCCTAAATTGCCAAATTTGAAAAATCCCCAATTTTCCCGAAAATCCCTAATTCTACCATGAAAGAACAAGATTTAGACCTAGAAATCTAATGTGTGTTGATGGAAATTGAAAAAAATGATTTGGAGAACACAAACCTATGAATTTGGTGTTGAAATCCCTCTTCAAAATCGCTCCTAGGTCGAGTTATTATGAAAGAGTTATGAAATTTTTATAAAATCCCGATTCTAGACTATTTTTAAAAAGACTGGACAGGCCTTCTTCGCATTCGCGGGAGGCCTGTCGCGTTCGCGAAGCATTGGCTAGAAGGGCCTTCGCGTTCGTGAGATACCGTATGCGTTCGCGACGGTATACCCCCCTCCCCCCCGACCTTCGCGTTCGCGTAGAGTATTTTCTCCCCTCCCCCAGGTCCCTGCAAAATGGCCTTCGGGTTCGCGAGAGTAATGCCCCCAACGCTCCGCATTCGCGACCTGTGCCTCGTGTTCACGTAGAAGGAGTTCTCCTTCAGAAAAATTTACTCTCCGCGTTCGCGAGAGTACCTTCACGAACGCGAAGAAGGATATACCAGATGACAGCAGAAGCCCAAAACACAAGAAATTTCAAGTCTAAAACATCCCGTAGCCTATTCGAAACTCACCTGAACCCTCGGGGATCCTAACCAAATATGCATACAAGTCTAATAATATCATACGGACTTGCTCGCACAATCAAATATCTAAAATAACACCTACAACTACGGATTTAGTATCAAAATCAATGAAATTCTCAAGAAAACTTAAAGTTTCTATTTTCTCAACCGAGGGTCCGAATCACGTCATATAAACTCCGTTTCTCACCAAATATCACAGACATGACTTAAATATCATAATAAATTTGTACCGTACTCCGGAACCAAATACGGGCCCGATACCAACAAGATCAAGCATTATGAAAATTCTAAAAACCATTATATTTTCAGTTTAACAATTTTCTTCAAAAATTCTTTTCTCGGGCTAGGGACCTCGGAATTCAATTCCGGGCATACAATCATGTCCCATATTTTACTACGAACCTTCCGCGACTAGAAAAATACGGGTATAGGTCCATTTACTCAAAATATTGACCGAATTCAACTTAAATAAATTTTAAAGGCAAAAAATAATATTTTTCTCAAATTTCACAAAAAGGCTTTTCGGAAACATGCCCAGACTAGGAACGCAAATTGAGGAGAAAGAAAATGAGGTTTTAAAGACCTCGGAACCCGAATTGGGTTCTTAAACACGAGATAACCTTTTGGGTCATCTTAGGGTACATAAATTTATTCCATAAAAATAGCGTTAGTACACAAAGTGTCACGACCCTAAAACCGATCCTGTCGTAATGGCGCCTATCGTGAAACTAGGTTAGCTGACACAAACCCCAAATCCAACCAGTATTTCATAAAAGTCATTTTTTAAGCTATTAATTAACAAAATCTCATAACATATGTCTAAATAACCAGTGCGAAAAATAACACAAGTCCGACATCGGGGTGTCACAAGTCACGAGCAACTACAAGATCTGTCTAAGCACAAGAAAGGCTATCATAGTCCGAAAATAAAATACGAAGAACAGTCTGAGTAAGGTAAGAAGGAGAGGTGCAGGGATGTGAATGCCAAGCAGCTACCTTGCCGACTCTGAAGACCTGCTGGAAGAACGATCAGCACTCACTATCGCGACCCACAACTCCTAGATCTGCACACAAGGTGCATAGAGTAATGTGAGTACGCCGACCCAGTAAGTAATAAAATTAAATAAAAGCTGAGCAGTAAGAAAACAGATAATTCCACGTCATAGCACTACAACAAAATAATATGTTTCCAAAATAGTGCAGAATTTAATTATCTCATGAAAACTCAATTCCAGTAAAACCTTTTTAAAACGTTTTTCTATAGTTTACAAACTAGTGATAAAATAGTGAGAAGAATAATGAAAACATAAATGGCCCTTCGGGCAAAACATGTATCATAAACCGCCCCTCGGGCATAACATTAGTTAGAACCAGCCCCTCGGGCTACATCACAATCACTCATAATCGGCCCTTCGGGCAACATCACATCACTCACACTGGGTACCCGCGCTCACTAGGGGTGTACAGGCTCCGGAGGGTCTCCTACAGCCCAAGCGCTATCACAAGCCATCTTGTGGCACAATAAATCAGGCCCTCGGCCTCTCATATATCACAAAATAGTACAACCTGCTGTGGCGTGCAACCCGATCCCATGATATCCTCACAACATAGGCCCTCGTCCTTACTCAGTCAGAAACCTATCAAGCCACTCTGGCTAACAGTAAAACAAGGTGCTCAACCCAAAATATCATTTATGCATCAAATCATAATAAGTAAAATTGAGTTATGAAATCGGTAAAGCATAGCATGACTGAGTACAATTATTAAATCAAAACAATGAGGAATTTCAGTAAAGATAGACCCTAAGGGTCCAAATAGTTGGCACGAGGCCTAAATATGGCATTCCGCCCAAAACATAGTAATACTTTCTAACATAAGATAATATCAAGTAGTTTCAGTTAAATACGCAACTTAATAGTTGCTACGAGGCGGACCAAGTCACAATCCCCAACGGTGCACGCCCCTCACGCTCATCATCTAGCGTGTGCGTCACCTCAAAATAGTACAACGATGTGAAATCTGGGGTTTCATACCCTCATGACAACATTCACAATCATTACTTACCCCAAACTGAATCGAACTCTAACCCGCAATGCCCTTGCCTCTCGACTCGGCCTCCAAATGCTCCAAATCTAACCAAAATTAGTATCATATCATTAATACACGCCAAAGGAACGAGGACCAAGCGAAAATAATCAAATTAACTCAAAAATCCTGAAATTGGCCAAACCTAACCCCCGGTCCCACGTCTTGAAATTCGATAAAAATCACATCACTAGAATCCTTATCCCCCCCCCCAGGAGTCCATACATACCAAGAACATCGAAATCGGACCTCAAATGGCCCCTCAAATCCCCACTCAAAGCTCTCCAAAAACTCAAGCCCTAACCTTCAATTTCACTCCAAATTCCCCACTAATTCCATGATTAAGTAGTGGATAATTCATCACAAACACCAAATACAAAGTCCAAGCAACTTACCTCACTGAAACCCCTCAATCCCTCCTTAAACTTCCGACTTGGAGCTCCAAAATCGCACAAAAATGGTGAAAGAATGACTGAAAATCGCGAAGTGAGGCTTTTATAGTTTCTGCTTCAGGGATTCCGCACCTGCGGTCCCATAAGTGCATCTGCGCTTCCGCTTCTGCGGAAAATATCTGCTTCTGCAGATTTCACTTAAGGCACCAACTTCCGCACCTTCGCCCTAAGCATCGCACCTGCGGGCTCACAGGTGTGGTTAATCCTTCTGCTCCTGCGACAATCTCTGATCCTGCAGTTACCCTCCGCGCCTGCGATCATCGCACCTGCGGTCCCCACTCCGCAGGTGCGGAAACAATAGAAGCAGCAAAATCTGCAACTCCAACTCAACTCTAAACCTTCCGTCAACCACCCAAATCCATATCGAGGCCCTCAGGACATCAACCAAACATGCCAAAAAGTCACATATTACCATTCAAACTTGTTCCAACCCTCAGAACACTCAAAACAACATCAAAACGTCAAATCACCCTCGGATTCAAGCCTAAGGATTCCAAAACTTCCGGATTCCGCAAACAACATAAAAACCTATCAAACCTCATCCGAATGACCTGAAATATTTCACACACGTAACAAATGACACAACAGACCTACTCCAATTTCCGGAATTGCATTCCGACCCCGATATCAAGATTTTTACTGCCGACCGAAAAATGCCCAAATTTCCAATTTCGCCAATTCAAGCCTAAATCTACCACGAACCTCCAAAATATATTTCAATCATGCTCCTAAGTCCCAATTCACCTAACGAAGCTATTCAAACCATAAAAACCCAATTCCAAGACCATTTACCCACAAGTCAACTTCCAATTGACTTTACCAACTAAATAACAAACTTAAGAGACTAAGTGTCTCATTCCACTCTAATACCACTCCGAACACAACACCACCAACACGATATGATCAAATATAATTAAACATCACACAGGGAAGTGTAAATGGGGGAAACAGGGCGGTAACTCATGAAACAACCGGTCGGTCGTTATATCCTCCCCTCTTAAACAAACGTTCATCCTCGAACTAGTCAAGAAGCATACGTGAAACCTAAAATAGGTGAGGATATCTTCTCCGCATCTCCCGCTCGATGTTCCAGGTAGCCTCCTCCATGGGCCTACCTCTCCACTGCACTTTCACTAAACCTATATCCTTTGATCTCAACTTTCGGACCTACCGCTTCAAAATAGCCACTGGCTCTACATCATAAGTCAAATCACTATCTAACTGAACCGTGCTGAAATCCAAAACATGAGACAGATCGCCAATATACTTTTAGAGCATAGAAACATGAAATACCGGATGCACGCTCAACAAGCTAGGTGGCATGGCAAGCTCATAAGCTAGCTCCCCAATACTTCGAAGCACCTCAAAAGGCCCAATGAACCGAGGACTCAATTTACACTTCTTCCCAAATCTCATAACACCCTTCATGGGTGATAACTTCAGTAGTTCTCCTTAACCATGTAGCACACACCATGGACCTTACTGTCAGCATAACTCTTTTGTCTCGATTGCGCTGTACGAAGCCGCTGCTGAATCACTTTCACTTTGTCCAAAGCATCCTGTACCAAGTCTGTACCCAAAAGTCTTGCCTTGCCCAACTCAAACCAACCATCTAGAGATCTACACCATCTCCCATATAAAGCCTCATATAGAGCCATCTGAATACTCGACTGATAACTGTTGTTATATGCAAACTCCGCGAGCAGTATAAACTGATCCCATAAACCCCCAAAGTCAATGACACAAGCACGCAACATGTCCTCCAATATCTGAATAGTGCGCTCGGACTGTCCATTCGTCTGAGGGTGAAAAGCTGTGCTCAACTCAACCTGAGTACCCAACTCTCTCTACACGGCTCTCCAAAACTGCAAAGTAAACTGAGTACCTCTATCTGAAATGATGGAAACTGGGACACCATGCAGGCGAACAACCTCTCGTATATAAATCTCTGCTAACCGCTCTGAAGAATAGGTAGTACACACAGGAATGAAGTGCGCGGACTTGGTCAGTCGATCCACAATCACCCAAATAGCATCGAAGTTCTTCGAAGTCCATGGGAGTGAAACTACGAAATCCATGGTGATCCGCTCCCACTTCCACTCTAGAATATCCATCTGCTGAAGCAAGTCACCCGGTCTCTGATGCTCATATTTCACCTGTTGACAATTGAGACACCGAGCAACAAATCTCACTATATATTTCTTCATCCTCCTCCACCAGTAGTGCTACCTCAAATCCTAATACATTTTTGCGGCACCCAGATAGATGGAATACCACGAGCTATGGGCCTTATCCAGAATCAACTCCCGAAGCCCATCTACATTGGGCACACATATCCGGCCCTACATCCTCAGTACCCATCATCACCAATAGTCATATCTCTGGAATTGTCGTGCTGAACTCTGTCCTTAAGGACCAGCAAATGAGGATCATCATACCGGCGCTCTCTGATGCAATCAAACAAGGAAGACCGAGAAACCATACAAGCTAAGACCCGACTGGGCTCTAAAATATTCAACCTCACAAACCGATTGGCCAAGGCCTGAACATCAACTGCAAGAGGTCTCTCCCCAACAGGAATATATGCCAAACTGCCCATACTCACCGCCTTCCTACTCAAAGCATAGGCCACTACATTGGCCTTCCCCAGATGGTACAAGATAGTGATATAATAGTCCTTTAGCAGCTCCAACCATCTATACTGTCTCAAGTTGAGATCCTTCTACTTGAACAAGTGCTGGAGGTTACGATGATCAGTAAACACCTCACAAGACACACCATACAGATAATGCCTCAAAATCATCAATGCGTGAACAATGGCAGCCAACTCTAGATCATGAACATGGTAGTTCTTCTCATGGGGCTTCAACTGACGAGAAGCATAAGCAATCACTCTACCCTCCTACATAAACACACACCCAATACCAACTTTTGAAGCATCACAATATACTGTATATGAACCTGAAGCTGATGGAAAAACTAACACTGGAGCTGTGGTCAAGGCAGTCTTGAGCTTCTCAAAGCTCGCGTCACACTAATACGACCACATGAAAGGCACACCCTTTTGAGTACATTTGGTCAAGGGAGATGCAATAGATGAAAATCCTTGAACGAATCGACGGCAATAATCCACCAAACCAAGGAAGCTGCGAATCTCTATGGTTGAGGACAGCCTGGGTTAACTCTGAACTGCCTCTATCTTCTTCGAATCAATCTGAATACCCTCACTGGACACCAGGTGCCCCAAGAAAGCCACTGAAATGAGCCAAAACTCACATTTGGAGAACTTTTCATAAAGCTTCTCTTCCCTCAACCGCTGCAATATCACTCTCAAATGCTCATAATCAGGCCACAAGGAACTCATAATGACTATATCAGGTCCTAAAGGCTATCTTAAGAATATTCGAGTCCCTGATCTTCAACTGGTGATATCCTGATCGAAGATCAATCTTGGAAAACACCCTCGCTCCTTGAAGCTGGTCAAATAAATCATCAATACAAGGCAAAAAATACTTGTTCTTGATTGTGACCTTGTTTAACTGCTTGTAATCAATGCACATCCTCATAGTACCATCCTTCTTCTTCATGAATAGAACATACGCACCCCAAGGAGACACACTAGGCCGAATAAATCCCTTATCAAGGAGTTCCTAAAGATTATCCTTTAACTCTTTCAAATCCGTCGGTGCCATACGATACGGTGGAATAGAAATGGGCTGAGTGCCCGGCACCAGGTCAATACCAAAATCAATATCCCTATCCGGTGGCATGCCCGGCAGGTCTGTAGGAAACACATCTGGAAAATCTCTCACTATCGGGACTGAATCAATACTAGGAGTCTCTACACTGACATCCCTCACAAAGGTCAAGTATGAAAGACAACCTTTCCCAACCATCTGATGGGCTTTCAAAAATGAAATCACCCTACTAGGGACAAAATCAGTCGAACCTCGCCACTCAATCCATGGTACACCCAACATAGCCAACATAGTTATCTTAGCATGATTGTCCATAATAGCACGATACAGAGATAACCAATCCATGCCCAATATCACATCAAAGTCCACCATACAAAGCAACAAAAGGTCCACTCGGGTCTCCAAACCCCTAATAGTCACCACACATGACCGATACACACGGTCCACAATAATAGTATCGCCCACCGGAGTAGATACACGAACAGATGAAACAAGAGACTCACGGGGCGTATCCAAATAACGAGCAAAATATGATGACACATATGAAAAAGTGGAACCAGGATCAAATAACACAGAGGCATCTCTGTGGCAAACTGAGACAATACCTGTAATTACCGCATCTGAAGCAATAGTATCGGGTCTGGCTGGGAGTGCATAGAAATGGGCCTTACCACCAACTGATCGACCTCCCCCTCTGGGGCGACCTCTAGCTGACTGTCCTCCACCCCTAGCTAGGTGGGTGGGTGGTGAAGTATCTGGTTCCAAAGTCGATGGATGACTCCTCTGCTGAGGCAGACCACCAAGACGACGGGGACACTGTCTCCACATATGCACCAACTCTCCACACTCATAACAACCCCTTGGTGCTGGAGACGAGGACTGAAGGGAACCTCTAGCACCGGGATGACTAGCAGAAGGACCTGACATGGAAGAGCCCTGAATTGATGGAGCACGGGATGAACTCTGGGCTGGAAGGGCACTAAGTGAGGAATGGCCCTGATGAGAAATGTGAAAACCATTGCCCAATGATGTCCATGAAAAACTGGGCGAGTTAACTAAGCATGCCTGAATGGACGGCACCAGCTTCTGCGGATTTCACTTAAGGCACCAGCTTCCGCACCTGCGCTCTAAGCATCGCTCCTACGGGCTCACATGTGTGGTTAATCCTTTCGCTCTTGCGACAATCTCCTCTCCTGCGGTTACCTGCCATGCCTACGATCATCTCACCTGCGGTCCGCACTCCGCTGGTGCGGAAACAATAGAAGCAGCAAAATCTGCAACTCCAACTCAACTCTAAACCTTTCGTCAACCACCCAAATCCATCTCGAGGCCCTCGGTACCTCAACCAAACATGAAAACAAGTCAAATATCACCATTAAAACTTGTTCCAACCCTCGGAACACACAAAACAACATCAAAACATCAAATCACCCTCGGATTCAAGCATAAGGATTTCAAAACTTTCAGATTATGCAAACGACGTAAAAACCTATCAAACCTCATCCGAATGACCTGAAATTTTGCATACACGTCACAAATAACACAACGGGCCTACTCCAATTACCAAAATTCCATTGTGACACTGATATCAAGATTTCCGCTATCGACCGGAAAACGCCCAAATTTCCAATTTCGCCAATTCAAATCTAAATCTATCATGGACCTCCAAAATATATTTTGATCACGCTCCTAAGTCTCAAATCACCTAAAGATGCTAACCGAACCATAAAAACCCAGTTCTGAGATCATTTATCCACAAGTCAACTTTCGGTTGACTTTACCAACTAAATAACCAACCTAAGAGACTAAGTGTCTCATTCCACTCTAGTACCACTCCGAACACAACACCACCAACACGATATGATCAAATACAATTGAACATCACACAGGGAAGCATAAATGGGGGAAACAGGGTGGTAACTCATGAAACGACCAGCCGGGTCGTTACACAAAGTAAAAAGGTTAATATATTATTAAGAATCAAAATGCTATACAAGTGTCTGAGGAAGCACAATCAAAGCTAAATCCAAACAAGAACAAGCTTTCAAGACTATATTATAAAGAGTCAACTATGCTATAACGAGATTATTCTTTGTAGATGCCTCCGTCAGAATTGAAATAATATTTCTATGTCATGCATTACTTGCAAATATCATATCAAGAGGCATGACACTGTTAGCAATAGTAGTAAGTGGTGTACCAACAATGATTTATTATGAGGCCACCCTCTTTAGATTTGATATACCTCTTCAAACAACTTAAATAATCATCACAAATATATCAAAGCAGAGCAATAGTGCTAAATTTAATGGGAAAGCAAAATTAATAATATGGAATGAAACACTTATGGCTAAGTTTCAAACAAAGTTCTAGAGATATATTGGATATTAATGAACTATTTGGTGAAAAATTAATAGATTGAGAGGTAGTTTATGTCAAGTACTACCAGTAGTTCCAAAATCGACAAAAGTAGAGACTGTAAAAGCTAGCTTGCCAAAGTTATACTTATGGCCTCAAATAAAAAAGATTCAACTGACAAGAAATATAAAGTAAGAACAAATCCAATATTCAATGTCTTCTTGCTTTATGTCGGACAAGAATAAGAGCATCCAATAAAGATGATTTGGTTCTTCCTAAACACTTGGTTTTCAATACAATGGTAATAGTATACATTTAATAAGAGAAATACTTGTATCATTAGATTAAAGTGCAATTTGTACAAATCGCATGATGGAATTAAAAGACAACTTAGCTAGCAGAAATGAATATATTGATCAACTAAATAAAAGGTTGATTGTAATATTTTATAGAAAAACCAAAATGTTTTTCTGTTTTTGACTCAGCAGAAAATGATACCAATAATTATTACCAAGAAGAACACTTAAATACTTTATTACCTAACGGCTTTCTACCCTACATATTTTGTTGTCAAGTTTATTATTTCTTACGCATGTTAGTGTCACCATATATATAATATATTATAAGTTGATCTTCCATTGTACATATATTGATTTTGAAGAAAAATATGCTCGGTCGTGCTACTGAAAAACTTAAATAGACACCGAATAGCTTATGTAATAGCACACATATGGTATATAGAAGTTTTAACAATAACGTCATACTTGCAAAAATTATGATATTGGTTAATGACTGTTTCATGAGTTACCGCTCTGTTTCCACCATTTCTGCTTCTTTATGTGTTGTTCAGCTATATTTCATCGTATCATGTTGGTTAGTTTGGGTTCAGAGTAGTTTTGTAGAGAAATGAGACACTTAGTCTCTTCTGAGTAAGCTTAAGTTGGAAAAGCCAACCGGATGTTGACTTATGTGAAAAAGGTCTCAGATGAGAATGTTTTTGATGGTTTAGATAGCTTTGTGAGGTTATTTGGAACTTAGGAGCATGATCAAAATCTATTTTGGAGGTCCGGAGTAGATTTAGGCTTGAATTGGTGAAAGTGAAATTTTGGCAATTTTCGGTTGGTAGCGGAGATTTTGATATAGGGGTCGGAATGAATTTTCGGAAATTAGAGTAGGTCCGGTGTGCCATTTGTGGCATGTGTGCAAAATTTCAGGTCATTCGGACGAGGTTTGATAGAGTTTTTTATCAGAAGCGCAATTCGAAAGTTTTTGGAATCCTTAGGCTAGAATCCGAGGGTGATTTGGTGTTCTGGCGTTATTTTGAGTGTTTTGGGGGTTGGTAAAAGTTTGAATAGTGTTATGTGACTTGTTCGTACTTTTGGTGGAGGTCCCGGGGGCCTCGAGATTATTTCGGGAGGTTGTCAGAAAGATTGGAGTTGAGTTTGAGCATGTTTCAGCTGCTGTAGTTCCTGTCATAACCGCACCTGCGGATTGGGGACTGTAGGTGCGGGCTCGCAGAAGTAGAAAGGGAATCGCAGATGTGGACAAAGTGGAAAAGGACTAGAGCCGCAAATGCGGAGATTTGGGTGTTTAAGCGCAGATGCGAGTTTGGGCGGATAAGTGATTTTCGCAGGCGCCCACCTGGGACCACAAGTACGAGTATTTTGACCGCATATGCGATATTACTGGGGCAGAACATATAAATAATGGCCTTCCTGAATTTTGGGTTCTTTTTCACCATTTCTATGCGGGATTGAAGCTTTTTGAGGGAATTCAAGGGAACTTCGTGGAGGTAAGATTCTTGGAACTAAAACTCATTTCTATGGTGTTATTTCACTGATTAAGCTTGAAATTTATGGAAATTAAGGGTTAAAAAATTGGAGAACTAGGGCTTGGAATTTGAGGCCATGATTTAGGGATTTGAGGGGTCATTTGTGGTCGGTTTTTGATGTATTTGGTATGTATGAACTCGTGAGAGTGTAAGGATTCTAGTTTTGTGATTATTATCGGAATCCAAGACATGGGCCCAGGGGTCGGGTTTGACCAATTTCGGGATTTTTGGTGTAAATTGCTTATTTTCGAGTGAGCTTTGTTCCTTTAGTATATTTTGATGGTATGAATCTGTTTTTTGTTAGAATTGGAGCATTCGGAGGCTGAGACAAGAGGCAAAGGCATCGCAGGTTGGAGTTTGGACCGAATTGAGGTAAGTAATGATTGTAAATGTTGTCCTGAGGGTATGAAACCCCGGACTTCACATCGTTGTGCTACTATGAGGTGATGCATACGCTAAATTCATGGGAACTTCGTCGAGGTAAGATTCTTGGAATTAAAACTCGTTTCTATGGTGTTATTTTACTGATTAGGCTTGAAATTTATGGAAATTAAGGGTTAAAAAATTGGAGAACTAGGGCTTGGAATTTGAGTCCTTGATTTAAGGATTTGAGAGATCGTTTATGGTCGGATTTTGATGTATATGGTATGTATGAACTCGTGAGAGTGTAAGGATTCTAGT
Source organism: Nicotiana tabacum (assembly GCF_000715075.1). Classification (NCBI taxonomy): domain Eukaryota; kingdom Viridiplantae; phylum Streptophyta; class Magnoliopsida; order Solanales; family Solanaceae; genus Nicotiana; species Nicotiana tabacum. Next base: position 116,461,759 of record NC_134080.1, on the reverse strand, counting down.
TTTGTAATTTTTATCGAAATCCGAGACGTGCGCCCAGGGGTCAGGTTTGACCAATTTCGGGATTATTGGTGTAAATTGATTATTTTCGAGTGGGCTTTGTTCCCTTAGCATATTTTGATAGTATGGATATGTTTTTGGTTAGAATTGGAGCATTCAGAGGCTGAGATGAGAGGCAAAGGCATCACAGGCTAGAGTTTGCACTGGATTTAGGTAAGTAATGATTTTAAATATTGTTCTGAGGGTATGAAACCTCGAATTTCACATCGTTGTGCTACTATGAGGTGATGCACATGCTAGATGACGAGCGTGGGGTCGTGCACCGTTGGGGATTGTGACTTAGTCCGTCCCGTATGACTGTTAAGTCACATATTTGATTGAAAACTATTTGTTATCATTGTGTTTTGGAAAGTATTACCATATTTGGGATGAATGCTGTATTTGGGCCTCATGCCAACTATTTTGGACCCTTAGGGGATTTTTACTACTATTCCTCACTGTTTTGCCTTCATATTTGTACTTAGTCATGTTGTATCCTACTGTTTTCATAACTCAGTCGTATTTACTCCGTTTTGTTATTTCAAATGATATTTTGGGATGAGCATCATATTTTATTATTTCCCGGGTGGCTTGAGAGGATTCTGACTGAGTAAGGCTGAGGGCCTGTATTGAGGATTATTATGTGATCGGGCTACGCGCCGCAGCATATGTACTGAATTGTGATATATGAGAGGCTGAGGGCCTGATTTGTTATGCCACGAGATGACTTGTGATAGCGCTTGGGTGTAGGAGCCCTCTAGGAGTCTGTACACCCCCAGTGAGCGCAGGTACCCAGTGTGAGATGTGATATTGCCCAAGGGGCTGTTGTTGTTTCATGTTATTGCCCGAGGGGTTGATTATGAGTGATTGTGAGGTAGCCCGAGGGGCTGGTTCTGTTGATATTTTGCCCGAGGGGCTGTTTACATTTCTATACTTTTACTCACTATTTTCATCATTCGTTTGAAACTATTGAAAGAGGTTTTTAAAAAGGTTTTACTGAACTGAGTTGTTTTTACGAGTTTTATTGCTTTACTGCATTATTCTGGACATGTACTCTTTTGTTGTAGCATTATGACGTGTTTTACGTGTTTTCTTACTGCTCAGCCTTCATTTACTTTTATTACTTACTGAGTTGGTGTACGCACATTACTCCTTGTACCTTGTGTGCAGATCCAGGAGTCTCGGGTCGCGATAACGAGTGCTGATTTGTCTTCCAGCGGGCCTTCGGAGTTGACTAGGTAGCTGTTTGGCGTTCGCAGCCCAGTGCTTCTCCTTACTATCTTATTCAGCTTTGTATTAGCATTTTTTTCAGACTATGTTGTCTTTCCTTATTCATAGACGAGTTGTAGTTGCTCATGACTAGTGACACCCCGATGTCGGGCTATGTTATATATATATTTTTCGCACTATTTAAACCTCTATTATGGGATTTTAGCTAATTAATAGTTTTAAATGACTTATTATGAACTCATGGTCGATTTTGGGGGGTTTGTATCGGCTGGCCTAATTTCACGTTAGGCGCCATCACGACCGGGTCAGTTTTAGGGTCGTGACATTATGATACTGGTCAATGCGCTTCTAAGTATATTCTTATCCCTGAATTCAACTTTCGTCTTCCAAAACTAAGGAATATCCTTTTAAATTTGTGTGAAAATAATTTTTAGCATGTTTATGTTTTGCAAATATAATAAATGAAGCACGAGGACAAATATCTTAAATATTGGACTATATTTACTGTAATATGTTTTCTTGCACGAACAACTGTATGTTGCACTTTCAAGAGGGATATCAAGATCGACAACAAGAGTTCTGGTTAAAACAGAGCAACCAAAGCATTAGGATGAAACATACACAAAAAAATATTGTTCACAAAGAAGTGTCCGTTAAGATACCATCACATTAAATACTTTTAAACTATAATACATAATTATCTAACTAACATGGCAAAATTGATCATTTGTGTAAGTTTTGATGATGACCTTTTATTTTAAATTCATGTATTATGCTAATGTAATAATATTTTCAGCATTTAGATGATTGTTGTATAATTATACATAAAATTTCTCTTATTAATTAAATTTTATTGTTCCTTTTTAAAAATAAATGTTTAAATCATCACGTGACATTATTAACGTACAACACACGTTCATAGATACTAGTATAAATATAGATATAGACTAGTATTTTTTTCGTAATCTTAATGTGTGAAGCAATTTGTTCGTGCCTTAACTAATTAATTAATTTTATGGGTATCTAATACTTAGTGTCACTTGTAAGTCCGGGCGGGCCTAATATACATTAGTGTCACTTGTAAGTCCGGGCGGGCCTAATATTACATTAAAAATTAAATTTATAATTACTTTTTTCTCCGCTTTTTGTGGCATTAGGTTATTAAAATAGTAGTTCGACGTTTTCTGCAAATTTCTAAAAATTTAAATCACAGTAAAAAGTATCTGAAAGTTAAAGAACAATTTCTTTTTTATTTTTAAATAAATGCATGATATAAGAGCTATTCTCTTTTTTATTTCATTGGATACTTTTGAGAATATAGTATTCAGTAATTTAAATTGAACTTTATATTATGTTCAGTTAGTTCATTTTTCTCTGAATTAAATTAATGTTGATTAACCAACTATTACAAAAAGATGTTTTGGTGCTAAATGCTGGCACTATTTTCAATCTCAAATGAAAATAAACTACTGTATGATTTATTAATAATGGATAAGTAACGTTATAACTAATAGAAAATGAAACTACGGATTACAAAGCAATAGTCTTCTTTATTTTGCTTTATCGCACTAATATTTCAATATTTATTGTTGAAATTTAAAATCAAATAGGGCGATTTATTCTTTTTGCAAAACATTCCAAGAAGAAAGAACAAATATGACGGTCGATTTTAACCTCAAATTAATAAAAACCATAGAATTATATTCATTAAGTTTATTAGCTATCCTAAATGCACTACTTTCAATAGCAAGTTCATCATATAAGAACTTAACAAATTATTCGGCGGCAGTAACTCTAACTGTCCTAAGGTAGCGAAATTCCTTGTCGCATAAGTAGTGACCTGCACGAATGGTGTAACGACTGCCCCGCTGTCTCCGACATGGACCCGGTGAAATTGAATTCTCCGTGAAGATGCGGAGTACCAACGGCTAGACGGTAAGACCCCGTGCATTTTTAGAGGAGTGCCACAAGCAATATTGGTAGTGGAATCGATGGTTTTTGAGCTTACGATAGAAGAATAGGATCTATAAATAGACTTGTAAATATTTGTGTTTGTTATACTCCAAGACAGAATCATTAAGTAATGAATATACACAACGTTTAATGTGTCTTAGTAGATTTATTATGACATAGTGCAATATGTTTCTTGATTTCAATTTTTATGTCAAGGAACAAAGGGGTCCCTTCTGTCTCATTTTGTGTGAAGATATTAATATTTGGGTAGTCAGATCATTTTTTCTTTTACTATATTTTTTAAGATTTTTTTTAAATATTCTGAATAACTAGTTTTGTCGGCTTATAGTTCTTTTGAATCATTAAAATAGAACTTATATATTTGAAAACTATACAAAAAAAATGAATTATTACAAATGAAGACCCGCGTTCTAGAATTAAATTCAAAAGAATTTGAAAGAGTTGATTAATAAAAATTATGAGCCAAAGAATAGCATAACTTAATAACCTCAGAACAATTTTGAGAGAACTTTAGATATGAAAGTGAATACAGGGCATATAAATAAGTGGAGAAAATATATACGTAGCTGTATGCATATATATAAATTAATTATACAAACTGATTATATCACAAGCATAATATTTTTTCATCATGAACAGCTTGGCCAATTTGATAAATATGTTATTACTTTCATTTCTATAAAATAATTCAGCATTTACCTTGCAATGTTGTTGAACTTTCTAAACACTTCAATTTTGTTTGCTACTCATAATCACTACAATACTTTGTGTCTTGCTAGTGAATATGCTGAAAACAATTTAGTTTCAATAGGAGTAGCATAATAGGTTTGGGAATTAGGATTTTGAGTTTAATTACTTGTTGATTTAAACTTTTTTCATAATTTCAAGACCCAAGAAAAAATTTAATGCTTTATTATTTTTAAACTTAATATATAAATATATTTTTCACATGTAAATTTATTTGGTACGGTTCGATATTTTCTCGGTTTATTTTCATAAGATAAAAAACCTACACTAATTATTGGTACGGTTATAGATTTATATAAAAATCTATGATTTTATTAAAAGAAACCAAAAAATCGATTCAGTACGATATGGTTCGGTCAGTTTTTAAATATCCATTGACACCCCTATACATAACTGAGCCTCCTATAGTATATTCCCGGTACTAAAAATCGTATAAGTTATCTGGATTTCAAGTATTTATCCATGCATAATTATGTCTGTTACAATAATTTTTGTACTATTTATTCTCGACATAATTATTCTTGTATTATTATTCATTGTATAATAATCTATGTATTATTCCCCATTCTTTCCACAATTCTCGTAACTAAGGCCTCATTTATTTGTACTTAATAGATAATCTAAATGGTTAAAACCTTAGGTCATTAAGTGCATTTACTTATACTATTATAAGATCTTGAACAGTGTGTTAATATCACTAAGAGGTATTTTTGTATGTATAATTTATACCACCACTTTGTCCATAACCACCCGCTCCACCTGTCACGATCCCAAAACCAATACGGTCGTGATGACACCTATCATGAAACTAGGTCAACCGACACATTCCCAAAGTAGTTCAACATTTCATTAAAACATAAATAACAACATTTTTCAACTGAAATTCCATAAAAGATATAAAGTCAAAAACCAAAATGCGGAAAATAAAAGCCCGACCTCGGGTATCACTAAGTCATGAGCAATACTACAATTGTTCCGAAACATAACAAGACCAAAATATTCTGAAAGTAGCCAAAGTATACTAGAAGGAAGATAAACAAGGAGAAAGGCAAGACTGCGATCGCGAGGCAGCTACCTCGCTATCTCCGGTGATAATCTGCGACTGGAATAGTCAACAGCCGTTACCGTGACCTGAGATACCTGGATCAACACACAAGGTGCAGGGGGTAACGTGAGTACACCAACTCAGAAAGTAACAAGTCCAAACTATGGACTGATAGGTAGGGAGAAACTAAACCTCAGCAATTATAATATATTTAAATTGTACAGTAAAGTAGGCATGTTGGCAATTCAATTATTCAACTCAACAGTAAAGCAAAATACCAATCCGAAGAATGTGGAGTATAAAGCTCAGCAAATATCTACATGTCAATGCCAGAAATGTATGAAAATGTACCGTGTGCTCCCACTCTCAAGTGCTTAACCACTTGGTACTGCATATGGCCATCCAGCCCAGGGAAATCCATCCCCGAATATATACAACACTGACTTCAAGTCAACCGGTACCGAGGAACAAGGGTAATCCAACCCTGAGGAGAACTCCATCTCCAGGAATCAATACTTCGTACAAATCCATGTTCAGGGAAATTCATCCCTCAATAATATCATCCGTGCTCACTGGGATGTGTAGACTCCGGAGGGGCTCCTTTCAGCCAAAGCGCTATAACAAACCAATGAAGGCCTAATCAATAATCTGTTGCGGCATGCAGCCCGATCGCATAACTGTCACTCATATTCAGGCTTTCGGCCTCACTTAGTCTTCACTCTCCAGTCTCACACACATGTGCTCACAATGCCACGAAACTAGCCCGAAATAATGATATGATGTGCCAAACAACAACAACCGAGACTAAGATATGATATGATATGTATGAACAAGACTGAGTAAAGAATATCAATGAAACTAATGAGATGACAGCAAGAAACGACCACTCGGGTCTCAACAATATCGGCGTGAAGCCCTAACATGGTAATTAGCATGATTTACAGCTCATTAAATTAATCACGTAATCACAACACAGACATCATCAAGAGAGAGTCACTAAGCGGTGCCATGGAATGAACTAGGCCACAATCCGCATGGTGCACGCCCACACGCCCGTCACTTGGCATTTGCATCACCTCAACATTTAATCATATAACACATAGTTCGGGGTTTCGAACCCTCAGAACCAAGTTTGGAAGTGTTACTTACCTCAAGCCAAGCCAAATCCTACTCCGCTATGCCTTTGCCTCTAGAATCGGCCTCCAAACGTCCCGAATCTAACCAAAAGCAATGCAACGCAATCAATATAGGCCAATGAATCAATTCCAAACGAAAAACTATCAATTCAAACCAAAATCCCAAAATTCACCCAAACCCAGCCTACGGGCCCATGTTTCAGAATCCGACAAAAATAAAAAAACTAGAAACTCCTTATACTCACGAGTCAATACATACAAGATTTATCAAAATTCGACTCCATTTGACCCCTCAAACCCTCAATCAAAACTCTCCAAAATCCCAAGCCCTAACCCCTCATTTCACCTTTAATCACCACTAATTACATGATTAAACCACAGAAATCTACCATAATCATGAGTATTAGGGTTCAAATTACTCACCTCAGTGAAAACCCCCTTGAATCCCTCTTCAAATTGCTCCCAAAAGCTCCAAATCTGGATGAAAAATGGTGAAGAATGACCAAAATTCGCGAATGGGCCTTTTTATATATTATGCCCAGCACTTCCGTATCTGCGGCCAAATTCATGCACCTGTGGGACCGCACCTGCGGTCCAAACGCCGCATTTGTGCCTTTCACTTAAATCCCCAGCTTCCGCACCTGCGCCTCAGGCCTCGCACCGCCGGGCTCGCAGATGCTGTCCAACTTCCGCTCCTGCGGTCCTCCTCTTTTGTGGTCCATTTTTGCTTCTGCAAACCTCGCACCTGCAGTCCCCAATCCGCATGTGGGGAAATGACAGAAGCAGTAGCTTCAGCTGCTCAAACCAATTTCCAACCTTTCTGTTAACTATCCGAATTCATCCTGAGGCCCTCGGGACCTCAACCAAAAATATCAACAATTCATATACCACTACTCAAACTTATTCAAACCTTCGGAACACTCCAAACAACATCAAAACATCAAATCACCCTCGGATTCATGCCTAAGAACCTCTAAACTTCCGGATTTCACAAACGATGCTGAAACCTATCAAATCTCGCCCGAATGACCTGAAATTTGGCACACACATCACAAATGACACTACAAACCTACTCCAATTTCCAGAATTTCATTCCGGCCCCGATATCAAAATTTTCACTGCCAACCGAGAAATGCCAAATTTTCAATTTCGCCATTTCAAGCCTAAATCTACCACGAACCTCTATATTACATTCCGAACATGCTCCTAAGTCCAAAATTACCTAGCGGAGCTAACCGAACCGTCAGAATTCACATCTGAGATCATCTACTCATAAGTTAACATCCGATTGACTTTTCTAACTTAACTTCAAAATAGGAGACTAAGTGTCTCATTTCTCTCCAAAACCACTCCAAATCCGAACCAACTAACCCGATACCACACAACACAGTGGAACAACACATAAAGAAGCAAAATGGGGAAAATGGGGCTATAACTCATGAAACGACTGGCTGAGTCGTTACATCCTCCCCCTCTTAAACAAATGTTCGTCCTCGAACGAGTCTAGAAACATACCTGAAATCTCAAATAGGTGTGGATATCTGCTCTGCATCTCCCGCTCGGTCTCCCAAGTAGCCTCCTCTACGGGCCAACCTCTCCACTACACTTTCACTGACGCTATATCCTTTGATCTCAACTTTCGGACCTGCCGCTCCAAAATAGCCATTGGCTCCACGTCATATATCAAATCACTGTCTAACTGAACCATGCTGAAATCCAAAACATGAAATACCGGATGCACCCCCGACAAGCTAGGTGGCAAAGCGAGCTCATAAGCCATATCCTCAATCCTGCGAAGAACCTCAAAAGGCCCAATGAACCGAGGGATCAACTTGCCCTTCTTCCCAAATCTCATAATACCCTTCATGGGTGAAACCTTCAGTAGAATATTCTCCCCAACCATGTAAGATACATCACGGACCTTCCTGTCAACATAACTCTTTTGCCTCGACTGAGTTGTACGAAGTTGCTCCTGAATCACCTTCACCTTGTCCAAAGCATCCTGTACCAAGTCTGTACCCAAAGGTCTAGCCTCGTCTGGCTCAAACCAACTTACTGGAGAACTACACCATCTCCCATATAATGCCTTATATGGAGCCATCTGAATACTCGACTAATAACTGTTGTTGTAAGTAAACTCAGCGGGTGGTAGAAACTGGTCCCATGAACCCTCAAAATCAATAACACAAGCACGCTACATGTCCTCCAATATCTGAATAGTGTGCTCGGACTGCCCATCCGTCTAAGGGTGAAAAGTTGTGCTCAACTCAACACCCAACTCTCGCTGCACGACCCTCCAAAACTGCAATGTAAACTTAGTGCCCCTATCTGAAATGATGGAAACTGGGACACCGTGCAAACGAACAATCTCTCGGATATAGATCTCTGCTAACCGCTCTGAAGAATAGGTAGTACACACAGGAACGAAGTGCGCAGACTTGGTCAGCCGATCCACAATCACCCAAATAGCATCGAAACTTTCTCAAGGTCTGTGGGAGCCCAACTACGAAATCTATGGTGATCCGCTCCTACTTCCACTCTGGAATATCCATCTGCTAAAGTAAGCCTCCCGACCTCTGATGCTCATATTTCACCTGCTGACAATTGAGACACCGAGCTACAAATCCCATTATATCCTTTTTCATTCTCCTCCACCAATAGTATTGTCTCAAATCCTTATACATCTTCGCGGCACACAGATAGATGGAATATCAAGAGTTATGAGCCTCCTCAAGAATCAACTCCCGAAGCCTATCTACATTGGGCACACACATCAGGCCCTGCATCCTCAATACCCCGTCATCACCAATAGTCACATCTCTGGCATTGCCGTGTTGAACTCTGTCCTTGAGGACAAGAAAATGAGGATCATCGTACTGGCTCTCTCTGATACAATCAAACCAGGAAGACCAAGAAAACACATAAGCTAAGATCCGATTGGGCTCCAAAATATCTAACCTCACAAACCGATTGGCTAAATCCTGAACATCAACTACAAGAGGTATCTCACCAACAAGAATAAATGCCAAACTGCCCATACTCATTGCCTTCCTACTCAAGGCATCGGCCACCACATTGGCCTTTCTCGGATGATACAAGATAGTAATATCATAGTCCTTTAGTAGATCCAAACACCTCCGCTGCCTCAAATTGAGATCCTTCTATTTGAACAAGTGCTGGAGGCTACGATAATCAGTAAATACCTCACAAGACACACCATAGAGATAATGCCTCTAAATCTTCAACGCGTGAACAATGGCAACCAACTCCAAATCATGAACAGGGTAGTTCCTCTCATGGGGCTTCAACTGGCGAGAAGCATAAGCAATCACTCTACCCTCCTGCATCAACACACACCCGATGCCAACTCGAGAAGAATCACAATATACCGTATAAGAACCTGAAGCTGATGGCAAAACTAACACTAAAGTTATGGTCAAGGCAGTCTTGAGCTTCTGAAAGCTCGCCTCACACTCATCCGACCACATGAAAGGAGCACCATTTTGAGTCAATTTGGTCAAGGGTAATGCTATAGATAAAAATCCCTAAACCAACCGACGGTAATAACTCGCCAAACCAAGAAAGCTGCGAATCTCTGTAGCTCAAGACGGTCTGGGCAAACTCTGGACCGCCTCTATTTTCTTCGGATCAACCTAAATACCCTCACTGGACACCACGTGTCCCAAGACTGCCACTGAACTTAGCCAAAACTCACACTTGGAGAACATTTCATAAAGCTTCTCCTCCTTTAACCTCTGCAATACAGCTCTCAAATGCTCGACGTGCTCCTCCTGACTATGCAATTACACTAGAATATCATCAATGAATACAATAATAAACGAGTCGAGATAAGGCCGAAATACACTGTTCATTAAATACATGAACGCTGCTAGAGCATTGGTCAGCCCAAAAGACATCACAAGGAACTCATAATAACTGTATCGGGTCCTAAAGGCTATCTGAAGGATGTCTGAGTCCCTGATCTTCAATTGGTGATACCTTGACCGGAGATCAATCTTGAAGAACACTCTCGCTCCCTGAAGCTAGTCAAATAAGTCATCAATACAAGGCAAATGATACTTGTTCTTGATTGTGACTTTGTTCAACTGCCTGTAATCAATGCACATCCTCATAGTGCCATCCTTCTTCTTCACAAATAGGACAGGTGCACCCCATGGTGACACACTAAGCAGAATAAATCCTTTATCAAGAAGTTCCTAAAGCTGCTCTTTCAACTTCACTAGTGCCATCCGATACAGTGGAATAGAAATGGGCTAAGTGTCTGACATCAAATCAATACCAAAGTCAATATCCTTGTCTGGTGGCATGCCCGGCATGTCTGCAGGAAATACATCTCGGAAGTCCCTCACTACCAAAACTGAATCGATACTAGGAGTTTCTACACTGACATCCCTCACAAAGGCCAAATAAGAAAGATAACCCTTCCCAACCATCCGTTGGGCCTTCAAGTATGAAATCACCCTACCGGGAACATAATTCGTCGAACCACGCCACTCAATCCGTGGCACCCCTAGCATAGCCAACATCACTGTCTTAGCATAACAGTCCAAAATAGCGCAACACGGAGATAACAAATCCATGCCCAATGTCACATCAAAATCAACCATACTAAGCAATAAGAGGTCTACTCGGGTATCAAAACCCCCAATAGTCACCACATACGACAGATATATGTGGTCCACAATAATAGTGTCGCCCACCAGAGTAGATACACAAATAGATGAATTAAGAGACTCGTGGGCCGTATCCAAATAATGAGCACAATATGATGACAGATATGAAAAAATGGAACCAGGGTCAAATAATACAGATGCATCTCTGTGGCAGACTGATACAATACATGTAATCACAACATCTAAAGCAATAGATCTGGTCTTTCTAGGAGTGCATAGTAACGGGCCTGACCACCACCTGATTGGCCTCCCCTTCTAGGATAACCCCTAGCTGACTGCCCTCCACCCCGAGCTGGCTAGGTGGGTGGGGAAGTAACTGGTGCCGAATCCGAAGGCTGACTCCTCTGATGGGATGAACCTCCTGTAAGATGGGTACAAAACCTCTTGATATGACCCAAATCTTCACACTCGAAGCAACCTCTACCGACCACTATCAATGGGGACTAAAGGGAGCCCCGAGCACTGGGATACCCACTAGAAGAACCAGGCATAGATGAACCCTGAATCGATAGTGCATGAGTTGAACTCTAAGCTAGAAGGGCACTGAGAGATGAGTGACCCTGATGTGAACTGTGAGAACCATGGCCAAATGATCTACCATAGTGACCCAAACGAGCTGACTGAGCATGTCTGAATGGACGGCCTCTGCCGTGCTGGAACTGGCCTCCAAAAGGCACACCACCAAAGCTACCAAATCCTCGAGGCCTCTTGGCCTCCCTCTCAACTCGCTCCTGGCAACGAACTGACTCTATCTCTCTGGCAATGTCAAACACTCCTTAAAAGAAGTGCCAAATACTCTTTCTTTGGTCAGAAAAATCCGTAACTGATAAGTGAGGCCATCAACGAACCTCCTGATACTCTTCCTATCCATGGGAACTATCTAGATAGCATGATGGGCCAACTTGGAGAATCTCATCTCATACTGTATCACGGTCATATCCTCCTAACGTAACTACTTGAACTGCCTACACAGCCCTCTCTTTGGGACTACGGTACATACTTCTCTAGGAAGAGAATAGAGAACTGATGCTAGGTAAGGGGCGCTGCACCAACAAGCCTACGCCTCTTATAAGCCTCCCACCAAGTAAAGGCAGCTCCAGAAAATTGAAAGGTAGTTAATGAGACCCCACTGGTCTCCAGAATACCCACTGTACGTAGAATCTTCCGACACTTGTCCAAGAAACCCTAGGCATCCTCACCCTCTGCACCACTGAAAGTCGGAGGTTTAAGTCTACCAAACCTCTCCAATTGGCGTTGCTCGTCATCAGGCATGACTAGTACCAAAAAATCCTGAGCAAGTGCAACCAGCTAGGTTGGTGGTACCTCCGGTGTCTGCAGTCCCTGAACAACCTGCTCGAGTGTACAACCAGCGGGAGTCTGAGTGCCTCCCCTGGCCTGGGAAGTAGCTGTTGTAGCAGAAACGGTGACCGCCTGAGCAAGCCTGGTGGACACGGTCAAAATCTAAGGTAAGGTCTCTTGAAGACCTGCGATAATAATAGGCACAGTCGGTGCCTGAGCTGGTCTCGCTAGATCACCCCCATTGTGACCTGATCATGAACTGGGGTGACTGGTGGATCTACATGTGCTGTCCTAGCTGTTGTGCAGGCTACACCCCTTGTAACGACCCGGCCGGTCGTTTTGTGAGTTACCGCTCCATTTTCCCCATTTCTGCTTCCTTGTGAGTTTTTAGCTATATTTCACCATATCGTGTTGGTGGTGTTGTGTTCGAAGTGGTCTTAGGGTGGAATGAGACACTTAGTCTCTTAAGTTGGTTATTTAGTTGGTAAAGTCAACTGGAAGTTGATTTGTGGGTAAATGATCTCGGAATTGGGTTTTTATGGTTCAGATAGCTTTGTTAGGTGATCTGGGACTTGGGAGTGTTTTCGGAATGTATTTTGGAGGTCCGGATAGATTTAGGCTTGAATTGGCAAAATTAGAAATTTGGCATTTTCCGGTCGATAGTGGAAATTTTGATATCAGGGTCGGATTAGAATTTCGGAAATTGGAGTAGGTTTGTTGTGTCATTTTTGACGTGTGTGCAAAATTTCAGGTCGTTTGGATGAGGTTTGATAGGTTTTTGCATCGTTTGTGAAATTCGGAAGTTTTGAAATCCTTAGGCTTGAATCCGAGGGTAATTTGGTGTTTAATTTTATTTTGAGTGGTCCGAAGGTTGGAACAAGTTTGAATAGTGGTATACGACTTGTTGGCATGTTTTGTTGAGGTCCCGAGGGCCTCGGGATGGATTTGGGTGGTTGACGAAAGGTTTGGTCTTGAATTGTTGCTGCAGATTTTGCTACTTCTATTGTTTCCGCACCTGCAATCACAGATGTGGAGTTTATCGCAGGAGCGGTGGGACTGACCGCACCTGCAAGCCCGCAGGTGCGAGGCCTGGGGCACAGGTGCGGAAGCTGGTGACTTAAGTTAAAACCACAGATGCGGTTATTTTGACCGCATGTGCGTGAAATGGCCGCAGGTGCGAAAGTGCTGGGCAGAATGTATAAAAAGGCCACTTCGCGATTTTTAGCCATTCTTTCACCATTTTGGTATGATTTTGGAGCTCCAAGCCAGGAATTCAAGGAGGGATTAAGGGGTTTCAGTGAGGCAAGTTTCTTGGACTTTGTATTTGGTGTTTGTGATGAATTATCCACTACTTAATCATGAAATTAGTGGGGAATTTGTAATTAGACATACCTAGTAGTTGCTCGTGACTTGTGACACTCTGATGTCGGGCTTGTGTAGTATTTTGCACTTGTTATTTAGACTCAAGTTATGAAATATTATTAACTAATAGCTTAGAAATGTCTTTTATGAAATAATGGTTGATTTGGGGATTTGTGTCGGCTGGCCTAGTTTCATGGTAGGCGCCATCACGATCGGCTCGGTTTTAGGGTCATGACAAGTTTGTATCAGAGCCTAGGTTACATAGGTCTCACGAGTCATGAGCGGGTTTAGTAGAGTCTTGTGGATCGGTACAGAGACGTCTGTACTTATCTTCGAGAGGCTGCAGAACCTTTAGGAGAAATTTCACATTCTTGAATTCCTGTCATGCGAATCTGTTGATTCTGATAACTAAATTTCTATTATTCTATTCTCTCACAGATGGTGAGGACACGTGCTACCGGTCAAGATGGACGACCACCAATACCACCAGTTAGGGCCCCTATAGGCTGAGTACGTGGTCGAGGCCGTGGTAGGGGCAGGGAAGTAGCCCGCACAACAGCTAGGGCAGCACCTGCAGATCCACCAGTCACCCCAGTTCATGATCAGGTCCCAGTTGCGGACGCTCCAGCAGGACTAGCTCAGGCACCGTCTGTTCCTATTGTTATCTTAGGCCTTCAGGAGGCCCTAGCCCAGATTCTATCAGTGTGCACTAGCCTGGCTCAGGCAGTCTCAGTTTCTACGCCTGCAGCTACTTCTCAGGCCGGGGGAGGCACTCAACTCCCGCATCTCGCACACCTGAGTAGGTCGTGTAGGAACGTCAGATACCGGGGGCACCTCCAGCCCAGCCGGTTGCAACTGCTTAGGACTATGTAGCTCAAATTATGCCAGAGGACAAGCAGCACAGATTGGAGAGGTTTGGTAGACTTCAGCCTCTGTCATTTAGTAGTGCTGAGGGTGAGGATGCACAGGGTTTCTTAGATAAGTGTCAGAGAATGCTTCGGACCGCAGGAATTCTGGAGACCAGTGGGGTATCGTTCAATACTTTCTAGTTCTTCGGCTGTTGTGCGGGCTACTCCCTGCCCCTACCACGAGAGGCATAGGCCGATTGGCACAACGCCCCTTTCTTGGTAGCAGTTCTCCATTCTCTTCCTGGAGAAGTTTGTACGTGTGCCTCATCGAGAGGAACTGCGCAGGTAGTTCGAGTAGCTTCGTCTGGGTGATAGGTCCGTTACACATTATGAGATGCAGTTCTCCGAGTTGGCTCGTCATGCGGTCTGGTTGGTTTACACAGACCGATAGAGGATTAGGAGGTTTATAGATGCCCTCAGTTTTCATCTTCGGTTGCTTATGACCAGAGAGAGAGTATATGGTGCTACCTTTGATGAGGTTGTTTACATAACTCGACAGATTGAGATGGTTTGTGGTCAGGAGAGGGTTGAGAGGGAGTCTAAGAGGCCTCGTGGTCAGGGTGGATTCAGTGGTGGTCCTCATGGGGGTCAATTTCAGCATGGCAGAGTCCGTCTATTCAGATATGCTCAGTCAGCTCGCCCAGTTTACCGTGAGGCATCATCGAGCCATGGTTCTCACAGTTCTCATTAGGGCCATTCCTCACGTAGCGCCCTTCCAGCCCAGAGTCCGTCCCGTGCTCTATCAGTTCAGGGCTCTTCCATGCCAGGTTCTTCTGCTAGTCATCCTGGTGCTAGGGGTTCTCTTCAGTCCCCGTCTCCAGCACCTGGGGGTTGTTATGAGTATGGAGAGTTAGGGCATATATGGAGACAGTGTCTTCGTCGTCATGGGGGTCCGTCTTAGTAGAGGAGTTAGCCATCGACTTTAGTACCAGTTACTTCACCACCCATCCATCCAGCTAGAGGTTACCCTAGAGGGGGAGGTTGATCAGGTGGTGGTCAGGCCCATTTCTATGAACCTCCAGCCAGACCCGATGTTATTACTTCAGATGCGGTGATTATAGGTATTATCTCAGTTTGCCACAGAGATACCTTTATGTTATTTGATCCTAGTTCCACTTTTTCATATGTGTTATCATATTTTGCTCGTTTTTTGGATACGCCTCATGGGTCTCTTGTTTCATTTGTTCGTGTATCTACTCCGGTGGGTGATACTGTTGTTGTGGACCATGTATATTGGTCATGTGTGGTGACTATTGGGGGTTTGAAGACCCTAGTGGACCTTCTATTGCTTTGTATGGTGGATTTTGACGTGATATTAGGCATGGATTGGTTATCTTCGGGTCGTGCTATTTTGGACTGTTATGCTAAAACAATGACGTTGGCTATGCCGGGTGTGCCAAAGATTGAGTGGCGAGGTTAGACTGATTTTGTCCCTAGAAGGGTGATTTCATTTTTGAAGGCCCAGCAAATGGTTGGGAAAGGTTGTCTTTATTACTTGGCATTTGTGAGGGATGTTAGTGCAGAGACTCCTAATATTGATTCAGTCCCAATAGTAAGGGATTTCCCATATGTGTTTCCTGCAGACCTATCGGGCATGCCACTAGATAGGGATATTGACTTTGGTATTGATTTGGTGTCGGACACTCAGCCTATTTCTATTCCACTGTATCTTATGGCACCGATTTAGTTGAAGGAGTTGAAGGAGAAGCTTTAAGAACTCCTTGATAAGGAGTTTATTTGGCCTAGTGTGTCGTCTTGGGGTGCGCCTATTCTATTTGTGAAGAAGAAAGATGGCACGATGAGGATGTGCATTGACTATAGGTAGTTGAACAGAGTCACAATCAAGAAAAAGTATCCTCTACCTCGTATTGATGATTTATTTGACCAGGTTCAGGGAGCGAGGGTGTTCTCCAAGATTGATCTTCGGTCAGGGTATCACCAGTTGAAGATCAGGGACTCGGATATTCTTAAGACAACTTTCAAGATCCGATATGGTCATTATAAGTTCCTTTTAATGTCTTTTGGGCTGACCAATGCCCCAGCAACGTTCATGCATTTGATGAACAACGTGTTTCGGCCTTATCTTGACTCGTTTGTCATTGTATTCATTGATGATATTCTGGTATACTCGCGTAGTCAGAAGGAGCACGTTGAGCATTTGAGAGTTGTACTGCAGTGATTGAGGGAGGAGAATCTTTATGAAAAGTTCTCCAACTGTGAGTTTTGGCGCAGTTCAATGGATTTCCTTGTGCACGTAGTGACCAGTGAGGGTATTCAGGTTGATCCGAAGATGATAGAGGTGGTTCAGGGTTGGCCCAGGCCGTCCTCAGCCATAAATATTTGCAGCTTTCTTAGTTTGGCGGGTTATTACCATCAGTTCATTCAGGGATTTTCATCTATTGCATCACCCTTGACCAAATTGACTCAAAAGGGTGCACCTTTATGTGGTCGGATGAGTGTGAGGCGAGCTTTCATAAGCTCAAGACTGCCTTGACCACAACTCCAGTGTTAGTTTTGCCATCAGCTTCAGGTTCATATACAGTGTATTGTGATTCTTCGAGAGTTGGTATTGGGTGTGTGTTGATGTAGGAGGGTAGAGTGATTGCTTATGCTTCTCATCAGTTGAAGCTCCATGAGAAGAACTACCCTGTTCATGATCTAGAGTTGGCTGCCATTGTTCATGCGTTGAAGATTTGGAGGCATTATCTTTATGGTGTGTCTTGCGAGGTGTTTACTAATCATCGTAGCCTACAGCACTTGTTCAAGCAAAAGGATATCAATTTAAGGCAGCGAAGATGGTTGAAGCTGCTAAAGGACTATGATATCACTATCCTGTACCATCCAGGGATGGCCAATGTAGTGGCCGATGCTTTGAGTAGGAAAGCGGTGAGATGGGCAGTTTAGCATATATTCCTGTTGAGGAGAGACCTCTTGCAATTGATGTTCATGCCTTGGCCAATCGGTTTGTGAGGTTGGATATTTTGGAGCCTAGTCAGGTCTTAGCTTGTGTGGTTTCTCGGTCTTCTTTGTTTGATCGCATCAGAGAGTGACAGTATGATGATCCTCATTTGCTTGTCCTTAAGGACAGAGTTCAGCATGACGGTGTCATAGATGTGACTATTGGTGATGATGGGGTATTGATGATGCGAGATCGAATATGTGTGCCTAATCTAGACGGGCTTCGGGAGTTGATTTTGGAGGATGCCCACAACTCGCGGTATTCCATCCATCTGGGTGCCGCGAAGATGTATCAAGATTTGACACAACACTATTGGTGGAGGAGAATGAAGAAGGATATTGTAGGATTTGTAGCTTGGTGTCTCAATTGTCAGCAGGTAAAATATGAGCATCAGAGACCGGGTGGCTTGCTTCAGCGGTTAGATATTCCATAGTGGAAGTGGGAGCGGATCACCATGGATTTTGTAGTTGGACTCCCACGGACTTTGAGGAAGTTCGATGTTATTTGGGTGATTGTGGATCGGCTGACCAAGTTTGTGCACTTTATTCCAATATGTACTACCTATTATTCAGAGCGGTTAGCAGAGATTT
This sequence comes from Nicotiana tabacum, assembly GCF_000715075.1. Taxonomy (NCBI): domain Eukaryota; kingdom Viridiplantae; phylum Streptophyta; class Magnoliopsida; order Solanales; family Solanaceae; genus Nicotiana; species Nicotiana tabacum. The sequence goes on along the minus strand of NC_134080.1, from coordinate 116,443,779 downwards.
ATATCCAAGAGATTGTTCGCTTGCATGGTGTCCCAGTTTCCATCATTTCAGATAGATGTACTCAGTTCACTTTGCAGTTTTGGAGAGCCGTGCAGCGAGAGTTGGGTACTCAGGTTGAGTTGAGCACATCTTTTCACCCTCAGATGAACGGGGAGTCCGAGCGCACTATTAAGATATTGGAGGACATGTTGCGCGCTTGTGTCATTGATTTTGGGGGTCCATGGGATCAGTTTCTACCACATACGGAGTTTACATATAACAACAGTTGTCAGTTGAGTATTCAGATGGCTCCATATGAGGCTTTATATGGGAGGCAATGTAGATCTCCAGTAGGGTGGTTTGAGCCGAGTGAGGCTAAACTTTTGGGTACAGACTTGGTACAAGATGCTTTGGATAGAGTAAAGGTTATTCAGGAGCGGCTTCGTACAACGCAATCGAGATAAAAGAGTTATGCTGACAGAAAAGTTCGTGATGTGTCTTACATGGATGGGGAGAAGGTTCTATTGAAGGTTTCATCCATGAAGGGTGTTATGAGATTTGGGAAGAAAGATAAATTGAGTTATCGGTTCATTGGGCCTTTTGAGGGGCTTCGGAGGATTGGGGAGGTGGCTTATGAGCTGGCTTTTCCACCTAGCTTGTCGAGTGTGCATCCGGTATTTCATGTTTCTATGCTCTAGAAGTATATATGGCGATACATCTCATATTTTGGATTTCAGCACGGTTCAGTTAGACGGTGATTTGACTTATGATGTGGAGCAGTGGCTATTTTGGAGTGGGAGGTTCGAAAGTTGAGATCAAAGGATATAGCATCAGTGAAAGTGCAGTGGAGAGGTCAACCCGTGGAGGAGGCTACTTGGGATACCGAGCGGGAGATGCGGAGCAGATATCCACACCTATTTGAGGCTTCAGGTATGTTTCTTGACTCGTTCGAGGACGAATGTTTGTTTAAGAGGGGGAGGATGTAATGACCCGGCCGATCATTTCATGAGTTATCGTTTTCCCCATTTATCCTTGTGAGTTGTTCAGTTGTATCTTATTATATCGTGTTGGTGCTGTTGTGTTCGGAGTGGTCTTTGGGTGGAATGAGACACTTAGTCTCTTAAGTTGGTTATTTAGTTGGTAAAGTCAACCGGAAGTTGACTTATGGGTAAATGATCTCGGAATTGGGTTTTTATGGTTCGGATAACTTCGTTATATGATTTGGGACTTGGGAGCATATTCGGAATGTATTTTGGAGGTCCGGGGTAGATTTAGGCTTGAATTGGCAAAATTGGAAATTTGGCATTTTTCTGTCGGCAGTGGAAATCTTGATATCGGGGTGGTATTGGAATTTTTCCAGAAATTAGAGTAGATCCGTTGTGTCATTTGTGACGTGTGTGCAAAATTTCAGGTCGTTCGGATGAGGTTTGATAGGTTTTTGCATTATTTGCGAAATTAAGAAGTTTTGGAATCCTTAGGCTTGAATCCGAGGGTGATTTGGTGTTTTAATGTTGTTTTGAGTGTTCCAAAGGTTGGAACAAGTTTGAATAGTTGTATATGACTTGTTGGCATGTTTGGTTAAGGTCCCGAGGGCCTCGGGATGGATTTGGGTGGTTGACGGAAGGTTTGGTCTTGAATTGTTGCTGCAAATTTTGTTGCTTCTGTTGTTTCCGCACCTGCGGAGTGGGGACCGTAGGCGCGGAAAGCAACCGTAGATGCGGAGTTTGTCGTAGGAGCGGAGGGATTGACCGCACCTGCGAGCCCGCAGGTACGAGGCTTGGGGCGCAGGTGCGGAAGCTGGTGACTTAAGTTAAAACCGCAGATGCAATTATTTTGACCGCAGAAGCGGCCCACGGGTCCGTGAAATGGGCCGCAGGTGCAAAAGTGCTGGGCAGAATATATAAAAAGGCTCGCGATTTTCAGTCATTCTTTCACCATTTTTGTGCGATTTTGGAGCTCCAAGCCGGAATTTTAAGGAGGTATTGAGGGGTTTCAGTGAGGTAAGTTGCTTGGACTTTGTATTTGGTGTTTGTGATGAATTATCCACTACTTAATCATGAAATTAGTGGGGAATTTGGGGTGAAATTGAAGGTTAGGGCTTGAGTTTTGGAGAGCTTTGATTGGGGATTTGAGGGGTCATTTGAGGTCCGATTTTGGTAAGTTTGGTATGTATAGACTCGTGAGGGGATAAGGATTCTAATGTTGTTATTTTTATCGAATTCTGAGATGTGGTCCTGGGGGCGGGTTTGGCCAATTTCGGGATTTTTGAGTTAATTTGATTATTTTTGCTTAGACTTTGTTCCTTTAGTGTGTATTAATGATGTGATACTGATTTTGGTTAAATTTAGAGCAATTGGAGGCCGAGTAGAGAGGCAAAGGCATCAAGGGTTAGAGTTCGGTCCGGTTTGAGGTAAGTAATGATTGTAAATGTTGTCCTGAGGGTATGAAACCCCGAAATTCACATCGTTGTACTATTTTGAGGTAACACACACGCTAGATAACGAGCGTGAGGGGCGTGCACCGTGGGGATTGTGACTTGGTCCGTCCCGTAGCAACTATTAAGTTGCGTATTTGACTGAAACTACTTGATATTATCTTATGTTAGAAAGTATTACTATGTTTTGGGCTAAATGACATATTTGGGCCTCGTGCACACTGTTTGGACCCTTATAGGATTTCTTTACTGAAATTCCTCACTGTTTTGATTTAATAATAGTGCCCAGTCATGCTATGTTTTACTGATTTCATAACTCAGTCTTATTTATTCTGATTTGATGCATAAATGATATTTTGGGATGAGCACCCTGTTTTTCTATTAGCCCGAGTGACTTGAGAGGTTTCTGACTGAGTAAGGTCGAAGGCCTGTTTTGTGAGGATATCATGGGATCAGGTTGCGCGCTGCAACAGGTTGTATTGTTTGTGATATATGAGAGGCCGAGGGCCTAATTTATTATGCCACAAGATGGTTTGTGATAGCGTTTGGGCTTTAGGAGCCCCTTCGAGATTTGTACACCCCCAGTGAGCGCGGGTACCCAGTGTGAGTGATATGATGTTGCCCGAGGGGTTGTTCTTGATATATGTTGTTGCCCGAGAGGCTGATTATGAGTGATTGTGAGGTAGCCCGAGGGGCTGGTCCTGTTGATATTTTGCCTGAGGGGCGGTTTACGATACATGTTTTGCCCGAAGGATTGATTATGACTTTCATCATTTTTACTCTAGACTTCATTTATTCTCTGTTGAAACTGTAAAAAGACATCTTTTAAAGTATTTTTATTGAAACTGGGTTTTTATGAGATAATTGATTTCTATACTATTTTAGAAACATACTGTATTTGATGTAGTGCTATGACGTGGAATTATCTGATTTCTTACTGCTCAATTTTCATCTACTTTTATTACTTACTGAGTTGGCATACTCACATTACTCCCTGCACCTTGTGTACAGATCCAGGAGTTGCAGGTCGCGATAGCGAGTGCTGATCGTTCTTCAAGCAGGTCTTTTGGAGTCGGCAAGGTAGCTGCTTGGTGTTTGCAGCCTTGCACTTCTCCTTCCCATCTTCCTCAAACTGTTCTTAGATAGACCTTATAGCTGCTCGTGACTTGTGACACTCTGATGTCGGGCTTGTGTTGTTTTCCGCACTTGTTATTTAGACTCATATTATGGAATCTTATTAACTAATAGCTTAGAAATATCTTTTATGAAATACTGGTTGATTTGGGGATTTGTGTCGGCTGACCTAGTTTCATGGTATGCGCCATCACGATCACTTCTGTTTTAGGGTCGTGACACCCTTGCCCCTACAACGACCTCGACTGCGCCCTCGGCCTCTAGTGGCCCAAACTAGTGGTACTGGTAGCCATCCGTCCTGACCGGTAGCATGTGTCCTCACCATATGTGAGAGAATAGAATAACAAAAGTTTAGTACCAGAATCAACAGATTCGCACGACTAGAATTCAAGAATGTGAAGCTTTTCCTAAAGGTTCTGCAGCCTCTCAAAGATAAGTACAGATGTCTCCGTACCGATCTGCAAGACTCTAGTGAGACCTATGTAACCTAGGCTCTGATACCAACTTGTAACGATCCCAAAACCAACCCGGTCGTGATGGCGCCTATCATGAAGCTAGGCCAACCGACACATTCCCAAAGTAGTTCAACATTTAATTAAAAATTAAATAACACCCTTTTTCAACTGAAATTCCATAAAAGACATAAAGTCAAAAACCAAAATGCGGAAAATAAAAGCCCGACCTCGGGTGTCACTAATTCATGAGCAGTACTACAATTGTTCCAAAACATAACAAGACCAAAATAGTCTGAAAGTAGCCAAAGTATACTAGAAGGAAGATAAAGAAGGAGAAAGGCGGGACTGCGATCGCCAGGCAGCTACCTAGCTATCTCCAATGATAATCCGCGATTGGAATAGTCAACAGCTGCTACCGTGACATGAGATACCTGGATCTGCATACAAGGTGCAGGGATAACGTGAGTACACCAACTGAGTAAGTAACAAGTCCAAACTATGGACTGATAGGTAGTGACGAACTAAACCTCAGCAATTACAACATATTTAAATTGTACGGTAAAGTAGGCATGCTGGCAATTCAATTATTCAACTCAACAGTAACGCAAAATACCAATCCGAAGAATGTAAAGTATAAAGCTCAGCAAATCTCTACATGTCAATGCCAGAAATGTATGAAAATGCACTGTGTGCTCCCACTCTCAAGTACTCAACCACTCGGTACTGCATATGGCCATCCGGCCCAGGGAAATCCATCCCGGAATATATACAACACTGACTTCAAGTCAACCGATACCGAGGAACAAGGGTAATCCAACCCTGAGGAGAAATTCATCTCCAGGTATCAATACTTCGGACAAATCCATGTCTAGGAAAATCCACCCCTCAATAATATCATCTGCGCTCACTGGGGGTATGTAGACTCCGGAGGGGCTTCTTTCAGCTCAAGCGCTATAACAAGCCAATGAAGGTATAATCAATAATATGCTGCGACATGCAGCCCGATTCCATAACTGTTACTCATATTCAGGCTTTCGGCCTCACTTAGTCTTCACTCTCCAGTCTCACACAAATGGGCTCATAATTCCATGAAACTAGCCTGAAACAATGATATGATGTGACAAATAACAATAACTGAGACTAAGACATGATATGATATGCATGAATAAGACTGAGTATAGAATATCAATGAAACTAATGAGATGACAGCAAGAAACGACCACTTGGGTCTCAACAGTATTGACGTGAATCCCTAACATGGTAATTAGCATGATTTACAGCTCATTAACTTAATCACATAATCACAACACAAACATCAGCAGGAGAGAGTCACTAAACGGTACCATGGAATGAATCAGGCCACAATCCGCACGGTGCACGCCCACATGCCCGTCACTTGGCATTTGCGTCACCACAACATTTAATCATATAACACATAGTTCGGAGTTTCGAACCCTCAAAACCAAGTTTGGAAGTGTTACTTACCTCAAGCCAAGCAAAATCCTACTCCGCAACGCCTTTGCCTCTGAAATCAACCTCCAAACGTCCCGAATCTAACCAAAAGCAATGCAACACAATCAATATAGGCCAAGGAATCAATTCTAAATGAAAAACTATCAATTCAAACCAAAATCCCGAAATTCACACAATCCTGGCCTCCGGGACCACGTCTCGAAATGCGACAAAAATCATAAAACTAGAAACTCCTTCCACTCATGAGTCCATACATACAAGATATATAAAAATCCGACTCCATTTGACCTCTCAAACCCTCAATTAAAACTCTCCAAAATCTCAAGCCCTAACCCCTCATTTCACCTTTAATCACCACTTATTACATGATTAAACCACAGAAATCTACCATAATCACGAGTATTAGGGCTCAAATTACTCACCTTAGTGAAAACCCTCTTGAATCCCTCTTCAAATTGCTCCTAAAAGCTCCAAATCGGGATGAAAAATGGTGAAGAATGACCAAAATTCGCGAAGGGGCGTTTTTATACATTCTGCCCAGCACTTCCGCATCTGCGGCCAAATTCACGCACTTGCGGGACCGCACCTGCGGTCCAAACGCTGCATCTGCGCCTTTCACTTAAATCCCCAGCTTCCTCACCTACGCCCCAGGCCTCGCACTTGCGGGCTCGCAGATGCGGTCCAACTTACACTCCTGCGGCCCTTCTCCGCTTCTGCGGACCTCGCACCTGCGGTCCCCAATCCGCAAGTGTGGAAATGATAGAAGCAGCAGCTTCAACTGCTCAAACCAATTTTCAACCCTTCCGTTAACTATCTAAATTCATCCCGAGACCCTGGAGACCTCAACCAAAAATACCAACAAGTCATATACCACTATTCAAACTTATTCAAACCTTCGGAACACTCCAAACAACATAAAAATACCAAATCACGCTCGGATTCAAGCCTAAGAACCTCTAAACTTCCGAATTCCGCAAACGATGCCGAAACCTATCAAACCTCATCCGAATAACCTAAAATTTTACACACACGTCACAAATAACACTACGATCCTACTCCAATTTTTAGAATTTCATTCCGACCCCGATATAAAAAATTTCACTGCCGACCGAGAAACGCCAAATTTTCAATTTCGCCAATTCAAGCCTAAATCTACCACAAACCTCCAAATTATATTCCGAACATGCTCCTAAACCCAAAATCACTTAACGGAGCTAACCGAACCGTCATAATTCACGTCCGAGATTATCTATTCATAAGTCAACATCCGGTTGATTTTTCCAACTTAACTTCAAAATAGGAGACTAAGTGTCTCATTTCTCTCCAAAACCACTCAAATCCGAACCAACCAACCCGATACCACACAACACAGCTGAACAACATATAAAGAAGCAGAACAGGGGAAAACGGGGTTATAACTCATGAAACGACCGGTCGGATCGTTACACCACCCCCACCCTCCCAACCCTATATCCACTCCTCTAACCCCACCCTAACCAGAATCACCACCACTGTCGCCAACCATCTCTGCCATCACAACCACCACTGGCAACCACCATTGCTTCAATTACTATCGTCAATCGCTACTACACCTACCACCTTCATCATTATAATTACACCAATAGCCACTGCCGCAGTCGCCACCAGCACCATCATCGCCACCAACACCAACATCGCCTCTGTCCTTAGGAATTTTCATTTGTTTCCACTTATAATCCCTTTGAACCTTTAGATTTGTGTTTTGAACTTATCATTTTGTTTTGGGGGAAGTTACATAAATACTAGCAAATGAGTAAAATATTTCATAATCTACAACTATTGCAGATTTACCTAATTCTCAACATATTTATCTATATTATATTAAAAGCTAGGTCTTTTGCAAAATATCGTTTGTCTTTTTAAATTTTTAATAATTAGTTTTATGTTAGATACAATAGTAATTTTATTATTCCTCTAATTAGATTTTACCAATAGCAATGTGTTGTACCCTGTAAAAGAGAAAATTTAAATTTTCTTTTAGGTTTACATTAATTTTATTTTTGACGTGGAAAACACAAGATACAAAGGAAAATGAAGGTTCAAAACTTTATTTTAACACACCAATGCATTCCCCAACCCACCCTCCACATGCCCCACCACCACCAACTCCACCCCCACACCTACAAACCCAACCCACCTCCCCTGCTATAGGGATCTCATCTATGCTTTTGTTGCACCTTCAGGGGATGGTATCGACAACCAAACTGAACTAGAAGCTGCCTCCATTGAATTAGATTGGTGCATGGTTAATGGATATTCAAGAGTTATACTTGAGGTTGATTCTGAGCTCTTAGTTTGTTGGATTGAGGGTAGAGTTATTCCACCTTAGCATCTTTACCACACTTTCACCAGCCTTCAGAATATTATTCGGCAGCTCCTGTTATTCTCCTGTAGTCACATTTTTAGGGAGGGAGATGCGGTTCGGTTGCATATGCTTTATTCAAACATAGTTATACTCTTCTTACCATGTGTACTTACACATGTATCTGGGATGTTCTTACTCACATCAGATGACTCATTTGGATAGACATGTTTGGTTTGACGAGCTTCAAAAGAAGGAAGACGAAAAGGATAGAAGAACCACGTTGAATAAATCGACTATGTGATGAGCAACAAACCATCACTTAGTTATTGTATTGAGAGGAGTGCTCTCTTCTAGGTACATAGCTGACTAGGTTTTGCTTTCTTAGTATTTGGGAATGAGTTGGTTGGGCTTAGTAAGATAGCTGACTAATGAATCACCATAGGATCGAAGGTAAGGTTTATACCCCCTTCCTTGTATTTTTGTTTTGTTTTTTGCACAGCCCCTGAAGCCACGAGGGGTGTTGACCCTTGGGATAGGTCATTTAACTTTAAAAAGGAAACCCCACCTCCCCTCAATCACCCCTCCCCCCCCACCACCTCACTCCACCCATTACCCCGCACCCTACCCAACCCCATCACTTAAACACCACTGCCATCACCCTCACCACCCGCCCCAAACTACCTTTACCCCGCCCCCAAACCACATATAGCCATAACCCCCACCTTCCACCAACCACCCCATTCTCAGCCCTACTACCCCCCCCCCCAACTCTACCTTCCACCTCCCCTTCCGATTTTTTTTTTAAATATATCTTATTTTACTTTATAAAAATTTCTTATCCCCCAACCACATCCCCCCTCCCATTAAAGTTTATAATCGTTTTTTATTTTTGACTTTTTACACCATTTCTCGACCCCGTCAGCCTCCAAAAAAATTAAATTTTTCTAAATAACTATTTTCTGGTTTTTTTACACCACCCACCCCTCTGAGTTTTCTATTTCATATATTTTAATTTTATAACTTTTTTAATATAAAGTGGAAATTTTATACGAAAAAATCATATAAATCATACAAAATTTTATAAACAAGCAATAAGCTGGAAACTGAAACTATAAGTAAACTGTAAGCTGGAACTCAAACTTAACATAGAAATTGAGTCCATAAATGATATCTGAAATAGAAACTGAGTTATATAGTTTAAAACATAACTTTGCTGGAAATTGTTACGCTAGTGGCCATGAGTACGTGAGTATTTGGGAACACGGATGGGGGAGTGTTGGCGTATCACCCCAACAAACAATTGGCACATGTGAGCGTGGGGCAGCTAACCTTGGCATCATGGCACTCACGCTGGGGGAGGTTCGCCGCTTCTCCCTACTGAATGTGATCACAGTGATGCATGAATTAATGTTGAAACTGAATCCTTAATTGAATGTGAATATGACAAATAAAGGCACATAACAACTGTCAATACACATAAGCATGTATTCATGTCACTTATAAGATCGTACTGAATAAGAATAAAGTGAACTGAGTATTGGATCAAGAGAAGACATAGCTTAGCTTTATATAACATATGGAGCACAGGGGATCTAATGGAATTCCCTACTAGGAGAGTGAACCTCAACCCACCTCAAAGCTACCAGCTCAACTTCGGCCCCAAGTATCTTTCAAGCAATCATTCACAATTTTTTAATCTACATATAATAATCGAGTTCAATTCAAATCAATATAAGTCTAAAAACTATAACATTACTCTCTTCAATTTAAGAAGATTTCTCAAATCTTCTAACTCGTGAGTTTTCAGCAATAAGGGAACTATGTATACCCACTTCAATTCTATAGTCCATGAGTTAAATTGTAACGTTCTATACTCAGTCAAAACTCCATTATCAATTTCTTACTTTACTGGTCAAACCTTAACTCGTGTTTAGAATTATAATTAACTATCTTCATATATAACAGATAATTAAAGTAAAGAAGCAAAAGAAAAGAAAAAAAAATGAAAGGAAAAGTAGACGCCTCTTACACTGTGTCGACGGCAAGCAATTTTTGTTTCTGTGTTTCTTTGCTCCTCGTCGGTGTACAGACGCCAAGAACGGCTTGGTGCCTTATGTCTTTTATTACTTGTGAGATTTTTTCATTCCTATGCACTATTTGAAATTTTATTATTCGTAATGTCTATATTTAGTTAATTACCCTGCATAAACAAGTTTTATGTACGAAATATATACAATCCACCTTAAAAGGTTCTCAATCCATTATTTGTGCCTTCAATCAAGGGATTTAGTTACACCCTTTTCCTTTTTTCCTCTCTCATCTCCCCTCTTCTCTCCAGATTCTCTTTCTCCCCATATCTTCGGCAGAAGCTATAAATATTGCGTAGAAGTGAATTTAAACATACAATTTCTTAATATTAATGTGTTCAAATTTGTACGATTGTACCCACCTTCCCACGAGGTGATTTTGGTGTTGAACAGTTGGGTAAATTTTGTGAACTAAAGACCAACAAAGGCAACACTAACGTTCCATTGATTGGCCGACAAAGGAACAGTTGCGTACAGTTTAGTTTGTACGCATTATCTTGATTGGTGGTAAATTCATTTATGAGAAAGAGCAATGTTTAACTCATCTGACTAACTATATGTCCTATAAGAGTAACAACTATTTGACTACTTCAAATATTTGACGGAAAATATGGCATTTTGTTGAAAGAGGGGAAATTGAGTTGTCTTTCTGCTTGAAAACAAAAACTAAATTAGAGTATCTGTTATAATAAACATCCTTTTAAAAAACTTATACAATACTCTCTCTCTAATTCGGGTGTCACTGTTTAACAAACACGAAATTTAAGAAGACAAGTCATTTAATTTAGACAAATCATAAAGACAACAATTGTTGGTTGCAGTTTAATAATATTTTATTGTAATCCATAAGAAATGACACTATCATCAATAAAAAAACAGGAATGGGAACTATATTCATATAGAAACTCAATCTCAAAAAGAGTATATGACTGCATTTTTCAGTTTCTTACTTTTATCTAAGTTTTTGCTCAGTACTTCAACCACCATATCCATATGGGAAAGTCATGGAAAAGCAACGGAATGCTGCTTACGAATTAGCAATCTCACATAGAACAATAACTCAAAATGAGGAGGAGAAAATAAGTGAATAGGAAGAAAACAAAAAAAGAAAGCAACAAATCAGAGATAATATAAATTGGGAAATCACAGTGAATTTGGGGGAATTCACTATGTTGTTCAACATTCATACAATATGTCTTTTGTATATTTTGCCTCTGATTTATACATAGTAAAAATAAATTTCATACAACTAATTATATATGATACAATTTATCTACAACTCATCTACAACTTTCACACATTATTTTTACCCAGTTAAATATAACTACAATAACATACAACTTAAATACAAATTTTTTACAAAATTTATACAATATATCTTTTGTATATTTTGTATCTGATTTATGCATAGTAAAAACAAATTTCATACAACTAATTATATGTCATACAACTTAAATATAATTTTTATACAATGTTGTTCAACTTTCATACAATAGTTAAGTAAATAAAAGAAAAATATATAAACAACATAATACAATTTTTCTACAAATTTACTACAATTTCGTAAATATAATGTATATCATGTCTTCTTCTTCTTCTTCTTCTTCTTTTGAAATTCAACCAAAATCAAGTCTAATCTTCACCAAAACCCCTCAAAATTGAGATATAAACTCCAAACGATATTCCCAATTGTTTGCAACAACACCCAATCTAAACAAATAATGATTTTTGAAAATCCAAATTCGAATTCAAAACTTCAAATCTTTTTAATGGTTGTCAATGGTGGAATTGCTGCTCTCTTTTTCTTTGCTTTACATTACTGAAATTAGGGATTGAGAGATAGAGAGACGTTGAGAGAATTCCCAATTCTTTGCAACAACATCCAATTCAAACAAATAATGTTTTTTGAAAACCCAAATTCAAATTCGAAGCTTCAAAGCTTTTTAATGGTTGTCAATAGTGGAATTGTGGGTGGGTGCAAGATACGTGGGGGAAGGAGAGGGGATGTGGAGAGAGAGACGTGGGGAGTGAAAGATATGTTAGAGTAATTTTAGAACATTAATTATTATCATTAATTTCCTTAAAATATACATAAATGGTAATTGAATATATAAAATGTAGGAAAGTAAAACTTGAGTAGGTAGGGTAATATAGTTTCATATAGTGTATAGGAATGTAAAAATCTATTTATCTATACTATATTAAAAGTACGAAAGCCCTTAGCGAAATGTCGTCCGCCTTTTTTACCCCTTTAAAATAGAGTTCACACTGGACAAAATAGTCATTTGACTATTTTTCTATATTTAGGAATAGTCCTTTAATTAATTTCCTACTACTTAGCAACAATCATTTAATTATTAATCTAATACTTAAATTTTTATTTTTCAGTTTCTTTTAAATCTAAAATTTCAAACACTTTCAACTAAAACTTGAAAAGTTTTTGTTATTCAACCCGAACTAAAAGTTTCGTCTTTCAACTAACTTAGAAAAATTTTATTCACTTTCAAAGGAAAATATCATAGGATATTTTTTAGTTAAAAAAATTTGACAGATTAATTCTTCAAAAAATATTAGGTAAGAACGTGCAATTTGATTTTCTTTTTGATTTAGGAGTCTTTATTTTCTAATAAATTATTAAATTATACACAATTTTATTTTGTATAAATCCTTTCATGTTTCAAATTATATACCAAATATTTATATAAAAGAGCTACAATTTTACGTTTTCATCATCAAAACTTTGCCTTCTTCGAGCAGCAACTATAAATTAAGGATTTTCAGGTTCTTCTTTGAGCAATTTTTTTTAAAGTAGTTGAATTTTACATTCACGCGTTTATATTAGTAGTTAAATTTAGCATTCACATATTTATATTAATAATTAAATTTTGCATTCACGTATTCAACAAGTACATTTTTATTTTGGTATTCTTAATTGTGAACCTTGAATGAACATGGGCATGTTTGGCCAAAATCTCAATTTTTTAGCTGTTTTATAATTTTTACAATAATTTTTATTAATTAAAGAAATGGAATAATTCATATTTTGCTTGCGAGAAAAAAAGAAGATTTTTTGTCAGTTAGATGATCATTTGTGTGTTTTTTAGAATGAACTTAAGAATATATATTTCTCAAAAAGATTTCAAGCAAAGAAATCTAAAATCTTCGAGAGTTTATGTGCTCTTAGTTAAAATAAAAAAATACCACAATTTATGAAATTATAGTAATGAATAAATACCACAATTTATGAAATTATAGTAATGAATAAATATTAAGTTGAAAATATTGATTAAGATGATTGAGGACTTCTATTATCACCGTTTCTTCATTTATTGAGTTGCTAAATATAATCAATAATTATCATTTTCAGTAACTCGTACTTTTTTCTTAAACTTATTTTATAACTCAAATGTAATTAGTTAACATAGTATTTATGTGATTTTAAAAAAATATATACTTATTGAAACGGGACACACACACAACGCGCGTATCGTATAACTAGTTATTTTAAAAAGACCAAATAGAACCCAAATATGGCCATCGCTTAAAGCTCAACTGGCTGGCCCAATATATATTTATAATTTACTAAAACAAGTTACGATTACCCATTCACTGAGTGTCCTAGCAATTATGTAGTATAATACTCGATCAATATCTTCATATACTCAAGTCAAATAATTTGCTTATTTATTTGAGAAATTTTCATAAAACACTATCTTTTAGTAGTAATTAGCCATCTATAGATACCATTTGCTATATTACGGATTATAGATACCTTTTATGTGGTTATAAGATGTATTTTATGTATTTATGAATACAGTAGCAAAAATAGGCGTGAATCAGGGAAGCCCAGCTAATCAGTTGTTGTATTCGACTGTATTCATGGAGTGAAACATGGGATTACAGCTGGACAGATTATTGTATTCGACTGTATTCACCGCGTGAAATAGGGGATTACACTGTTTTTAAAACGGAAAGTGAATCAATTAACATAATAGACTCCTAATATAACTCAACAAACTCAATTATAACACACAAATTTTATATTTTTCAGTTATAAAAAAGATTCTCAACCGCAAAATACAATGAAATAGATAGAATACAGAGGGATACATTGAAATACAATGAGAAAAAAAAGACACTGAATATAATGAAATATATGGAATACAACGAGATACATTGAATTACAATGAAAAAAAAGATATTGAATACAATGAAATACATAGAAGTACAGCGAGATACATTAAAATGCTCTTAAAAAAAAGGTAACAGAATCTTCAAATTGCTCAACCCCAAACTTCAGACGACCTATTTTAGTCGACAATTTTCTGACGACCCATCGGATTTCGACCATGATTCCATAAGCAGCATGAGAGAAAATTCCAAATTAATAAGGCGTACAGTCCACATGAACTCGGCAGAGTCGAATCCTTTCTGACCCGAACTCGAGTGAAGACCCACACCTCCCGCCCCTTTCCCCTGTAGTTGAAAGTTGAAACCCTAATCAGACGGAAAATCTTTAGAATTCAATCGTAATGTTAGGGTAAATTGAGAGAAGGAAGATGCCTCCTATGTCGTTGGACAAAATCAGCAAAGTATTGCCCTTCTCCAGGCTGTGTTCCTGCTTTAGAGTCCTTGTCGCTAGAAACATCAGAAATCACAACACGAGATCGGAATTCAGTGTCTTTTTTTCAATTTCTGAAGTGGGCGAGATCGGAAATTTTAATGGGATGGGGGAAGAGAATGAGATGTATCAAAGTAGAGAGAGAAAGAAAATAATGTAACGGATTAGCGTATTTTGTGGCTTAGGGCTAGCAGGTAACCAAAATTAAATATTTTGCTATAAACCTTAAAAGATATCTATAGAATATAATTTTTTTAAATAGTATTTATTTAAAATAAATAAGGCGTTAACCTTTGCTATAGAATGTAAAAATTCCTTTTATTTTCTCTACCCCTGGCCCACTTGTCTTTCATTGCTTACCAAGATCCTTGTATATCCTTTTTAATTCCTTGTATATTTTCTCTACCCCTGGCCCACTTAGAAAGTCTTTTACATCATTCATCATATTGCCATTATAAGGACAATGCATCCTGCGTTGCATTTCAACACAGTGAGCAAACAAGGTTTTATTATTCTTTTCTTAAGTTTTATATCTGTATTCAAGGTAAAACTTACTCCAAGATTTGTGGGTACTACACTCTTCCTCTGTTACAATAACGTTTGTCCTCGAACGTTGAATTGTAGTTGTTCTTAGGGCTTGAAACATTTTCTTAGGCCTCTCGCCATTCTTACAACCTTAGGACTCAAAATTTTGACTAACTCTCCAAATTTCTAATTTTTTTAGCAAAGTCTTCCTTGTAACAGGAGCTATCCAATAAATTTTAGTCTGTCCAAACAATCAAACAATAACACTTTACACCTTCAGCTACTCAATCCAATAATATACCACATCAAGGAATACCATATACCCACCAAGGCCATTTTACATCACTATAAGTACAAATATCACATAACTTCACAATCCAAATATTTTAAAGCTTAAAATGAATTATGTACCTAATATCTCGAACAAATAGGGATACTTTTCCTTTATGGCTTCCTCGGGCTCCTACGTAGCTTCCTCGGCTAAAATGGTTGCTCCATATTACTTTTACCAAAGCAACGTCTTTATTCCAAAGTCTACGAGCTTGCCTGTCTACTATAGCTACAGGGACCTCCTCATATGTCAGAGTATTATCAACCTCTATCTCCTGTCTATCAAGTACATGACTCAAATTGTGAAAGTTCAGCAAGAACACACGAAAAATTGGGTGCACAGAAGATAACTCTGGATGTCACACCTCCTTTTTACACCCGAGGGGGATATAAGAGAGTTTTTCCAATTAAAGTGACATAAATCGAAATAGGATTAATTAAATTATCAGAGTCGCCACTTGGAATATTTTATTTGGTGTTCCAAGTAACCGGTTTATTTTAAAATCCTAAATCAAGGAAATTTTGACTTTACTTTATAAGTCTGCGAACCAGAAATTCTAGATAAGGAATTCTGTTAACCCAGGAGAAGGTGTTAGGCATTTTCGGGTTCCGTAGTTCTAGCACGGTCGCTTAAACTATTGATAATTGGCCTATATCTGATTAATTACACATTTTAAACATACGTGCATTTTTAACTTTATAACCGCTTTTAATCTTTTTAGGAAAACTCATGATTATTTTTGAAAACACATCGTAAACCACGCTACATGAATTGCACCAGCGGTTCACGATACGTTTATTTTATTTAATATTATTGAAAATTAAAGTCGGGTCACACGAAATGTACATCCAAATTTTAGCAATTATAAATCATAACTACGTCACGGGAACCGTACCCGTAACCATGATAAATTATTGTAGCGCGCCTAAAGCAAACTACGAAGAGTCATTTTTAATATTTAAGTTACAATATTTGTGAGGGCCATGGATGATCTAATTATGTATGGCATATCTCAATCCGTTTTCTCTTTAAAGGAATTGTATTTAGCTACAATAAACTAAAGACGTTCAGATCTTGATCTAATTGATGAGGGCCATGGATGATCTAATTTTAGATTGCACACCTCGATCCATTTTTTTTCTTTAAAGGAATTGTATTGAAATACAGCAATCTAAAAGCAGGTCTTTAATTATTTCAAAATAAATGAGCCAGTAGCAAGCCCAATACATTAAAAGAATCCTTTTTTTTTTTGAAAAAAGTATGGTTGACGGAACTGGGCTCAGAATCGAGCCCAAGAATGAGAAGGGAGGTGCAGATGGTCGCAATAGCTTTGGATAGGCCAAGCATCAGGCCCAGCTTTTAGAGATAAACCTCCAGTAGTGGAAACTCATTTTTTGTCATGCTAAAAAGAAGCAATTTAAAGGATAAGATATTATAAGCTAGTTGGGCTCGAAATTGAACCCAAAGGTGAAAATAAGCAACAAATAAATGCCTTAAGTCAGAACTTGACCAGGATGTCTCGCCTGAGCCTAAATCAAGCCCAATTGCGACTCCTCTACCTCTGAATTAATATATGACCCAAAAGATTACGAATCCAGTAAAATCAAAGGGCTAGACATCCGTGTCATAAGCCCAACAGTATTAGTAGTAGCAAAAGAGATCAAACATTATCTGCTCATAAACTACCTTGAGCTTAAACTAAGAATAAAGCAAGGCCAATAACATGCTAATGAAAAAAAGCTTATTGACACTTAATGTAGTTCTTTACATCACAATCACCACACTCATAGATCAATCTAGCAAAGATTCACTTTCTTAATTTATGCATTACCCTGGATCTAAACCAGCCATTAATCTAACAATGTTGGCACTCAAAATGATTCGATATGATAATACACATACACACATTATGCAATCAGCAATTTTCCATCACAGTTCCAATAAATTACAACTGGAACATCTGTACTAATTTAAACCTGGGACACTTAAACTTGCTGAAATATACTAGAGAATAGAATACTAATGTCAACACTTAACCAAAACTGAAACCCGTAATTACAAAACCAAACAAAATAACAGGTGCTAAACGAAAGAAAAAGATCTGAAAGTCCATTCCAACTCAAACATGTTAAAACTTCAACTTTTTATTTCAGGGGTCATGAAGATACGTGGATATAGCCAAAAAAAAACAACAACAAAGCTTCAGCAAAAGATAATGAAACCAACAGTAGTTAGCAGCAGGTTTAATCCATATTCCACCTAGAAAATTAGTAAAATATTAAGAGCTTCAGCTTAGAAGACCAGGAATTCTCATGAAAATCCTTTTGAACTCTAGGAGAAAACCAGAAGTGCAATCCAAGCCAAACATTTAAAAAAAATGCAGAAAACTTTTTGCGTCTTTTTTCCGTGTATGAGTGTCTGATTTTTTATTGAAAGAAAGGTCTATATATAGACTTTTTTGGGTGCCATGTGCTGCTGAAACAGAATGGGAAATATTCCCTCATAAGGCATCTTTCCTAATAGAACTGGGACAGCTGGCAGCCTTTAATTGGCTCCAGTATTTGTGCTGTCCAAAATTGGGCCAGATGCCCCAGATTCTAGAAGTTTCCTAAAAGAAATCCGATCTTCTATTCTCAAATTAATCTTCCAAGTTTTCAATTGCTCAATTATCACCCTAAGTGTTCGTAACAATTAATAACTAGGCAAACAACACAAAATAGAAAGCTTTGAGTAAAATCAAATCAAACAGTGAGTAAATACTGAAAAGGGTGAATACCCGGACCCTCAACACAAATCAAAAAAGGTTCCATTTCATGATAAACTCCCAAAATCTAGACTTAACGGCTATTGACAAATTCGACTACAATCAAGAGAAGAATGGACATTGATTATCTATCACTGAAATCACAAAACAAAAGGGAAACCCTAAAATCTAAATCATGCAATTAGGACCACGGATTATAACAGAAACAACAAAAACAAGAAGAACGAAAAATCATGATAACATCTGACCTAGACAAAACAGAAATCTAAACTAATCTAAAAATCAAATAAACGGGAAAACCAAACCATTCGAGCGAGTGAATACTAATGGCCAATTTAAACGAGTAAATAACCTAGATGAACAGACCAACAAATGGTAAAAAAAAAGGAAAAAGAAAATAAGAAAACAAGCAAACAAAGCAAGAATCAAAGAACAAGAGGGGGGGGGGGGTGCTGACTAACAGGAAAAAGCTTGGGAGAATGACTTGAACCAACGAACAAGAGGGTAGAGACACAGTAATTTGGTCAAAGCAATTGTAGCCCTCGAAAATGAACCAAAACTCGTGTTAATCAAGGGTTCTCAACGAGAATAATTGGTTAACATGAGTCTTGAGTCAAATCGAACTCTGGAAGGCAAAGATTCGAACTCAGAAGAACTAGGGTTTTCTTTCCACTTTCAGATCTGAAATTTAGGGTATTTGGTAGGGATTTAAGGGAAAGTATTTAGGGGTTTAGAAAAAAAGGGGAAAAGGATAGCCTGATAAATATTTGGGGAGGTTTGGAGTACCGAAACCGCCGTGAGGCGATTTCCGGTGGGTGGTTGACGGCGGAGACGGCGAGGATTTTGGGGCGGCGGTCTCCAGGGTTTGGATTAGGGAAAATGAAAGTGAGAGTTAGGGTTCAAATGAGGGGGGTGGAAGGTCTTCAGACAGTTTTATATTTGGGGGGATTATTAGTTCCAGACCGTTGGATCACTAGGATCCAACGGCTGTGATGAAACAGGGACAAAACAGGGTCGTTTGTGGTGAGGGGAGGATACCTGGACCAGGTAGCTGGGTTTTGGGCTTGGGTCGGAACGGTAAATAGGTTTGGGCTTCAGCATTTTTGGCCCAATTAAAACAACTTTTTTTTGTTTTTCTCTAATTCTCTTTTTTTTTCTTTTTTTCATATATTTTTCTTTTCCTTTTCTTTAATTAATAAAATTCTAAATTAAATTCCTAAATTATCGTAATTGTAAAGTTACACTAATTATCTAACTATAAATTTTAAACAATTACTTGATCCTAAACTAAAGAAGAAAAATCACTAATTTAAGAATTAAAAATAATAAATGTAAAAATGAGCGAATTTTTGTGATTTTTATTTTAGTAAAACAATTAATTGACTAATTAATCCTAAAATCATGGAAACTAAATCTAAATGCAATGCATGGTATTTTTGTATTTTTTTTTTATGATTTTAATAAAAGTAAACATACACAAAAATGCAAACAATTAACACAAATCCTACAAAATTGCAAATAACTGGGAAATTTTACTTCTTTAATTTGTGGGAGTATTTCACATAGGGCAAAAATTACGTGCTCACAGTTGCCCATCTTTGCTTGGAAATACGAAGAGTTTTCGGGCAAAGATAAAATGAGCAATTACGAACGATTTTTGCCCATTTGAAACTCCATGAGAAGCATCTTTTGAAAAAATCTGACCGAACTCTGCGTCAGAGGTTGCCTACATATTCTTGGCTATAAAGGAATCAGATCAGTGTAGTTCTGGAAGTTTTGGTAGCTGGGACTACCGGAAAAATGTGATTTCACTGATGTTGCTGTTGTTTCTTCTTGCTGAGCTCCTTATTACACTGAAATAAAAGATGAAAAGCTAAACTAGCTAAGCCTATCAACTACGAATTACAAGATTCCTATCTATAACCCTTCTAAAGCTTGATCTTGAGTCTTGGATGGTTCTTCCTGAAGACTCTGATCTGAATCTTGACGCTTGTTAGTTGCAAACCGCTGGTTCATTCTTCTTCAAATTTTTGGATCAAGGTGGTACATGCAAAACTTGTGACTTCAATCATATCTTGGGCAGTCTGCATCTTTTCTCTGCTTTTATACTTAGAGTTCAACTTATTTTCTTGTTTTTCTTTTCTTTTATTTGGGTCATCTTAAACCTTGTGCCTCACGGTGAAAACCTGTTCAGGCACCAAAGCAAACAAACAAAATTTCTGCCCCAGTTTTTACTAGAAAAATTTTGTGAGTTATTGTAACAAAAATCTAAAGTATTACTTTATTGAAAGCAATTAAAATTAGGATTGTGTATCCCTGAGAAAAAGAGATTAGGGAGTGGAGACCCTATATCTAAAATGCAATCAAAAGGGGATCGGAGGCCCCAAGTTAGGAAGATTACCAGGTTATGCTAGAAAAATAACCGGGTTATGTCGGAAAGGAAAAAGGTCCTCGGGTTATACCGGGAAAGTCATCGAATTATGCCAGAAAAGATAAAAGGTCCTCGAGTTATGCCGGGGAGGTCCACGGGTTATGTCGGGAAAGTCATCGGGTTATGCCGGAAAAGAAAAAGGTCCTCGGTTTATGCCGGGGAGGTCCGCGGGTTATACCGGAAAAGTCATCGGGTTATGCCGAAAAAGAAAAAAAAGGTCCTCAGGTTATGCCGGGGAGGTCCGCGGGTTATGCCGGGAAAGTCACCGGGTTATGCCGGAAAAGAAAAAAGGTCATCGGGTTATGTCGGGGAGGTCCATGGGTTATGCCGGGAATCAACTAGGGAGTGGAACCCTATAATGGAAAAGACTAACAGGTTATGCTAGGGGTGACTAGGGAATGTGACCCTATGTTGGGAAAACACAACTAGAGATTGGGAACCTTAGGCTACCATGATTTTAAATTTTTCTTCTTTATTTTCTTTTTCCTCCTCTTTTTTTTTTACTTCACTTTTCATTTTATTTAGGCGAATTAATGAAGAGTTTAAAAGGACTTCCCTTTTCGGGTCGACTTTTGCTACAGAACCATTTTGGTTTCTATATGCCTTGCTTTTATTGCACATGCTTCTTGCAGGGTTGTTTTGGACTGCACCTATTTTCTTGTTTTCAAATCAAAGAACAATTTGTCAGTTTGAAATGGTGGTTGGTTTTGTGGCCTTGATTGTTTTGATCACTTGATCTCGGCCCAACTCTTTTGATGACAATCTCCATTACTCGTTGGCTTTCTGAAGATCAGTTTCCTTTCTAAACCCAAGGATCTTGACTTTCCAAAATTCCGCGTGACGGTTAGCCCGTGTAGGGCTTTGGCCTATTCATCTTATTTCGCCTTTATGGGCACTTGACTTTGGATTTCTTTCCATTTCAATAATTTTGAATCAGGAGTATCAGCCATCATGGCCAGTCGAGATCGACTTGATGCACTTGCTGAGGCTGGGTACTTTTCCTTGAATTTTGGTTTTTGTGAAGCGAAACCCTGTAAAACCAATCTTGCCATCTTTTCTTTGTATTAGTTTCGAAGGAGGATTAAACCGAAAGGGATTCAAAGAAAAGTAAACAAAGGACAAGATAATGAATTTAACGAGAAGTGTCCCTTTCAGGGGAATGAAAGAAGGACTTATCTAGAGTGCATGAGGACTTCAATAGACATGACATGCTTCTTGGATTGGATACCCGATCTATGCAACCATCCAATCTCTAATAACCCTATCATAACTCGTATTTCAAAATCGAGAAACCTTTCTAGGACTCTATCAGCACCGATGGTTGCACATAATTCCTTCTTTTCGATCAATGGCGCCCTTTGCGGGTTTTCACCAACTGAGCTCTCTTATTTCTCTTCTCACCGTCTCCTTATAGTGCTCTTTGTGAGTTTTCACTAACAAGACTCTCTCATTTTCAATTTCTCTACTCACCATCGCCTTACGGTGCCCGTGTGGGGTTTCACCAATAAGACTCTCTCATTTTATTTCTCTCATTCGATTGTATCAGATTCCGGCATCCTTCCATTTTGAACATCTTTACCAATTAATCGGAAGGACTTTCAATAAGGCTTAGGGTAAAAAATTAGGTTGAATTACAACTTTGGAACCTTTCAAGCGAACTGTCGCCAAACCATTATAAATTTTGCCCCAGTTTCAACTTTTGGGGAAATGTGGATTTTTGTTTTGGTGTGAATAAACCCCAGAGAGAGGCTGCCTACGTATCCTTTCGGAATCAAGTCGAACGTAGTTCAGGGAAACTTTGTTTTTTGATTTTCTTCTTCTTTTTTTTATAAACATTTTCGAGTTCCAAAGAGGGTATTCAAAGAAAGGTAATCAGCTTAAAGGGTTAGCAAAAGGTTGAAGTGTTTGGGGTAGCGAGAATGAAAGCCTTCGTCATCCCAATCGGATAATATCGGTATCACATAAGGGTTAAACATAATACATTTTGACCACGTCTGCATTGACAACTGTTTCAGGGTCATTCCCTTCAATGTCTCCCAAGTACAATGCCCCTTTCAGCAACAATTTTCTTATAATATATGGACCTTTCCAGTTTGGAGAAAACTTTCCTTTTTCTTCCTTGTGATACGAGAGAATACGTCTCAAGATGAGTTGCCCCACTTCAAAGTTCCTACGCCGCACTTTCTTGTTGTAGGCACGGGCCATTATTTGTTGATACAACTGCCCGTGGCAAATTGTAGCCATCCGTTTTTCATCAATCAAGGTTAACTGTTCTAGACGGGTGTTGATCCACTTACTATCCTCAACCTCGGCTTCAACGATAATTCGAAGAGATGGAATTTCAACTTCTGCAGGTATCACGGCTTCAGTGCCATAAACCAATAGATAGGGTGTGGCTCCAACTGATGTGCACACAGTTGTGTGATATCCCAACAATGCAAACGGCAACTTTTCATGCCATTGTCTAGGACTTTGAATCATTTTTCTAAGAATCTTCTTGATGTTCTTGTTTGCGGCTTCAACAACACCATTAGCTTTGGGCCGATAAGGGGTAGAATTCTGATGCGTGACCTTAAACTGTTCACATACTTCCCTCATCAAATGACTATTTAGATTTGTAGTATTGTCCGTAATGATAGTTTTAGGAATACCAAAACGGCAGATGATGTTAGAGTGCACGAAGTCTACCACTGCTTTCTTAGTGACAACTTTGAGAGTGACTGCTTCGGCCCATTTTGTGAAGTAGTCAATGGCAACCAATATGAATCTGTGCCCATTTGAAGCTTTTGGCTCGATTGGCCCGATGACATCCATACCCCAAGCAACGAATGGCTGCTGTGCTGACATAGGATGCAGTTCTGAAGGTGGCGCATGAATCAGATCCCCGTGTACATGACACTTATGACACTTTCGGACAAAACTGAAGCAATCCTTTTCCATAGTCATCCAGTAATAGCCCGCTCGAAGGATTTTCTTTGCAAGGACATATTCGTTCATATGGGGTCCACATACTCCTGTGTGCACTTTATTCATGATCCTTGCGGCCTCTTGGGCATCCACACATCTTAGAAGGTTCAGATCTGGAGTCCTTTTGTACAAGACCTCTCCGCTCAAGAAGAAGGCACTGGCAAGCCTTCTAATGGTTCTCTTTTGGTCTCCACTAGCTTGCTAAGGATATTCTTTTTTTTTCAAGAATCTTTTAATATCATGATACCATGGATGAACATCAGTCTCTATTTCAACTGCGCTGCAAGAACCATGTCTTTCTCGAATTTGGATTTACAATGGGTCAATGTGGACGTTGCCTGGATATGGTAACATTGAAGCCAAAGTGGCTAGTGCATCGGCCAACTCATTGTGAAACCAAGGGATGTACCTGAACTCGATGGATTTGAACCGCTTGCTAAGATTTTCCACATGTTGCCTGTATGGAATAAGCTTGACATCCCGAGTTTTCCATTCACCCTGAGCTTGTCGGATAATCAAGTCCGAATATCCCATGATTAATAATTCTTCCACATCTTGATCAATTGCCATGTTTATGCCCATAATGCAGGCTTCATACTCGGTAGTGTTGTTTGTGTAGAAAAACCGAAGCCGGGCTATTACCGGATAGTGTTGACGGTGGGTGAGATCAAAATTGCCCCAATCCCGACACCTTTTGCATTCATAGCTCCATCGAAGAACATTTTCCAAGCATTGGTGTCTTCTGAAATTACCTCAACTGCATTTACTTTCTCATCCGAAAAGTAAGTACTCAGAGGCTGATATTCATCATCGACCGGATTTTCAACCAGCTGATCCGCTAAAGCTTGAGCTTTCATTGTCGTACGGGTGACATAGACTATGTCAAATTCGGTGAGCAAGATTTGCCATTTCGCTAACCTCCCTGTGGGCATCGGCTTCTGGAATATGTACTTCAAAGGGTCCAACCTAGTTATGAGGTAGGTGGTATAAGCCAACAAGTAATGCCTAAGCTTCTGAGCGACCCACGTTAGGGCACATCAAGTTCTTTCCAACAAAGTGTATTTGGCTTCTTAACTAGTGAACATCTTGCTCAAATAGTATATGGCTTGTTCTTTCTTCCCAGTCACATCATGTTGCCCGAGAACACATCCAAAGGAATTCTCCAAGACTATCAAATACAAAAGCAAAAGCCTCTCAGGTTTTGATGGGACCAAATTCAACAGATATTCTTTGATTTTGTCAAAGGCTTCCTGACACCCATCTGTCTATCTAATCGCCGCATCTTTCTTCAACAACTTAAATATGGGATCACATGTGGAAGTCAACTGAGCAATGAACCGACTGATGTAATTCAACCTTCCTAGTAGACTCATAACCTCTTTCTTGGTTCTCGGAGGAGGCAAATCCCAAATAGACTTTATCTTTGTTGGATCCAGCTTGATACCCCTCCGACTGACTATTAACCCAACAGTATCCCAGACGGAACCCCAAATGCACATTTAGCTGGATTTAACTTCAAATCATACTTACGCATATGCTCAAAGAACTTTCTTAGATCCTGAACATGGTCGTCCTGCGTTCTTGATTTAATGATCACATCGTCCACATACACCTCGATTTCTTGGTGCATCATATCATGAAAGATGGCAGTCATATCTATCATGTAAATTGCCCCGGTGTTCTTTAAAGCAAAAGGCATGACCATGTAACAGTAAGTACCCCAAGGGGTGGTAAAAGTCATCTTTTTTGCATCGTCTTCATCCATCAAGACCTGATGATATCCAGCATAACAATCCATAAAAGACAGTATCTCATGTTTGGCACAGTTGTTAACAAGGATGTGGATGTTTGGTAGCGGGAAGTTGTCCTTGGGACTTGCTTTGTTCAAATCCCGATAGTCAACACACACTCAGGTTTTCCCATATTTCTTTGCACTGGGATCATATTAGCCAACCATGTGGTGTATCGGACCACTCAGATCACACCCACTTTCAATTGTTTGGTGACTTCTTCTTTAATCTTGTCACTGATATCCGTTTTAAACTTTCTCTGCTTTTGTTGGATAGGGGGATAACCAGGGTAAGTTGGCAATTTAAGTACCACTAAGTCCGGACTCAGTCCTGGCATATCATCATAGGACCAGGCAAACACATCTTTGAATTTGAACAAAAGTTGAATCAATGCATCCCTAGTTCTTTCATCAATGTGAATGCTTATCTTGGTTTCCTGGACCTCTTCCGAACTACCCAAATTAACTGGCTCAGTTTCATTTAAGTTTGGCTTAGGCTTATTCTTAAATTGTTCCAATTCTCGGTTTATTTCCCTAAAATCTTCATCTTCATCGTATTCTGGTTCTTGATTCATTATTTCACAATTAGACAACGTGTTAGGATCTGGGCATGAAGTCCGCAAGCATGTCATGTTATTTAAGTCCGCATTATTAGAACTAAAAGAAAAAAATAAGAAAGAATAAATAAAGAGATTCATAGATGATGAAATATTAATTTCATTTCAATGAATTTGAAGATAGAAGGGTTTACATTGGAATTTTAAAGACAATAAACTAAAAGAAACATTCGAGTTACACCCTGAAATAACTCGGCATGCAGAAAAGGTGGCAAGACTGGATTACCGGGATTCCTGCCTGACTGGGAACGGAGTAGCCTTCCAGTTTTGCAGCTTGGCATCGGGCCCCATATATTGCACCCCAGCAGTGCTCGAGCCTTCTCCCGGCTGGACCATGTGATTCTCATACAACATTTCCCTCATGGATCCACATATATCTTCAATTTTACTCGGCCGTGAATGCCTCATCTTCTTCCTCTATGTATCTTGGCTTCGTGAATGTTTTGGAGAGATGTGGGACCGACTGAGGCAACACCCAACAGTGCTCTTTCGTTCATTTGCCCATGTCACATCAACTTCTATAGCTTGGAAACCCACACCGAAGAATTTCTCACTGGCAACTAACGTGATAGGTTCCGTGATACCTTACAAGGACACCCCAAGCCCCTTCCCAGGCTTATAACCGTGCTTGATCATTTCATTGGCGACCATGATTGATGCATTTGACAGAAAGGGTTGAGGACACGGGCTTTCTTCCTCACACTGATCTGCGACCATAATCTTAAAAGCTTGATAGACTATGTACTCTCTACCTTCCTTAGCCTCGAGACATGGGACTGACGGTCCCGACAAATTGATTGCTCGTCCTCTCCATGTACCACAATTTCTTGATCTTCGTGTTCAAACTTCACTATTTGGTGGAGAGTGGAAGGTACGGCCCCTGCAGCATGGATCCAAGGACTTCCTAGGAGAAAATTGTAGGAGGTGTCCATGTCCAAGACCTGAAATGTCACTTCGAAATCCATAGAACCGATAGTTAAGATCAAATCAATCTCCCCTATTATGTCTCTCTTGACTCCATCAAAAGCACGTACACAAACATTGTTAGGCCTAATTCTCTCAGTCCCAATTTCCATTCTTTGCAAAGTTGAGAGAGGGCAAATGTCAACCCCAGATCCGCCGTCCAACATGACTCTTTTCACATTGTACCCTTCACATTTAACTGTCAAATGAAGAGCTTTGTTGTGGGCAACCCCTTCTGGGGGAAAGTCATTTTTGCTAAATGTAATTCGGTTGACTTCGAAGAATCATTCCGCCATCCTTTCCAGTTGCTCAACAGTGGTTTCAATCGGAACATATGCTTCATTGAAGGTCTTTATCAACACTTTCTGATGCTCATTCGAGCTCATCAGTAGGGACAAGAGCGAGACCTGAGAGGGAGACTTCCAAAGTTGGTCAATTACCTCGTAGTCCATAGTTTTCATATTTCGGAAGAATTCCTCTTCTTATTCGGCACCGACTAGCTTTTGAAGCAGAAAATGCTTCTGTTTGGCATTGTTCACTTCTTCCAGATTGAGGTACTTCCCAGACGGGTTTGTTTCATTCACTTCCCCTACGATTTCTTTTCCCTTGTACATCACTACCGCTTTATTGTAGTTCCAGGGGACGACAGTGGGATCCTTCACGGGCTTCTGTGGTGCGCGACTGATAACCACTGGCTCATTCAGCCTTGGTGAAATTATCGGCCCCTACGCCACATAAGTCCCCTTTGGTACGTACATCTTATTTAGCTCGAACCTTTTGGGGGGAATCAACACAAACTGTTCTTTCCTGAGGGCCCGGGTAACATAAAGAATGGCATCTTTAGAAGGTATTGCCCCTGTCTTGGCTTCCACAGTCTTTTCTACACTTCGAGGAGTGGATTTGTTCTTCTTCTCCCCCTTTTCTTGCTTTGCAACCGCCCCTAGCTTCTTTTCAACATCGGCGATAACAATGATAGCTTTCAGAGTTGGGTTAAACTCTTTATCTTCACAAATCATCCCAATAACTGGCTCGTTGTTGTGAGCCGGCAATGGGTTATTGGTCACATTAGGGGCCTTTTCATCTCTTAGCACTACCCTTTTTTGCTCTATTAGGTTTTCGACCGCCCTTTTGGGAGTCCAACAGTCCTCGGTGTCGTGCCCTTCTACCCCAGAATGATAAGCACATCTGATACCAGGTCGGTAGGAGGGTGACTCTAAGTTTTGCCTGTTCGGAGTTACGGGTTCCAACAAACCCATTTGGACCATCTTAGGGAAAAAGCTATAGTACGATTCACCAATGGGCGTGAAATTGGTTCTTCTGGGCGGCTCACGGGCACGAACATTATAGGGAAAATTATTTTATGGGGGACGAGGATTAGATGGGGCTTGGTGAAGAGCGTTATTTCTAGGAGGTAGAGCTCGATTTTGGTTAAACTGTTGTTGTGGCCGAGCGTATGTCTGGCATTCATCACCGTATAAGGCTGAGGAGTCATGGCATAAGCCGCATCCTAGTGAGGATAATAATGTTGCAGGATGTTTGGAGGGAAGTAACCTTAGGGTTGATGGGGGTTTCTCAGACTCGAAGCCACTATGGCTACTTCTTCTTTATTCTTTCGATTTGCTACACCTCCTGACTTGCTCTCGATTGCTTGGGACGTAGCTCTTATAGCAGATTGGCTCAATATGCGACCCGTTTTCAGACCATTCTCGACCATTTCCCCAATTTTGATAGCCTCAGGAAATGGCTTTCCCATAGCAGACATCATATTCTGGAAGTAATCAGCCTCTTGGGCTTGCAGGAAGACACAGACCATCTCGGTCTCATCCATCGGGGGTTTCACCCTGGCAGCTTGTTCGCGCCATTTGACAACATATTCTCGGAAGCTCTCCGAAGACTTCTTTTTGAGATTAGATAGAGAATTTCTGTCTGGAGCTATGTCTATGTTGTACTGGAATTGCCTGACAAAATCTCGAGCCAAATCATCCCATATGTGCCAGCGAGATATGTCTTAATCCATATACCACTCAGATGTAATGCCCACTAGACTCTCTCCGAAATAAGCCATTAGGAGTTCTTCTATTCCGCCTACCCCTCTTAATTGATTGCAATACCTCTTGAGATGGGCTATAGGGTCCCCGTGTCTGTCATACTTTTCGAACTTGGGAGTCTTAAAACCAATGGGCAGATGAACATGCGGGAACATATATAAATCAGCGTAGGATACGCTTTTCTGTCCACTTAAACCTTGTATATTCTTGAGGCTTTGTTCCATGCTTCTCATTTTTCGAGTGATTTTCTTTTTCTCGAGATTCTTTGTAGCTCTCTCTTGTCCTGCGGTAAACTCATACCAAGGTTGTTGAAGGTAAGAATTGGTAGTGAAATGAGCCGTGTCTGATGGAAAAGGTGGTACTTGGAAAGTAAAGGATGATGGATCAAAGCTTGGCCTGGGTAAAGCTGGCTGTGCTGTAGCCGAGGTTGGTGGTGCGGTGAATATGTTAGAAGCCACTCCCAAAATCAATACATGGGGGCGAACCTCAAAAGGCGTTCCGGCGAAATGGGATGAGATGGTGGGATATCCAAACAGAGTGTTCGAGTAACTTATTGGGATGTTGGAGGTTCCACTTGCTATGGGAAGTAGCTCGAGAAAACTAGGTATTGCACTAGGAGGCTCTCTACCATTCGACAAAGCGTCCCACATTTCCTACATGCGGAGGCGCAGTGCCCTATTCTCTTCAACAGCCGCTGACTCTAAGGTTGGGATAACCAATATCGGGCTATCCTCTGGGATGAGAATTGTTGGTAGATGACTTTCTGATGATATTTCGACACTTCCGTTGGATCTTGTAAAGTAAGGGTGCGAAGCTAGGTTACCACAAAACCAACCACCTTAAAACAGAACCTATAACTCAATAGCAGACACAACAAATCGGTTAGTTCGAGGCAATTAACACAAAGGGAATCACACATTAGGGGATGTGATGCACCTATACAGTTAAATGTATTTCTACATGTTTGCGTGTCTCATCCCGGCTTTTGTTTATCTCCCCGATCTTTCTCTTTTTTTGACATTTTTCAGTATTTGCTCTCTTTTTCACTCTCTTATTGTTTTCTCTCTTGTTTTCGTTCTCTTTTTCTTGTTTTCTTTTTTTTCTTCTCTTTTCTCTTTTTTTTGGTTTTCTCTTTTTGTCATTTTCTCTTTTATTTGAGTTATTTAAAACAATGTCTAGATCCGATGGGGATTGACTAGGTATCATGACGCCACGTGAATCAGATCATCACGTAGTTCAAGGAATAAATGCGGAAATAAAAGAAAGAAATAATTTTGGGTTTTTCTAAATTTTCATTAAAAATAAAAACTTATAATTTTTCTATTACAAAGACTCCATCATACTTTTCATGGAATTGAAAAACTAACAAAACAGACTCTAGAACTGGAAACTGAAATACAGACTCGAAACGAAAATCAAGAATACATAAGTGCTTCCAAAACTACTCCAGGGGCCCGTGGGACATCAGTCAGTCTCGCCACGGGCCTATGTGCAAGATCTTCTTGGAGAAAATCCAGGTCATTCACTTTTTGGCGAACAAAGGTCATACCTGCGGCGAACAAGGTGGTTCTAGTCATGTCCTCACATTCATGGCATTTCATGACGATGTAGTCGGTAATTGCTCTAACCCTTTCCCCAATGATGCCTTTCTCTTGGATCAAACATCCAATTTGTTGAGACCTAACTTATAGCACTTGGGTGTCATGATGGCTTTGACCCTGCAACTATTGCATATCCTCTTCTAGCTGAGACATTAGTGCATAACATTATTCCCCCTCTGCTTTAAAGTTCTTTGTTTGTTTGACCATCTCATTCTTGAGGGTAGTTAGCCTTTTTCTTCAAGTTTGTGACTTCTCCATCATATTTCCTTTTCAATTGCCGGACAAACTCTGCCCATCCTTCTACGTTCTGTGCTCGGCATCTTGCCAGACTACCCTCGGATTTTTTCAAATCATCCTCGTACTCAGATATTTTCCTCCTAAGATCGTTTATTAGTCTTTCATCCGTTCGGCTCCTTTCTTGATTCTCAACAGCTATCTTCATTTTTTGGATTTGGGCTCGAAGGGCTTTACCCCTTCATCAGCAGCAGCCTGTACACTACTATCAAATTTGAGATCTCTGATTTGCCCCTCCAATTTGCTTATCTTGGCCCTGTAGCTTGTCTCTTTTGCCAACCAATCCCAGTGCTTTTATGCTCCATCAGTGAACGATTGGACATGGGGCCTTTTGGTGGGACGTTCTAGCTCTTGATGGACTTGAAACCTTTTACCATATCAGGCTATATAATTAGGCTCTAATTAGCCTTTGGACAAATCCCGCACCCGAGTCTGTGGCTCCACGAACCGACACTAATGCCAAATCTGGCGAACCTTTTCTTCAGGGAATGCAACTTTTGGACCTAGTTCAATGACTTATCGACTCAAATCTTCATCATGAGGGAGAGTTTGGTGCCGGCCTAGCTGGCGCAAAACCCTATGTAGAGCATACGACTGAATATTCCGAAGACCCATCAATAGAAGAAAACACACTTCGGCTGACATATAGATGACTTCAGTGACCGGGAGCCAACCGAATGTCCACTCAATTTTACTTGCAGTCAAAGAACTCAAATGCGCAAACCATGCCTCCGTACCCTCTGGAAACTCATGACCCTCCATCCGGTTTTCATGTTCTTCAATGCAGTTAAGCCCAATCATACCATAGTTCATGTACCCCGGACGATGACAAAGGTGTTCTTCCATCTAAAGTTGTAAAAGCATGTTACAACCCTCAAAAAAATTTCCCCCACTCAGCAAACGGTTAGAGCTCGATAAATCTCTGCTAGGATCATCGGTACAATGGTGCCATTAGCCTTTTAAATCATGAAGTCGGCCATTCCTACGAGCCCCAACTTTATATATCCATTCTTTCTCTGGCAAATTAAGGTGCCCATGAATGCCACTATAAAAGCCAGTCCCCGACGTGTTTCCCATTTACCTTTGTTCCCTGAATGAGTTAGACCAGTATTTAGAGCCTCAAAACCGTGGGGATCCCCATAATGACGGTACAGGAAGTAGAATGTGCAAAATCCCTCAGCCAAATTTCCATTTTTGACTTCCCGATGGATACTCAAAAGGTCCAGAAACTTGTGAGGAGTCACCGCTCTTGGTGCCACTGGGTACCGATTTCTGAGATTCCCACTAAGACTAGCATAGCCCGCTATTTCCTAAAGTGTAGGAGTTAGCTCAAAATCAGAGAAATAGAACACATTATACGCCGAATCTCAAAAAGGTATTAAAACCTCAATTATATCCAACCTTGGTTTAATATTCAAAAGACCAATGAGACCGCCCAAAGCTTTTACCGCAGAACCTCTGTTGACTTCCCCTAAGTCATTCCACCACATATGGAGTTCTAACAGGATTTTCTTGAGGACTATGAAGGGTTCATTTTCAATAGTGCACATTCTGCACATTTATTTAAAGTGATCGGTTAAAAGACCATGCTTTATTTTGACTCAAGAGAAGATTATCAAATTTTTTAAAATTTCAATTCAAAATAAAAACACCTTTGCAAATATGGCCCTTCAGCACCTCAGGAAAGAAAATTTTAAGGATGTGTTCGCTAATTGACCAAAAATTTGAAAAAGGACCATAGGTGGCTATCTTGCAAAAAACAGCCTTCCGACGCTCTTTTGGGGACATTTTGGCTATTTAGACAAGAACGACATCACCTAATTTTATTTATGATAGAATAACAACATTTCATATTTTTGGGTTATTTTTTGCAAAAATGGAGTTGGACCCGGTGAGAATCAAACTTGCATAGTTCGAGAAATTTTGACGCAACAGAAAACAACACCAAATATTTTTTGAAACAATTTTCCTTTTTTCTCTTTTTTTTTTCAAAATTTTGGCAGAGTTTCGGTACTTTTTTGGACACCAGATTTTCCAAAGATAGGTAATTTTCTCTCATACCTCCATTTGAATTTTTCAATTTTTCTCCCTTATTCTAGAAGCTGGTCAATATGCAATCTGAAGCAAATAAATGTACAAGTAGCAAGTAAAGTGCATCAGGATGGTCTTTTGATTTCGGGTACACCTGTCCTAGACGGACCCAACCCCTGTGTTGAGTCCCCAAAGTCAAATGCACGTGATGCAAACAAGCGTTCCTACTAGGGATCCGGCATGAGACTATGTTATACTAGGTTTAAAAATCTGGGTATATTGTTCTAGACCTGGCTTACCCGAGCGGACAACTCGAGCCGAGGGATGACAGCGTACCGGGAATACAGAAGCTTCACCTACTTTGAAACTTGTCCGAACCGCATTCTAAAATTGGGATATGACTCTAAAAGAAAAGAAGTTACACGAAGTGCACACTTCCTAGATGATTTAGAAGACTCAGAGAAAAGAGGGCTTCGTAACAATTTATATACAGTTCAAACAATATCAAAGCGGTAAAGAGCAGAATTTAACACATTAGGCTCAACCATGTAAAAATCAAATTAAAATAAAGCCTAGTATAACAGTTATTCTAAGCTCGAATTCTTGAACCCTGAACCGGAAGTTCTGGGTTTTCATTCCCCAACAGAGTCGCCAGAGCTGTCACACCTTCTTTTTACACCCGATGGGGATATAAGAGAGTTTTTCCAATTAAAGTGATATAAATTGAAATGGGATTAATTAAATTATCAGAGTCGCCACTTGGAATAGTTTATTTGGTGTTCCAAGTCAGCAGTTTATTTTAAAATCCCAAATCGAGGAAATTTCTACTTTACTTTATAAGTCTGCGAACTAGAAATTCTAGATAAGGAATTTTGTTAACCCGGGAGAAGGTGTTAGGCATTCCCGGGTTCCGTGGTTCTAGAAAGGTCGCTTAAACTATTGATAATTGGCCTATATCTGATTAATTACACATTTTAAACCTACGTGCATTTTTAACTTTATAACCGCTTTTAATCTTTTTAGGAAAACTCATGATTGTTTTTGAAAACACATCGTAAACCACGCTATATGAAATGCACCCGCGGTTCACGACACATTTATTTTATTTAACATTATTGGAAATTAAAGTCGGGTCACATAAAATGTACACCCGGATTTCAGCAATTATAAATCACAACTATGTCACGGGAACCGTACCCGTAGCCATAATAAATTATTGTAGCGCGCCTAAATCAAACTACGAAGAGTCATTTTTAATATTTAAGTTACAATATTTGTGAGGGCCATGGATGATCTAATTATGTATGGAACACCTCAATCCATTTTCTCTCTAAAGGAATTGTATTTAGCTACGATAAACTAAAGACGTTCAGATCTTGATCTAATTGATGAGCTCCATGGATGATCTAATTTTAGATGGCACACCTCACTCCATTTTTTTTTCTTTAAAGGAATTGTATTGAACTACATCAATCTAAAAGCAGGTCTTTAATTATTTGAAAATAAATGAGCCCGTAGCAAGCCCAATACATTAAAAGGATCCCTTTTTTTCTAAAGAAGTATGGTTGACGGATCTGGGCTCAGAATTGAGACCAAGAATGAGGGGGAGGTGAAGATGGTCGCAATAGCTTTGATTAGGCCAAGCATCAGGCCCAGCTTTTAGAGATAAACCTCCAGTAGTGGAAACCCATTTTTTGTCATGCTAAACAGAAGCAATTTAAAGGATAAGCTGCTACAAGCTAGCTGGGCTTGAAATTGAACCGAAAGGTGAAAATGAGCAACAAATAAATGCCTTAAGTCAGAACATGACCAGGCTATCTCGCCTGGGCCTAAATCAAGCCCAATTGGGACTCCTCTTCCTATGAATTAATATATGACCCAAAAGATTACGAATCCAGCAAAATCAAAGGGCTAGACATCCGTGTCATAAGCCCAACAATATTAGTAGTAACAAAAGAGATCAAACATTATCTGCTCCTAAACTACCTTGAGCTTAAACTCAGAATAAAGCAAGGCCAATAACATGCTAATGAAGAAAAGCTTATTGACACTTAATGTAGTTCTTTACGTCACAATCACCACACTCATAGATCGATCTAGCAAAGATTCACTTTCTTAATTTATACATTACCCTGGATCTAAACCAGCAATTAATCTAACAATGTTGGCATTCAAAATGATTCGACATGATAATACACATACACACATTATGCAATCAGCAGTTTCACATCACAGTTCCAATATATTACAACTGGAACATCTGTACTAATTTAAAAATTGTACACTTAAACTTTGTAAAACATACTAGAGAATAAAATACTAATCTCAACACTTAACCAAAACTGAAACCAGTAATTACAAAACCGAACAAAATAACAGGTGCTAAATGAAAGAAAAAGATATGAAAGTCCATTCCAACTCAAACATGTTAAAACTTCAACTTGTCATTTCAGGGGTCATGAAAATACTTGGATACAGCAAAAAAAAAAACAGCAAAGCTTCAGCAAAGATAATGAAAGCAATAATAGCTAGCAGCAGTAGCACCAAGTTTAATCCATATTCCACCTAGAAAATCAGTAAAATATTAAGAGCTTCAGCTTAGAAGACCAGGATTTCTCATGAAAATCCTTTTGAACTCTAGGAGAAAACCAAAAGTGCAATTTGAGCCAAACTTTTAAAAAAAATGCAGAAAACTTTTTGAGTCTTTTTTCAGTGTATGAGTGTCTGATTTTTGAGTGAAAGAAAGGTCTATATATAGCCTTTTTTGGGGTGCCATGTGCCGCTGAAACAGAAT
This sequence comes from Nicotiana tabacum, assembly GCF_000715075.1. Taxonomy (NCBI): domain Eukaryota; kingdom Viridiplantae; phylum Streptophyta; class Magnoliopsida; order Solanales; family Solanaceae; genus Nicotiana; species Nicotiana tabacum. The sequence continues at coordinate 116,408,097 of NC_134080.1, read as the reverse complement.
GGGAATTTTTCCCTCACAAGGCATCTTTCCTAATAGAATTGGGACAGCTGGCAGCCTTTAATTAGCTCCAGCATTTGTGTTGGCCAAAATTGGGCCAGCTGCCCCAGATTCTAGAATTTTCCTAAAAGAAATCTGATCTTCTATTCTCAAATTAATCTTCCAAGTTTTCAATTGCTCAATTATCATCCTAAGAGTTCCTAACAATTACTAACTAGGAAAACAACACAAAATAGAAAGCTATGAGTAAAATCAAATCAAACAGTGAGTAAATACTGAAAAGGGTGAATACCCGAACCCTTAACACAAATCAGAAAAGGTTCCATTTCATGATGAACTCCCAAAATCTAGACTTAACGGCTATTGACAAATTCGACTACAATCAAGAGAATAATGGACATGGATCATCTAGCACTGAAATCACAAAACAAAAGGGAAACCCTAAAATTTAAATCATGCAATTAGGACCACGAATTATAACAGAAACAACAAAAATAAGAAGAACGAAAAATCATAATAACATCTGACGTAGACAAAACAGAAATCTAAACTAATCTAAAAATCAAATAAACAGGAAAACCAAACAAATTAGAGCGAGTGAATACTAATGGCCAATTGAAACAAGTAAATAACCTAGACGAACAAACCAGCAGATGGTAAAAAAAAGGAAAAAGAAAATCAGAAAACAAGCAAACAAAGCAAGAATCAAAGAACAAGAGGGGGGGGTGCTGACTAACCGGAAAAAGCTTGGGGGAATGACTTGAACCAACGAACAAGAGGGTGGAGACATAGTAATTTGGTCAAAGCAGCTGTGGCCCTTGAAAATGAACCAAAACTCGTGTCAATCAAGGGTTCTCAACGAGAACAATTGGTTAACATGAGTCTTGAGTCGAATCGAACTCTGGAAGGCAAAGATTCAAACTCAGAAGAACTAGGGTTTTCTTTACACTTTCAGATCTGAAATTTGGGGTATTTGGTGGGGATTTAAGGGAAAATATTTAGAGGTTTAGAAAAAGGAGAGGATGAGGATAGCCTGGTAAATATTTGGGAAGGTTTGGAGTACCGGAACCGCCGTGAGGCAATTTCTGGTGGGTGGTTGACGGCGGAGACGACGAGGATTTTGGGGCGGCGGTTTCTAAGTTTTGGATTAGGGTAAAACGAAAGTGAGAGTTAGGGTTCGAATGAGGGGGGTGGAAGGTCTTCGGACAATTTTATATTGGGGGATTATTTGTTCTGGACCGTTGGATCACTAGGATCCAATGGTTGTGATAAAATAGGGACAAAACAGAGTCGTTTGGTGGTGGGGGGAGACATGGACTGGGTAGCTAGGTTTTGGGCTTGGGTCGGAACGAGTAACGAGGTTTGGGCTTCAGCATTTTTGGCCCAATTAAAATAGCCCTTTTTTTGTTATTCTCTGATTCTTTTTTTTATTTGTTTTTCTTTTCCTTTTCTTTAATTAATAAAATTCTAAATTAATTTCCTAAATTATCTAAATTGTAAAGTTACACTAATTATCTAACTATAAATTTTAAATAATTACTTGATCCTAAACTAAAAGAGAAAAATCACTAATTTAAGAATTAAAAACAATATATGTAAAAATGAGCCAATTTTTGTGATTTTTATTTTAGTAAAATAATTAATTGACTAATTAATCCTAAAAATATGAAAACTAAATCTAAATGCAATGAATGGTATTTTATATTTTTTTTATTATTTTAATAAAAGTGAATTGGATAAGGCCCTATATATCTTGGGTTAAGCTTCCCTTTTCTACCAAACCTCACGATACCCTTCATTGGAGACACCTTTAAAAATACATAGTCATCCTCTTTGAACTCAAGATCGCGGCATCTTATATCTGAGTATGACTTTTGTCGGCTTTGAGCTGTTTTAAATCGTTCCTGAATCAGTTTCATCTTAATCAAGGCATCGTGTACTATGTTTGACCCAATAAGCTTCGTTTCACCTATCTCAAACCACCCTACATGTGAACGACATCGCCTCCTGTATAGGGCATCGAATGGGGCCATCTGAATACTTGCTTGATAACTGTTATTATATGCAAATTCAATCAAAGGTAGATGATCATCCCGACTTCCTTTAAAATAAAGAACACATGCTCCTAACATATCTTCCAATTTCTGAATTGTCCTCTCGGCCTGCCCGTCTGTTTGAGGGTGAAAGGTTGTACTTAGATTAACTCGGGTATCGAGGCCTTCCTAAAAACTCCGCCAGAACTGGGCAGTAAACTGTGCACTCCTGTCAGACATAATAGACATGAGAGAACCATGCAACCGAACAATCTCTGTATAATGCTGCATACTAGTGTGCCATATAAGTTATTTTGAAGTGAGCTGACTTAGTGAGTCGGTCTACTATGAACCAAATGGGATCTTGTTTCTTAAAAGTTCTTAGAAAGCAACCACAAAATCCATATTTATTCGTTCCCATTTTCATTCGGGTATTTTAATGACTTGAGCTAAGCCGTCTGGTCTCTGGTGTTCAGCTTTTACTTGTTGACTGTTAAGGCATTGTGATACATAATCTGCAATATCTCGCTTCATATTATTGTACCAATAAATATTCTTCAAATTATGATACATTTTAGTAGACCTAAATGTATTAAATATCTGGAGCTATGCGATTATACTATAATTGCCCTTCAAAGATCATCTACACTAGGCATGCATAAGCAGTCATCAAGTCTAATTACACAATTCTCATCAAGTGCAAAATTCTTAATCTTGCCACTGAGGACACCTTCCTTGAGCTTAAGTAAGCTAGCATCATCAAATTGTTTGGATTTAACTCGCTCTATTAAAGTAGACTTAGCACCCATACTTGCTATCAACCTCCCATCATACTTCTCATCAAGACGAACCCCTTGGGTAGATATTTGTTGGGCTTCCTTAACTATTGGACGTTCAACCAAAGACAGCCTGGTCAAACTTCCCATAGATCTTCTGCTCAGAGCATCAACAACCATATTCATTTTGTCGGATGATAAAGGATCTTGCAATTATAATCCTTAAGCAACTCCAACCACCTGCATTGTCTCAGATTCAACTCTTTCTGCTTGAATATATACTTCAAACTTTTGTGATCTATATAAATGCCACATTGCTCTCCATAAAGATAGGGAAGCCATAATTTTAGAGCAAAAAGAACTGCTGCTAGCTCTAGATCGTGGGTAGGATAATTTTTCTCATGATTCTTTAACTGCCTAGAAGCATAAGCAATTACCTTGTCATTCTGCATAAGAACACATCCTAACCCTACTCTGGAAACATCACAATAGATCACAAATCTACTTGTAGGGATAGGTAGAGTCAGGATTGGGGTTGTAGTCAACCTGTTCTTGAGTTCTTGAACACTTTTATCACAAGCTTCAGACAGTTGAAACTTCACATTTTCTGAGTTAACTTTGTCAACGGGGCAGTTACTGAAGAGAACCCTTCTACAAAATGATGGTAGTAACCTGCCAATTCCAAAAAAATGTGAATCTCTGCAGGGTTCATTGGCCTAGGCCAACTTTTAACTGTTTCTATTTTATATGGGTCTACTTTAATGCCTTCTCTCGAGACCACGTGTCCCAAAATGTAACTGTTTTGAGCCAAACTTCACATTTGGAGAATTTGGCATAAACTTGATGCTCCTTGAGTATTTGAAGAATTGTTCTCAAATGATTCTCATGCTTTTTTCTACTACGGAATATACCAAAATATCATCGATAAACACTATGACAAAGGTATCTAGAAAGGCTTGAAGATTCTATTCATTAAGTCTATAAAAGTCGGTGCATTGGTCAACCCAAAGGACATCACTAAAACTTCATAGTAACCTTGCCGAGTCCTGAAAGTTATTTTTGGGATGTCTGCTTATCTGATTATTTAACTGATGGTATCCCGATCTTAGGTCTATATTTTGAGAAATACCTAGCACCCTGTAACTGATCAAATAAGTCATCTATCCTAGGCAGTGGATTTTTTTTTATAGTAACCGTATTTAGGTGGCGGTAATCTATACACATCCATATGGAACCATCTTTTTTCTTCATGAACAACGTTGGATCACCCCAGGGTGAAACACTAGTCCGAATAAAACCCTTATCTAATAGGTCTTGTTACTGCTTCTTGAGTTCATTCAGCTCAGTTGGAGCCATTCTGTCAGGAGGAATCGAGATTGGTTGAGTTCCTGACAATGTGTCTATGCCAAACTCAATCTCCCTAACTGCCGGTATCCCTGGGAGGTCATCCGGGAACACTTCTGGAAACTCTTTCACGATCGGTAATGATTCAAACATTGGGGCATTGGCTTTTATATCCTCCACATATGCTAGATGAACCAAACACCCGTTGCTCACTAGTTTTCTAGCCTTAAAGTAAGAAATAAACTTATCCACAGGCATACCCACTTCACCTCTAATTATACCTAGATCTTCCCCAATAAATGAGAATTTAACTATCTTCATGTGACAATAAACTGCTATGACAAGAAGATAACCAATCCATGCCAGCTATGATGTCAAAGTCAACCATATCTAACAAGTTCAAATTGGCTAATATTTCTCGGCCCTAAATTGTGATGATGCAATTTCTGAATATATACTCAACTTTAACAGATTCTCCTATAGGCGTGGAAACCTCAAACGGAATCCCTAATTGTTCTGGTGCTTTTCCAAACTCGATATAAAAATAAGGAGACACATATGAGAAAGTTGAACTAGAATCAACTAATATATAAATAGGCGACCACAAATTGAGAGAATACCTGTAACAACTTTGTTAGACGCCTCAGCATTCTGCCTGTCTAGAACTGGATAGAATCTGGCTGGTCTGCCTCCTCCCTTAGCTCCACCTCTATTGGAACCACGCCTAGTCTGAGTATTAGGTGCACGAATTGGAAGAGGTGCAACTATAGAATTACCTGCGGATGCTGCATGAGTTGTTGGAGCCTTCCATGGAGCTTTTCCAAGTCATGGACAGTCTCTTTTAATATGACCCGGATCATGATAGTGGAAACAATCTTTCTGACCCAAAAGACATTTCCCTGGATGTCTTTTGCTGCACGAAGGACATATAGGATAGAAGAACCGACGTTGGCCCTGACTAGTTGAGCTTTGCCCCTGAGGGGCCTGACCCTTACTCTACTTGCCATGTCTGAGTGGAGTTGGATAAGGAGATGACTGAGCTATTGATTGAATGTGAGTTAAATGATTTATGCTCTTACCCCCAACTGAAAATCCACTATAACTACCTGTTGTTCTAGCCTTCTTGCTATTATCTCTAGCTTCCCTCGCAATTTTATCAAAAGCCTCCTTATGCGTAGTGATATTAACAACCTGAAGATAAGTGTTGTTATCCTGATGCGAAGTCATATCTTTTGTCATATGTGGATTCAAGCCTTCAATTAACCTTCTCACTTTTTCTCTTTTTGTCGGTATCAATTTAGGTGCATACTCTACCAAGTTTGTAAATTCCATCTCATATTCAATCACTAATATGGTACCCTATTTAAGATGTTCGAACTGACGTCAAAGCTTATCCATCCAACTGCTAGGAAAAAACTTCCCTGAAAGCTTTTTTGAACTGTGGCCAAGTAAGTGGCGGTAATGCAGAATATATGGTCTTCTAGTAACCTCTCCACCATTATCTTGTTGCACACTTTGATGGAAACCCAATCAACTCCGTGGCTTATGTTTCAAGACAACCCAAAGAAACAAATATTTCCTCTATCTCTTCCAAAAAGTAACATTGGTTTATTTGGTTTATCTGTACCATTATAAGTAGGAGGTTTTAATTTCAGAAAGGCATGTGGATCAATTCTTTCTATTGGTAAATGCACTGGCTGGGCAATATTTGCAGGGACAACTGGTGGTGGTACCTCGAGTGGAGCTTGAAAATCATCTTCTATAACCTCCTCATCCGAATCATGAGGGTCCCGAGGAAGAGCATGAACGGGTGCAGCCCGACCACCAGCCGAAGGGGCTAGGGACTCCAGAAAGTCAAGAATTATGTCAATTCAATCATCTTGCTGATGAGGTTGATGTGGCGGTACCTGATCATTAATAACTTGCTGAGGTGGAGCATGTGCGTGTCTAGTGGCACTACCATGAGCCTGATTACCTCTAGAATTTCTACCTCTACCCCTAGCATTTTGACCTCTACCTCTACCTCTGCAACGTTCTCTAACTGCAACTGGTACTATTGGTACGGCTTGCACCTCTAGTGCTACTTGATGAATAGCAGCTGGTATCTCAACATTGTTAGAAGCAGAGGATGAAGTTGATCTAGTTCTAACCATCTTGTTCGAGCTAAAATGAGAGATAAATGGCTCTTAGAATTCTGAAATGTTTAGCTCTAACGCACTATATAAGAATCACGGAAAAATAATTTCTAACATGGCATCAACCTCTCAGATATAAGTATGGTGCACAACATACCCATTCCTGAGACTCTCTAGACACGACTCATGACTCCCTAGGACTCCCTAAACCTGGTTGCTCTGACACCAACTTGACATGCCCCTAAACTGGGGTGGGAGGTGCTTAGAACGCAACCCTTACCACTCGTTGAGTGAACCCAATACTAATCGTATCAAAATTTCAAGTTCAATAGCAAATAATCTAAAGTACTTAAATATTAATTCTAGTCAAGTTGCAGTTCTTAAACTGATTGATAAAAATAATAATTAAAGGATAAATCCCAAAATATTTTAATACTGACCCACTGACAAGTCATGAGCCTCTAGAATCTGAAAAATTAATTACATAGCCTACAGGGCATCTCCGAAAATAAAATAAACATCAAAAAATCAATAATAGTCTGAAAATAGTTTGCTACCACTGGGATGAATCAATGGAGTTTGTGAACTGAATCTAGAATATCTCTTCTAGCCACGTGCCTCATGACCTGTGTCCTCAATACTTGCCAAACGATGTGGCAGGCCTAAACGGGCTATGTACCACCAAAGGATACCTAGTAAGTCTCATAGGCTACCTCCTACAAAAGCGGAGCGAGATCTTCTGGGAAAAATAAGAAAGAAAATGGATATACGAAAACAAAAATCCTATAAATCATACAAAATTTTACTAACAAGCAATGAGTTGGAAACTGAAACTATAAGCTAAACTGTAAGCTGAAACTGAAACTTAACATAGAAATTGAGTTCATAATTGATATCTGAAATAGAAATTGAGTTATATATTTTAAAACATAACTTTGCTGAAAATCGTTATGCATAGTGGCCATGCATACGTGATCATATGAGAACACGCATGTGGGAGTGTCGGCTTATCTCCCCAACAAACTGTGGCACCTGCAAGCATGGGGTAGCTAACCCGAGCATCATGACACTCACGCTGAGGGAAGTTAGCTACTTCCCCGTACTGAATGTGATCACAGTGATGTATAAATTAATGTTGAAACTGAATGTGAATATGACAAATAAAGTCACATAACAATTGATAATACACATAAGCATGTATTCATGTCACATATAAAGTCGTACTGTAATTAAAATAAAGTGAACTGAGTATTGGAGTTAAACATGTATTGCATTTTCAGCAATACAGGGAACTGTGTATACCCACTTCAATTCTATAGTCCAATGAGTTATAGTCATCATTAATAACATATCAATTGTAACGCTCCATACTCAGTCAAGACTCCATTATCAATTTCTTACTTTTCTGCTCAAACTCGAACTCTTGTTTGGAATTATAATTAATTTTCTTCATATATAACTGACAATTAAAGTAAAGGAACAGAAGAAAAGAAAAAAAAATAGGAAAAGTAGACGCCTCTTACACTATGTCGACGGCAAGAAATTTTTGTTTCTGTGTTTCTTTGCATTCCTCGTCGGCGTACAGAAGCCAAGAAAGGCTTGATGCCTTATATCTTTTAATATTTTAAAAAGACCAAATAAAACCCAAATATGACCATCACTTAAAGCTCAATTGGCTGGCCCAATATATATTTAATTATATGTAAATTTGGTTTAACTCATGTGCTGCCATCCACGTTACTTTTTGACTCCAAATCAAGCAAAAACTTTGCCATTTAGAAAGTCTTTTTATTTTCTCTACCCGTGGCCCACTTGTCTTTCATTGCTTACCAAGATCCTTGTATATTTCTTGCTAATTCCTTACATATAAAATACACACATCATGATATTGCCATTATAAGGACAAATGCATCCACTGCTGCATTTCAAGTTTTCAACACAGTGAACAAACAAGATTTTATTATTCTTTTCTTAAGATTTGTGGGGTACTACACATACTTTTATAAAAAAATTATTAGAAATGAGAAATTTTTTCTTACCCCCCCCCCACAATTTATATTTTACATATTTTTTTATTTTATAAAAAGTAAATCTTATCTTACCCCACTCTACACGCCCCCAGCCTACCCACCTCCCAACACGTACACCCCACCACCAAAAGTTGCACTCTGAATTCAAAGACTTCATAATACTCCAGTACTTTTGCTTTGATTTGAATATATGCAAATGCTTTTAAAATATATTTTTCAACTTGAGTATCAAACACGTGAAAATGAGTAGCAAAACCATTTATTTTTCGAGAAATATTTTGTTGAAAAATATTTTTCATCGTATCAAACACACCCAAAGAGAAAAAAGAGACAATGATAGATATAAATACAAAAATGGATCCACATAACAAGTAAATCCCATCTTATTCTTCTGTGGCTTATCATTAATGCATATTACCAAACTGTGTGGTTGTCATATTTGATTCCAGGCCAAGCCTATCAGGGGCCTCTTGTGGTCGCCAAGATCGGGGATGTATACTATTAATCGGTTGTGTGTTGATGTAGGACGGTAGGGTGATTGCCTATGAATCGCGCCAGTTGAATCCCCATGAAAAAAACTATTCGGTAGATGATTTAGAGTTAGCAGTTATTGTTCACACGCTTAAGATTGGAGACATTACTTTTACGGCATGTCTTATGAGGTTTACACTGATCATCAGAGTCTTCAACATCTATCAAGCAATAGAATTTGAATTTGAGGCAACAGAGATGGTTGAATTTGTTGAAGGACTATAATATCACTATCATATATCATCCAGGGAAGGTTAATGTGGTAGCGTATGTTTTGAGAAGAAAGTCGGAGACTATGGGGAGTTTGGCATTTATCCCAGCTATAGAGAGGCCTTTGGCTATGAATGTTTAGGCTTTGACCAACAAATTTGTTAAATTGAATATTTCTGAGCCTAGCAGAGTTCTCGCTTGTGTTATTGCACAGTCGTCCTTGTTTGAGCGCATCAAGGCTCGTCAGTATGATGATCCTCATTTGTTTATCCTTAAGGACACAATATTACGAGGTGGTGCAAAGAAAGTTGCTATTGGTGATGATGGGGTTTGAGGCTTCAGGGTTGGATCTGTGTTCCTAATTTGGATGGTTTGAGGGAGTTGATTCTGGAGGAGGCTCACTGTTTACAATATCCATTCACTCAGGTTCTACGATGATGTATCGTGATTTGAAGCAACATTAATTGTGGCGGAAGATAAAGAAAGACATTGTTGGTCATGTTTCACAGTGTTTGAATTGTCAGCAGGTCAAGTGTGAGCATCAGAGACTGAGTGGTTTGCTACAGAGGTTAGATATACTGGACCAGAAGTGCGAGTGCATTACTATAGATTGTTGTGATAGGGTTTGAGGAGATTTGATGTTGTTTGGATCATTGTGGACAGACTGACCAAGTTTGTGCATTTTATTCTGATTATGGCTTCCTACACTTCGAAGCAACTGGCTAAGATCACATTAGAGAGATTGTCCACTTGCACGGTGTGCCTGTGTCTATCATTTCGGATCGAGCCACCCAGTTTACATTGCTCTTTTGGATAGTTCAGTGTGAGTTGCGCATGCATGAGCATGTGTTATAGATTTTGGAGGCGAGTGAGATTAGTTTTTACCATTAGCAAAGTTTGCCTACAACTAGTATCTAAATGGCTCCATATGAGGCATTATATGTGAGGCAGTGTCGTTCTATGGTTGGGTGGTTTAAGTCAGATGAGTCTAGGTCGTTGGGTGCATATTTTGTTTGTGATGCTTTAGAGAAGGTGAAGTTGATTTAAGAGCAATTTCGTACAACGCAGTCTATGCAGAAGAGTTATATTGGTAAGAAGGTTCATGATGTGGCTTTCATGGAGAGTGAGAGAGTTCTTCTTAGAGTTTCACCTATGAAATACGTGATTGAGATTTGGGAAGAAGGGCAACTTGAGTTCTCGGTATATTGGTTCATTTGAGGTGTTAGAGAGGGTTGGTGAGGTGGCTTATAGACTTGCTTTGCTTACCAGCTTATTGTGAGTTCACCTGGTGTTTCATGTTTTTATGCTTCGGAAGTACCTTGAAGATCAGTCACACTTGTTAGCTTTCAGTTCAGTGCAGTTGGATGAGAATTTGGCTTATGAAGAGCCAGTGACTATTTTGGATAGGCAGGTTCAGAAGTTGAGGTCGAAAGAGATTGCATCATTGAAGGTTTAATGGAGAGGTCAACCGGACGAGGAGGCGCTTAGGAAACCGAGCATGATATATGGAGTATATATCCTCATCTTATTGACATTTCATGTATGATTCTAAACTCGTTCGAGGACAAACGTTTGTTTAAGAGGGGAAGAATATAATAACTTGGTTGTTCATTTTGTATATTTGAGCCTTAGTTTCCATATTTGACGTTCCCCGTATGTTATTTGTTGTTTCATGAATTGCATGGTGGTTGGTTTGTCTTCGGAAAGGTTTGAGAGTGAATTGAGACACTTAGTCTCATTTTGAAAGCATAAGCGTAAGAGTTTACCAAGGTTTGAATTTTGTGTAAATGATCTCGGATTGATGATTTGATTTTTCCAATAGGTTCGTATGATAATTTTGGACTTAGACGTATCAGATTTGGATTTGGAAGTTCCTCGATGTTTTGGCTTTATTTGCTGAAAGTTGGCAATTTGAAAGTTTGGAGAGTTCATAAGTTTGATCGGGAGTTGACTATGATGATAACAGATTCAAATTGTTGTTATAGAACATGAAATAAGTTTGTTTTGCTATTTGGAATTTGTGTGCAAAGTCTGGATGTAATTCGAATTAGTTAGGCTTGAATCAGACGCTTAGTCAGAAGTTGGAATGTTTGAAACTTAGGAGAAGAATTTTTATGGTTGATTCTTAGTTTTAATGCTATTTATGTGTTTCGATTCCTTAGATAAGTTTGGATTAAGCATATGGACTTGTTGCTATATTTGGACAGGGTCCCGGGGGGCTGCAGGTTGACTTTTGTTGACTTTTGAAATTTGATTAAATATCCAAGCTTTATTATTGGAATTGATTTTTATGGCTTTGTTTGATGTTATTGGGTTATATTTTACTAGATTCGAACCGTTTGGGGTTGAATTTTGATAATTTGGCAATTTCGATTAATTTTTGCTACCGGGTGGAGGTAAGTCTCTTGGCTAACCTTGTTAAGAGGGAAACCATCTAGGATTGACTTAATTTCTATGTGTTTAAGATATTTGGGATTGTGTATATGCGGGATGGCAAGCACATATGCACGTACTGAGTTTATATTATTTCTAGGATAGAATCGAGGTACTTTATGTCTTGTTTTGATTATATGCTCATCTTGATTCATGATTTGTTTGACTTATATTGCTATGTTGCTCTCTTATTCATGTTGGAGATCATGCCTAGGTTTATGATTATTTATGAAGGCATGGAAGCTTATTCTTGATATGTTGAATTATTTGAACCATCCGTAGTCATATAGAAATTCCATGAGCACATATCTTTATAATTATTATTAAGTATGTGTACATCTTTTATTTATAATTCTTGGGCACATATCCGTGTGATTATAAATCAAGTTTCAGGTTAAGAATTTTATTTGAGTTAGTATTTCTTTTAGTTTAAGAAAATATTTTAATTGAATAAAACAATTTTTGGCTGACCTTCATTAGTCTTTGGCCAAAATGATATTCTAGAACATTTAATGAACGTTGAGTGATTTTAAGATTTGAAAAATTAATTTAATAATTGTATTAAAATATATTGTAAGTTGAATGACCTTATTTTAATTAACCCAACAAATCTTCCACTCAAGAAGTTGGCTTGGAAAGTTTCTTTAATGACCCGACTAGTCATTTTACTTTCTAGGTCCATGTTCTCCTGATTAAGACTCCTCGCATGTGCCTTTACTATTTTATGACTTGCAGTGATGGTTGACGTGAGTTTAGAAAGGGTTCGGATTGAAATCGGAACATTTAGTTCCTTAATAGTGGCCTAAGACGGCCAAGTTTGACTTGAGTCAATATTTTTAGTAGCAAAATGAATTACATCATTAGATCAGAGTAATAGAGGAGTGAGAGTCAAGTTTTCTTCTCTTGAGGGATCCGATCAAGGGCTTCAATTAAATCGCATCTCGGCGAGATTTCTTCAGCAAACTAATACCCTTGGGGGCTTCGATCATAACTTATTTCATATCGCCCCCGGTGGAAGGACCAACTTCATCTCGAGGGACAGCAACGAGAGCAACATGACTCATATGAAGAGTAGCAAGATCCAAGAGGTGGATCTTCAGAAACGAAACCAAATTCTTCCTCTTCAACCTCAAATCTTTGAGCAAAGAGCCTTTCAACAAGGGTCGAAGGGGAGTCAAAGCGGGATCAACATCTTAATCCTCCGAAATTTCCAAAGGGACACCCTCGGGCTCATCAACTAAGTGAAAATGCTCGGAGTCTAAAGGCTGATCTTGAGGAATATCGGACTCATCATCCACAACGACTCGCCTCCTAACTTAAGGACTCTTCACCAAGGAACCTCATCTTCATCCTTTTTATCAGATGCAAGGGATTTTCTATTCTTCCTATTCTAAGAACACATTCAAAATCCACTCCTGAGCAATGTTAACATCGAGTCTAACAGTATGAGCGGGAGCGGGACGAACTCCGTGGACTACAAATCCTAAAAATTAAAAAGAATGTCAAATTAAGAAGAAAAAAGAAAAAAATTCACGGTAAAGTAAAGTTGCATACCGTGGGTTTAACTTTCACCATATTCTTTGGGATAGAAACTTACATGATCTTTGCTCTATTGTAACGACCCGACCGGTCGTTTCATGAGTTATAGCCCCATTTTCCCCATTTCTGCTTCTTTATATGCTGTTCAGCTATGTTGTGTGGTATCAGGTTGGTTGGTTCGGATTCAGAGTGGTTTTGGAGAGAAATGAGACACTTAGTCTCCTATTTTGAAGTTATGTTGGAAAAGTCGACCGGATATTGACTTATGAGTAGATGATCTCGGATGTGAATTATGATGGTTCGGTTAGCTCCATTAGGTGATTTTGGACTTAGGAGCGTGTTCATAATGTCATTTAGAGGTCAGTGGTAGATTTAGGCTTGAATTGGCGAAATTAGAAATTTGGCGTTTCGCGGTCGGCAATGGAAATTTTGATATCAGGGTCAGAATGAAATTCTGGAAATTGGAGTAGGTTTGTAGTGTTATTTGTGATGTGTGTCCAAAAGTTTAGGTCATTCGGATGAGGTTTGATAGGTTTCGGCATCGTTTGTGGAATTCGGAAGTTTAGAGGTTTTTAGGCTTGAATCCGAGGGTGATTTGGTGTTTTGATGTTGTTTGGAGTGTTTCGATGGTTTGAATAAGTTTGAATAGTGGTATATGACTTGTTGTTATTTTTGGTTGGGATCCCGAGGGCCTCAGGATGAATTCAAATGGTTAACGGAAGGGTTGGAAATTGGTTTGAGCAGCTGAAGCTGCTGCTTCTGTCATTTCCGCACCTGCGGATTGGGGACCGCAGGTGCGAGTTCCACAGAAGCAAAAATGGACCGCAGAAGCAGAGAAGGACTGCATGAGCGGAAGTTGGACCGCATCTGCGAGCTCACAGGGTCGAGGCCTGAGTCGCAGGTGCGGAAGTTGGGGATTTAAGTGAAAGGCGCAGATGCGACGTTTGGACCGCAAGTGCGTGAATTTGGCCGCAAATGCGGAAGTGCTGCGCAGAATGTACAAAAAGGCCCCTTCACGAATTTTGGTCATTCTTCACCATTTTGCATCCGGATTTGGAGCTTTTGGGAGCAATTTGAAGAGGGATTCAAGGGGGTTTTCATTGAGGTGAGTAATTTGAGCCCTAATAGTCGTGATTTTGGTAGATTTTTGTGGTTTAATCATGTAATTAGTGGTGATTAAGAGTGAAATGAGGGCTTAGGGCTTGGGATTTTGGAGAGTTTTGATTGAGGGTTTGAGGGGTCAAATGAAGTCAGGTTTTGATAAATATTGTATGTATAGACTCGTGAGTGGAAGGAGTTTCTAGTTTTATGATTTTTGTCGGATTTCGAGACGTAGGCCCGGGGGCCGGGTTTGGGTGAATTTGGGGATATTTTTCATTTGGAATTGATTCCTTGGCCTATATTAATTGTGTTGCATTGCTTTTGGTTAGATTCGGGACGTTTGGAGGCCGATTCCTGAGGAAAGGCATAGCGGAGTAGGATTTGGCTTGTCTTGAGGTAAGTAACGATTCCAAACTTTGTTTTGAGGGTTCGAAACCCCGAACTATGTGTTATATGATTAAATATTGAGGTGATGCAAATTCCAAATGACGGGCATGTGGGCGTGCACCGTGCGGATTGTGGCCTGGTTCATTCCATGGCACCACTTAGTGACTCTCTCTTCCTGATGTTTGTGTTGTGATTACGTGATTAAGTTAATGAGCTGTAAATCATGCTAATTACCATGTTAGGGCTTCACGCCGATACTGTTGAGACCGGAGTGGTCGTTTCTTCCTATCATCTCATTAGTTTCATTGATATTCTGTACTTAGTCTTGTTTAGGCATATCATATCATGTCTTAGTCTCGGTTGTTGTTTGGCACATCATATCATTGTTTTGGGCTAGTTTCATGGCATTGTGAGCCCATGTGTGTGAGACTGGAGAGTGAAGACTAAGTGAGGCCGACAACCTGAATATGAGTGATAGTTATGGGATCGGGCTGCATCCCGTAGCAGATTATTAATTATACCTTCATTGCCTTGTTATAGCACTTGGGTTGAAAGAAGACCCTCCAGAGTCTACAAACCCCCAGTGAGCGCGGATGATATTATTGAGGGATGGATTTCCCTGGATATGTATTTGTCCGAAGTATTGATACCTGGAGATGGATTTCTCCTCAGGGTTGGATTACCCTTGTTCCTCGGTACCGGTTGATTTGAAGTTAATGTTGTATATATTCCGGGATGGATTTCCCTGGGCCGGATGACCATTATGCGGTACTGAGTGGTTGAGCACTTGATAGTGGGAGCACACAGTACTTTTCATGCATTTCTAGCATTGACATGTAGATATTTGCTGAGCTTTATACTCCATATTGTTCGGATTAGTATTTTGCTTTGCTGTTGAGTTGAATAATTGAATTTCTAGCATGCCTATTTAATGTACAATTTAAATGTGTTATAATTGCTGAGGTTTAGTTCGTCGCTATCTATCAGTCCATAGTTTGGACTTGTTACTTACTGAGTTGGTGTACTCACATTACCCCTTACACCTTGTGTATAAATCCGGGTATCTCAGGTCATGGTAGTGGCTGTTGACTATTCTAGTCACGGATTATCACCAGAGATAGCGAGGTAGCTGCCTAGAGATCACAGTCCCGCCTTTCTCCTTCTTTATCTTCCTTCTAGTATACTTTGGCTACTTTCAAACTATTTTGGTCTTGTTATGTTTCAGAACATATTTAGTATTGCTCATGACTTAGTGACACTCGAGGTCGGTCTTTTATTTCCGCATTTTGGTTTTTAAATTTATATCTTTTATGGAATTTCAGTTGAAAAAGGTTGTTATTTAAGTTTTAATGAAATGTTGAACTACTTTGGGAATGTGTCGGCTGGCCTAGTTTCATGATAGGCGCCATCACGTCCGGGTTGGTTTTGGGGTCGTGACAAGTTGGTATCAGAGCCTAGGTTAAATAGGTCTCACGAGTCATGAGCAGGTTTAGTAGAGTCTTGTGTATCTGTACGGAGACGTCTATACTTATCTTCAAGAGGCTGCAGAACCTTTAGGAAAAGCTTCACATTCTTGAATTCTTGTCGTGCAAATCTATTGATTGTGGTACTAAACTTCTGTTAATCTATTCTCTCGCAGATGGCGAGGACACGTGCTACCGGTCAGGACAGACATCCATCAGTACCACCAGTTAGGGCCACTAGAGGCCGAGGTCGCGGTTGAGGCCGTGGTAGGGGTAGGGGTGTAGCCTACACAGCAGCTAAAGCAGCACATGTAGATCCACCAACCGCTCTAGTTCATAATCAGGTCCCAGTGAGGGGTGCTCCGGCGGGACCAGCTTAGGCACCGACTGTGCCTATTGTTATCCCAGGTCTTCAGGAGACCTTATCTTAGATTTTGACCATGTGCACCAGTCTTGCTCAGGTGGTTACTGTTTCTGCTACAGTAGCTACTTCCCAGGCCGGGGGAGACTCTTAGACTCCCACCGGTCATACACCCGAGCAGGTTGTTCAGGGACTCTAGACATCGGAGGCACCACCAGCCTAGCTGGTTGCACCTGCTCAGGATTTTGTGGTATCCGTCATACCTGATGAAGAGCATCGTCGATTGGAGAGGTTTGGTAGACTTCAGCCTCCGACTTTCAGTGGTGAAGAGGGCGAGGATGCTCAGGGTTTCTTGGACAAGTGTCGGAGGATTCTACGTACAATGGGTATTCTGGAGACTAGTGGGGTCTCATTTGCTACCTTTCAGTTTTCCGGAGCTGCCTTTACTTGGTGGGAGGCTTATCAGAGGTGTAGGCATGTTGGTGTAGCACCCCTTACCTAGCATTAGTTCTCCATTCTCTTCCTAGAGAAGTTTGTACCGCAGTCCCGCAGAGAGGAGCTGCACAGGCAGTTCGCGCAATTTTGTCAGGAGGATAAGACTGTGATGCAGTATGAGATGAGATTCTCCGAGTTGGCCCATCATGCCATCTGGCTAGTTCTTATGGATAGGGAGGGGATCAGGAGGTTCATTGATGGCCTCACTTATTAGCTACGGATTTTTCTAACTAGAGAGAGGGTATCTGGCGCTTCTTTTGAGGAGATGTTGACATTGCCAGAGAGATAGAGTCAGTTCACCGCCAGGAGCGAGTTAAGAGGGAGGCCAAGAGGCCTCAGGGATTTGGTAGCTTTGTTGGTGTGCCTTCTGGAGGATAGTTCCAGCACGGCAGAGGCCGTCTATTTAGACATGCTTAGTTAGCTCGTTCGGGTCACCGTGGTGGATCATCTGACCATGGTTCTCACAGTTCACATTAGGGTCACTTTTCTCTCAGTGCCCTTCTAGCTTAGAGTTCGACTCATGCACTATTGGTTTAGGGTTCATCTATACCTAGTTCATCTAGTGGGTATCTCGATGCTCGAGGCTCCCTTCAGTCCCCATTGCTAGTGGCCGGTAGAGGTTGCTTCGAGTGTGGAGATTTGGATCATATCAAGAGGTTTGTCCCCATCTTATGGGAGGTTTGTCCCAGTAGAGCAGTCAGCCTTCAGCTTCAGCACCAGTTACTTCCCCACCCGCCCAGCCAACTCAAGGTGAAGGGCAGTCAGCTAGGGGTCACCTTAGAGGGTGAGGCCGATCAAGTGGTGGTCAGGCCCATTACTATGCACTCTCTGCCAGGCCAGATACTATTGATTTAGATGTTGTGATTACTAGTATTGTCTCAGTCTGCCATAGATATGCCTCGTATTATTTGATCCTGGTTCACTTTTTCATATGTTTCGTCATATTTTTCTCATTATTTGGATACGCCCCGCAGGTCTCTTATTTTATCTGTTCGTGTATCTACTCCGGTGGGCGATACTATTGTTCTGGACTACGTATATCGGTCGTGTGTGGTGAATATTAGGGGTTTGGATACCCTAGTGGACCTCTTGTTGCTTAGTATGGTTGATTTTGATGCAATATTGTCAGGAACTCCTTGATAAGGGGTTTATTTGGCCTAGTGTGTCAATATGGGGTGCATCTGTCCTATTTGTGAAGAATAAGGATGTCAATATGAGGATGTACATTGATTATAGGCAGATGAACAAAGTCACAATCAAGTAAAAGTATCCTTTTCCTCGTATTAATGACTTATTTGACCACCTTTAAGGAGTGGGAGTGTTCTCCAAGATTGATCTCCGGTCAGGGTATCACCAGTTGAAGATCAGGGACTCGGACATCCTTAAGATAACCTTCAGGACCCGATACAGTCATTATGAGTTCCTTGTGATGTCTTTTGGGCTGACCAATGCCCTAGCAGCGTTTATGCATTTGATGAACAACGTTTTTCGACCTTATCTTGACTTGTTTGTTATTGTATTGATTGATGATATTCTAGTGTAATCGCATAGTCAGAAGGAGCATGCTGAGCATTTGAGAGTTGTATTGAATAGGTTGAGGGAGGAGAATTATGCAAAGTTCTCAAAGTGTGATTTTTGGCTCAGTTTAGTGGCATTATTAGGACATGTAGTGTCCAGTGAGGGTATTCAGGTTGATCCGAAGAAGATAGAGGCGGTATAGAGGTGGCCATGACCATCCTCAGCTATAGAGATTCGTAGCTTCCTTGGTTTGGCGGGTTATTACCGTCGGTTTGTTCCGGGATTTTCATCTATAGCATCACCCTTGACCAAATTGGCTCAAAAGGGTGCTCCTTTCATGTGGTCGGATGAGTGTGAGGCGAACTTTCAGAAGCTCAAGGCTGCCTTGACCACAACTCCAATGTTAGTTTTGCCATCAGCTTCAGGTTCTTATACGGTATGTTGTGATGCTTCTCGGGTTTGTATTAGGTGTGTGTTGATGCAGGAGGGTCGAGGGATTGCTTATGCTTCTCGTCAGTTGAAGCTCCATGAGAAGAACTACCCTGTTCATGATTTGGAGTTGGCTGCCATTGTTGACACGTCGAAGATTTGTTGGCATTATCTCTATGGTGTGTCTTGTAAGGTATTTACTAATCATCATAGCCTCCAGCACTTGTTCAAACAGAAGGATCTCGATTTGAGGTAGCGGAGGTGGTTGGAGCTGCTAAAGGACTATGATATTACTATCTTGTATCATCTGGGAAAGGCCAATGTGGTGGCCGATGCCTTGAGTAGGAAGGCGGTGAGTATGGGCAGTTTGGCATTTATTCATGTTAGTGAGAGACCTCTTGCAGTTGATGTTCAAGCTTTGGCCAATCGCTTTGTGAGGTTATATATTTCGGAGCCTAGTCGGATCTTAGCTTGTGTGGTTTCTCGGTCTTCCTTGTTTGACCGTATTAGAAAGTGTCAATACGATGATCCTCATTTGCTTGTCCTCAAGGACAGATTTAACACGACGATGCCAGAGATGTGACTATTGGTGATGCAGGGTATTGAGGATGCAGGGCCGGATGTGTGTGCCCAATTTAGATGGACTTCGGAAGTTGATTCTTGAGGAGGCTCATAGCTCGTAGTATTCTATCCATCCGGGTGCCGCAAAGATGTATCAGGATTTAAGACAGCACTATTGGTGGAAGATAATGAAAAAGGATATAGTGGGATTTGTAGCTCGGTGTATCAATTGTCAGCAGGTGAAATATGAGCATCAGAGGCCGGGAGGCTTACTTTACCAGATGGATATTCTAGAGTGGAAGTGGGAGAGGATCACCATGGATTTCGTAGTTGGGCTCCCACAGATCATGAGAAAGTTTGATTCTATTTGGGTGATTGTGGATTGACTGACCAAGTCCATGCACTTCATTCCTGTGTGTACTACATATTCTTCTGAGCGGTTAGCTGAGATTTACATCCGAGATATTGTTCGCTTGCACGGTGTCCCAGATTCTATCATTTCAGAAAAAGGTATTCAGTTTACATTGCAGTTTTGGGCCGTGCAGCGAGAGTTGGTATTCAGGTTGAGTTGAGCATAACGTTTCACCCTCAAATGGACGGGCAGTCCTAGCGCAGGATATGTTGCACACTTGTGTTATTGATTTTGGGGGTTCATGGGACCAGTTTCTACCGCTTGCAAAGTTTGATTACAACAACAGTTATCTATCGAGTATTCAGATGGCTCCATATGAGGCTTTATATGGGATACGGTGTAGATCTCCAGTAGGTTGGTTTGAGCCGGGCGAGGCTAGACTTGTGGGTACATACTTGGTACAGGATGCTTTGGACAAGGTGAAGGTGATTCAGGAGCGTCTTCGTACATCTCAATCGAGGCAAAAGCGTTATACTGACAGGAAGGTCCGTGATATGTCTTACATGGTTAGGGAGAAGGTTCTACTGAAGGTTTCACCCATGAAGGGTGTTATGAGATTTGGGAAGAAGGGAAAGTTGAGCCCTCGGTTCATTGGGCCTTTTGAGGTGCTTCAGAGGATTGGGGAGGTGACTTATGAGCTTGCTTTGCCACCTAGCTTGTCGGAGGTGCATCCGGTATTTCATGTTTCTATGATTTGGAAGTATATCAGTGATCCATCTCATATTTTGGATTTCAACATGGTTCAGTTAGATAGTGATTTGACTTATGACGTGGAGCCAGTGGCTATTTTAGAGCGGCAAGTCTAAAAGTTGAGATCAAAAGATATAGCGTCAGTGAAAGTGCAGTGGAGAGGTCGGCTCATGGAGGAGGCTACTTGGGAGATCGAGCGGGAGATGTGGAGCAGATATCCACACCTATTTGAGGTTTCATATATGTTTCTAGACTCATTCGAGGATGAACGTTTGTTTAAAAGGGGGAAGATGTAATGACCTAGCCGGTCATTTCATGAGTTATAGCCCCGTATGCCCTATTTCTACTTCTTTAGGTGCTGTTCAACTCTGTTGTATGATATCGGTTGGTTGGTTCGGATTCAGAGTGGTTTTGGAGAGAAATGAGACACTTAGTCTGCTATTTTGAAGTTAAGTTGGAAAAGTCAACTACATGTTGACTTTTGAGTAGATGATCTCAGATGTAAATTCTGACGGTTCGGTTAGCTCCGTTAAGTGATTTTGGACTTAGGAGTGTGTTCGGAATGTAATTTGGAATTACGTGGTAGATTAAGGCTTGAATTCGCGAAATTGGAAATTTGGCGTTTCTCGGTCGGCAGTGGAAATTTTGTTATCGAGGTTGGAATGAAATTCTGGAAATTGGAGTAGGTTCGTAGTGACATTTGTGACGTGTGTGCAAAATTTCAGTTTATTCGGACAGGGTTTGATAGGTTTCGGCATCGTTTGCATCATTCGAAATTTTAGAGGTTCTTAGGCTTGAATCCGAGGGTGATTTGGTATTTTGATGTTGTTTGGAGTGTTTTGAAGGTTTGAATAAGTTTGAATAGTGGTATATGACTTGTTGGTATTTTTGGTTGAAGTTTCGAGGGCCTCCAGATAAATTCGGATGGTTAACGGAAGGGTTGGAAATTGGTTTGAGCAGTTGAAGCTGCTGCTTCTGTCATTTCCGCACCTGCGGATTGGGGACCGCAAGTGCGAGGTCCGCAGAAGCAGAAATGGACCGCAGGAGCGGAAGTTTGACCGCATCTGTGAGCTCACAAGTGCGAGGCCTGGGTCGCAGGTGCGGAAGCTGGGGATTTAAGTGAAAGGCGCAGATGCGGCGTTTGGACCGCAGGTGCGTGAATTTGGCTGCTGATGCGGAAGTGCTGGGCAGAATGTATAAAAAGGCCCCTTTGCGAATTTTGGTCATTCTTCACCATTTTTCATCTGGATTTGGAGGTTTTTGGAGCAATTTGAATAGGGATTCAAGGGGGTTTTCACTGAGGTGAGTAATTTGAGCCCTATTACTCGTGATTTTGGTAGATTTCTGTGGTTTAATCATGTAATTAGTGGTGATTAAGGGTGAAATGAGGGGTTAGGGTTGGGGATTTTGGAGAGTTTTGATTGAGGGTTTGAGGGGTCAAATGGAGTCGAGTTTTGATAAATCTTGTATGTATGGACTCGTGAGCGGAAGGAGTTTCTAGTTTTGTGATTTTTGTCGGATTTCGAGACGTGGGCCTGGGGGCCGGGTTTGAGTGAATTTCGGGATTTTGGTTTGAATTGATAGTTTTTCGTTTGGAATTGATTCCTTGTCCAATATTGATTGAGTTGCATTGCTTTTGGTTAGATTCGGGACGTTTGGAGGCCAATTCCAGAGGCAAAGGCATAGCGGAGTAGGATTTGGCTTGGCTTGAGGTAAGTAATGCTTCCAAACTTGGTTCTGAGGGGTCAAAACCCCAAACTATGTGTTATATGATTAAATGTTGAGGTGACGCAAATGCCAAGTGATGGGCGCGTGCGTGCACCGTGCGGATTGTGGCCTGTTCATTCCATGGCACCGGTTAGTGACTCTCTCTTGTTCTTGTCTGTATTGTGATTACGTGATTAAGTTAATGAGCTGTAAATCATGCTAATTACCGTGTTAGGGCTTCACACCGATACTGTTGAGACCCGAGTG
This sequence comes from Nicotiana tabacum, assembly GCF_000715075.1. NCBI lineage: Eukaryota > Viridiplantae > Streptophyta > Magnoliopsida > Solanales > Solanaceae > Nicotiana > Nicotiana tabacum. The sequence continues at coordinate 116,385,678 of NC_134080.1, read as the reverse complement.
CTCGTTTCTTGCTGCCATCTCATCAGTTTCATTGATATTCTGTACTCAGACTTGTTCATGCATATCATATCATGTCTCAGTCTCGGTTGTTGTTGTTTGGCACATCATATCATTGTTTCGGGCTAGTTTCATGGCATTGTGAGCCCATGTGTGTGAGACTGGAGAGTGATGACTAAGTGAAGCCGAGAGCATGAATATGAGTGACAGTTATGGGATCGGGCTGCACGCCACTACAGATTATTGATTATGCCTTCATTGGCTTGTTATAGCGCTTGGGTTGGTAGGAGCCCCTACGGAGTCTACACACCCCAGTGAGCGCGGATGATACTATTGAGGGATGGATTTCCCTGGACATGGACTTATCCGAAGTATTGATACCTAGAGATGGATTTCTCCTCATGGTTGGATTACCCTTGTTCCTCGGTACCAGCTAACTTGAAGCCACTGTTGTATATATTCCAGGATGGATTTCCCTAGGCCGGATGACCATATGCGGTATTGAGGTATAATTTGTCACTACCTATCAGTCCATAGTTTGGACTTGTTACTTACTGAGTTGGTGTACTCACGTTACCCCATGCACCTTGTGTGCAGATCCAAGTATCTGAGGTCACGGTAGTGGCTGTTGACTATTCCATTGGGGATTATCACCGGAGATAGCGAGGTAGCTGCATGGCGATCGCAGTCCCGCCTTTCTCCTTCTTTATCTTCCTTCTAGTATACTTTGGATACTTTAAGACTATTTTGGTCTTGTTATGTTTCAGAACAATTGTAGTATTGCTCATGACTTAGTGACACCCGAGGTCGGGCTTTAAATTTCCACGTTTTGGTTTTTGACTTTATATCTTTTATGAAATTTCCGTTGAAAAGGTTGTTATTTAAGTTTTAATGAAATGTTGAACTACTTTGGAATGTGTTGGCTGGCCTAGTTTCGCTCATCATGACCGGGTTGGTTTTGGGGTCGTGACATCTATAGGAGCAGTGCATAATATTTTTTCTACCCAATTGTGGAAGTTAGGAAGCTTGCCGAAGACTTCCATGATTGTTGAAAAGGAAGAAAACATGAGCAAGAAGGTTAGTATTCTAAGAAATAAAAAATAGCATGATATAAAAGTAAAGAAAATCACTTACGTACAAAATTTCACTTTTCGGGAAAAAACATATTCTCTTCTTCCACTAAAGCACGGGTTGGGATAGCCATGATTCGAGCATACCAGCCTCGATCACGGTCATCTTCAGGACTAACCAAGACGCGTTTACTTCTTCCTGCAAGTGTGAAAACACCCTCGCGAAAAAGCTTAGAATAATGATGGAGGAGATGTAGGAAAGTGAAAGGGGCGAAAACTAAACCCGACAAGTAGCGAATGTAAGCTACTGCCCTCCACATTATCGGGCCAATTTTCCCAAGGCAAACGTTGAAATAACGGCAGAACTCTATAATCACTGTGTAACACCCTGAATGTTATAAATAAATTATGTGTGTTTAGGTGACCTTGTTTTTATTGCTAATGTTTTATCACTTTTCTTAAGTTTAATTTTTCTGCTTATTTGATTTAAAAAGGGACGTATAAGAAAAAGACTTAGTATATCTTATTGGATCCCTTAAATCTATTTTGACCCATTTGATAAAAGTAATATCTAGCTTCTAGCCATTTGGGAGATAAACCCTTTATATTAGCAAAATTTCTTTCTATTTCTTCTCCTTTTCCTTCTTCTTCTTCTTCTTCTTCTTCTTCTTCTTCTTCTAGCCCTTTTATTGGAGAACTCTCAATCCACACAAGTTCCAGTCATTATCTTTTGAATATATGTTGGAATGTTATCTTCAAAAATCAAGATGGGTTGAGTTTATTTGAAACCCTAGGTTTGGATTTGTAGAGAAACTCTATCAAAATTTGTGGTAAGCTTCTTGTTCAATATATAATTTGGTGAAATTATAAAGTTTAGTGTTAGAGAATTTGAGATTTTGAAAATAAGAGATTTAATCCCCTTTTTTAGCTGGGCAGTAGCTAGTATTTTGAGCGTAACTTTATCTTTAAGACTCGGATTGTAGTGCTTTAAAATTATGTAGAAAGATAAGACATATATCTACAACTGTTATGAAGACCAAAATGGTCAGTTCTGTTGTCTACTATGTCAAAAGAGGGCTGAAATACAAGGAAGAGTTGCTGCCAGATCTTTAGTAAAATAGTTATTGTTAGGTTTTTTAAGTTTTAATGTAGCTTAAAAGAGGGTGAATGGGAAATGGAGGGAAAATGAAATATTTGAGTTTTCCTCCTTGACAAAGGGACATTGTCCCATATTGGAAGAGGAAAAGGTTTATGATGGGTATATATATAATTGCTCTTCTTCTAGCTCTTAAAGAGCTAAGAAGAAGGCAAGCCTCGCGCCGTCGTCATCGCTCGGCTGGGCTTCGACTTTGGTCAATTGATTGATTAATTTTTTGGACCAAATTTATTTGTTATTAACAGAAATGTTATTAAATATCTGTTTTTTTGTAAATGGAAAATTAATATTAAATCCAACGGAATATTAGTCGTTATCCGTTTTCCATTTTTGTAATTGAAAAGTTAAGGTTCCTCTTCAATTTCCGGTTTATTGTTGCATAAATAGCTATTTATTTTATAGCATTTATGTTATGGCTATTTTACATAAGCAGCCCTTCTGAAGAGTTGCACCTCTTCAGTTTGAGCTCAACATTGGCTATAGATACCAGTCCATTCTCTCAGATTTTTCATACGATTTTATGAGTTCTCCTCCTTTCTTCTGCATTGTTTTTACTTCAAAGAAAGCACCAGTAAGTGTGATTTGCTACCAAACTTTGTGTTCACTGAAACACTGGGGTTTGAAGTATCACTATACCAGTGTGTAATTCGTTCTATCCTAGGAGAAAATAACCACAACCTTGGGTACTTGGAGGGGGTTAAATTCCTTAAGAAAATACTGTGAATTCAGTGGGCTCAGATTAACTTCTGTTTCATTTATATTTCTGTTTATATGTTATTTTATTTTCTCCAGAATTATTTTACAAATATAGTTTACTAATAGTTGTGACCCATTTAGTCCCCCTTTTTGATATTAATCATGATTTAGTTTAAACATCTTTAAATTTGAGACCTTAAGTGAGTGTTGATTATGTGTTTAAGGTAAAAGAGACATCCATTCAAGCTAAGGAGCACAACGTAGGAAAATCACTCTTTTCTTGGCTTAGAAGATCTTAAATCCCTTGATGTCGTTTGAACTTTAGAAATACTAAAGCTCTAAGGTTCGCACATAAACTTGAGTGTTTCTTTCAATTTAATTTGTTGAGATATTGTAAGCGGTTAAGGTTTGGTGAAATTTTAGGCAAAATTTGTTGTCATATTGACTTGGTTGCTACTTTACTAGTTTACTTGATTTGTTGCTTGAGAAAGAATATCTTGAGGCATTTTGATTTATTAGTGGTCATTGAGGGTATAATTTCGTAATTGAGTTATGAATATGTTAAAAATCATGTGGGTGTCATGTGAAGTATTTTTGGAAGATAATTTAACTTGCCCACATATACGGATTGCTTGAGCATCATTGCATTATTGTTGGGATTTTATCCCTCTTGTGATAGTGACTTTGTCACTTTTATTGGCATGCCTTTTGTTTGGATCTTGACCGATCTTGACTTTGGATTCACACTCCATCCTAATCATGCACTTTGTCCATGTTGAATATGGATGGGAAAGCCACTTTCAATATGGTTGTTGATTCTCTTGTTAATTGGGTGACGACCCTACTTGATCTAGGACTCTGGTCCTTCTTGTTACTTGATTATGTTTTGGTGTAATTGCATGACATATGTGTTGGGCGAATCAACTAATCAGTGGAATTTTTCGGATTATAGTTAAAAGTCTTCTTGACATTTGAGATTTTGAATAATGGTATCTTGAACTATTTTATGATTTAATATTTATCCCTCTTGAGATGATTGTACCTTCATTAAGTACTTGATGTTGATTTTAATAAGCTTATATCTAGAATTTATTCCTTGTATTCATTTCATAATTTACCTTTCTTTTATTATGAAATGTTAGTTAAGTTTATGTGCCACTAAGCTTTATGCTTAGTGATAGTTTGTTGCTATAGTAGGTGATGTGCCAGGAGATGCTTGAGTATATCATTTAAAGTAGACTCTTTGGAAGATTAGATTTGATATTACACTTGCATAGGCATATGTAATTTTTTGTTTGTAAACTTTTTGGGACTTGTACATGATCCATATGATACACTTATGTGACGACCCGGCTAGTCGTCTTAAGAATTAACGCCCCGATCCCCTATTAACTACTTTCCCCATGTTTGATTCTGCTATTGTGAGTTACTGGGAGGAATTATTTTGAGTTTTAGAGAGTTTTGAGAAACTTAGTCCCTAAATGAGAGCTTAAGTTTTGAAAATTCGACTGTAGTCGGAACAGTGTGAAGACGGCCTAGGAATGAAATTCTGATGGTTTCGTTAGCTCCGTTGGGTGATTTTGGGTTTAGGAGCGTGTTCGGATTGTGAGTTGGAGGTCCATAGCTAATTTAGACTTGAAATGCCAAAAGTTGAATTTTTGAAGTTTTCGGTTCGATAGTGAGATTTTGATCTGAGGGTAGGAATGGAATTCTGGAAGTTGGAGTAGCTCCGTAGTGTTAAATATGATGTGTGTGCAAAATTTCAGATCATTCGGATGAGGTTTGATAGACTTTTTAATCGAAAGCGTAAATTAAGAGTTTTGGAGTTCTTAGGCTTAAATCCATGGTTAATTCGATGTTTCAATGTTGTTTTAGGTGTTTTAAGGATTGATATAATTTTGGATAGTGGTATATGATTTGTCCATGCTTTTGGTTGAGGTCCCGGAGGCCTCGGGGTGATTTCGGATGGTTAACGGGAAGTTGGAAACTTGGAGTTTGCAGCTGAAGTTCTTTGGGTTTCTATCATAACCGCATCTACGGTTGAGAGGCCATAGATGCGACTCCCGTAGATGCGGTATTTTGCCACAGAAGTGGCCAGTTAAGGAATAGCAAGGAGCCGCAGGTGCGGAAGGGTTCACGCACCTGCGTGACCGTAGATGCGGTGAGTAGGTCGCAGGTGCGGATTTTGGGACTTTAATGAGTTTCGCAGGTGCGGTCGTTTTTCCGCAGAAGCGGGACCGCAGAAGCGGAAGTGCTGGGCAGAAAAATCAGAAATTCGAGGGTTTAGTTTCAAAAGTTAGAAATTGATTTGGGAGCTCGGGATTTGGTAATTTTGAGAGGGATTTTCACCTGGGTTTTTTGGGTAAGTAATTCTTACTCGGTTATGATTGTTTTCCACGAATCTATGCTTAAATTCATCCTTTAAATTCGAGTTTGGGGTGGAAAAGTTGAAGAAAAGTTGGAAAAGTTTTTAGACCTAACATTTGAATTTGGATCACGATTTTGATGTCGGATTGGGATAATTTTGATATAAATGAACTCGTGAGAGTATGAGGATTCGGAAAATATAAATTTTACCCGATTTCGAGACATGGACCCGGAGGGCTTTTGGTCATTTTATCTAATTCCGCGTATTAGCTTAGAATTTATTTGTAGAATCAGTTACTTGAAGTGTTATTTACATTATGCAATTGAATTGAATAGATTCGGGCCACTTGGGGTCGAGTACTCGTGGCAAGAGTGTGGTTTTGGGTTGATTTTGAGCTGGGTCGAGGTAAGTGGCTTGCCTAACCTTGTGTGGGGGACATTCCCCTTAGGATTTGGTATTGTGGTAATTGAAATGCCTTGTGCTAATTGTTGAAAATCCCGTTTTCACTAAAGTAGCTTTAATTGCATTTTCCTTTCCTGCTTATTCTACTTGAAATTTTAGCATGCTGTTAGCTTAGAGAAGCATGTTCAATTGACTTAATTGCTTTATTGCTTAAACTGCCTTATTTGTATTATGTGAAGCATGTTAGATTAGAATTACCTATTTTACTTTGGTACGAAATTGAGTTTAATTGAGTATTCTTTGTGTTATTACTGCGTGTTTTACTTTGGGACTTTAGGATGGCATCCCGGGAGATCCGCAGTATGTGTTTATGATTTGAGCTGAGGTGCCGCATACCGAGAGATCCCCAGCCTGTATATTGAGGATACCAAGAGATCCTCGGGATACCAAGAGATCCTCGGGATACCAAGAGATTCCTAGCATATATTGAGGATACCAAGAGATCCTCGGGATACCAAGAGATCCTTGGTATATATTGAGGGTACTATGAGATCCCCGATTATTATCTTTGTGAAGAGTGGTATTCCTTGTGATTGGTTTTGCCTATGTTTCAGTTGTTGTTATCCTTATTATACTGTATTAATTCGTATTGTTATCTTTCAACTGTACTGCTTTATCTTATACAGTCATACCTTATTTTTCATTTAATCTCAGTAGGGCTGTCACGACCCAAACTGGAGGGCCATGACTAGCACCCGACCACACTTGCCGAGCACCAACGTACATTTCATCTAACCTTCATTATTATCTTTTAGGGCTGACGAGATCAATATAAATAGTAGACCTGGATCATGGACAACCAACAATAAAATATGATGGCATAAACATACATAGCAGGGGATGACCAGACAATCAAGAAACTACATATAAGGTATGAGCTACCACGCTACTATGAAAGACTATACAACAAAAACTAGCCGACAAGGCATACCAAACTATACATGAGTCGACACCTATCTATGAGCCTCTAAAGGAACATAAGTGCTGCAACATAGCCGGAACAGGGCCCCGACATACCCATAATGTCTATAACAAAAATGCAAACCAAGAACAAGGCAAGTCCGGAGAAGGGATCTCGCCAATCACCACTGAACTGGACAGCCTACTGTGGTGGGGGAGCTGCACCTGCTTGTCTATCAGGACTTGCAGCACGACATGCAGCGTCCACAAATAAAATGATGTCAGTACGAATAAAGTACTGAGTATGTAAGGCAGGGAACCGTAAATACGATCAGTAATGTAAGCAAGGATAGAGAATATACAACCTGTAATATCTTAGTACCTCAGAGGGCTACTTACATGAAATGCATGATACATATGTATAAATACATAAACCCTTAAAACATTCGCCTCTGTGGGCATCATCATCATCATATCATACCCGGCCATAATAGGCTCGGTAAAAAAATGTACCTGACCATCATAAGGCTCGGTAGAATTGTACCCGGCCACGTGGAGCTCGGTAAAACCCAACTGATCAGTGGTTGCACAATAGGTGCCGTACCCGGCCAACTATAGTGTGGCTCGGTAGAGTAAAATAGATACATATATATAATGCATGCTCGACTCATGGAATCACATTCTAAACCTTTCTGAGTGACGTAAGGTCGGTATCCTCTGTACACGTTATTAGGACTAACTCTTCACTATGAACCTTATAAGAATCAGGAAGTACCAACAACATTGATAACATAAGAATAGGAGAAGCAACATTAACATCAATCGTTCCATAAGAGGGAAAACAATGTAAGTACTGCTAGCTTCTAAGAGTAGAGTATCTTGGAAGCTCGTTCATTACATTATGTACAAGCGGAGTCGTGCAAAAGAAAGGAAAGGGATAGCCTCACATACCTTGTATATACTTCCCCAATCTCAAGCTATGCAATTGTCAAAACTCCTTAGTCTACAATAAGAGAAACGATACTATCGTTATCATTTAAGCGTCATAACTATTATGTATCGACCACAACCTATTTTACGATGAAACGGACAGCACCTCCCCTATATATATGACCTCACACCATTCAAAACAGTCACCAAACAGCCCAAACAACATCAATAATAAACATATTGAGCCTCCCAAAATAGTCCACACACAGCCTAATCACTCCATACATACGACGACCACCGTAGTCGTGTCAAACAACCTGGAAATGTTACGAATAACTATCAGCCCATAACCCTACATATATATGGTGTTACTCCACACCCTTCCTTCTCCAAAACTCCACAAAACAGTAGTAAAATACGCAGCCCAACAGCAACGCAAAACAGTCCACAAAACAATAACATTACTACCAAGCCTTTTGATATATATATTTCACAAGTTCTAGCTTCAATGGCTTATCCACAACTTGGATAATCTTAAATACATATAGAGTAAGAGGTTCCTTACCTTTATACAGAAATAACAACTCCAATTTGACCTTAAATTTCCATGAAATATCCCTCCAATGCTGCCACAACAACAAAAAAGCGAAACTAGCGATCAATTAGTGTTTTTCGGCACTAGAATCACTTTAGAAGGCTTGAAATCACCTAGGATTGATATTAAGAACATGAGGGAGTATTTACAGAACATAAACCCTTTAAAACAACCTCCCACATGAGCTGGAACGACACAGAAATGAGCAACAACAAGAAGAACATGAGACTTACTAGCGCCACGGAATTCCCGACACTTGATTTGTGTTGTTTGCCCCTTTTTTGGGTGTTGAATCTTGAGAGAACCTTGAGAGGATGTTCCTAGGGTTCTAAGGTCTGAAAACAGTGAGAAGAAATGACTTAAAACGGGTTGGAGGCATCCTATATAGGTCCAAATATCTTAAACCGCCTTAGTGGGCCCCATAGAGAGGTGCTTGGCGCAGTCTCGCGAAAACGCGAATATCTCTCTATTCCGAGATCGTATCGATGAACGGTTTAATTAGTTGGAAACTAGACTCATAGATCTTTAATTTGGTTGGTAGATCACCCCTGTAATTCCTTGTAAAGTAGGAGAAAAGATTGAAACATTTGACCTAATGTTTAAGTAAAATTATGAACCTAAGTTGCGACAACTTTTGTCGACTTTTTTTTCATAACTCGTTTGACTTCAAGACTTATGAGACGGATATTATATGATTAAAATACCTTAATAAATGAACTCTTGAGTGTATTAAGCACCACTAGATTACTTGAAAATACGAGTTACAACATCCTTGATTCATTTAACTTCTAATACTTGTTAATCACCCTTATACACTCTTGTATCACTTAAGACCAATAGGATTGAATTCTTATCATCTCAAAGATAATTCCTTCTTGTATTTATGTTAACTAATATATGGCATGAACTAACACATGTGGATATGGGTTGTAACACCCTCCCCCCTTAGGAACATTCGTCCTCGAATGTAAGGGTTTATGGGGAGTTTAAATCATCGTGGATTCCAATGGAAATTTCCGATCAATTTTCCCCTATAAAATGGTCACTAGCAAAACTTGCAAGTAATTAAGCCCAACATATGGCTTCACAAGGCTACACAAAGCATTATGCATATTTACATTATCTACAAATCACCATTTTGTATTAATGAGGAGTATTCTCAAATTATTGCTTACCTCAATGAGCCGTTTCACCTTCCAATGTATCCTGTCTTCCACCAGCATCCTTGTTATCTTCATTCTGGAAAAAGTAAGGGTATTTAGACTTCATCTCCTCTTCTGCTTCCCATGTCATTTCTTCCATATTTTTGTCCCTCCACATTACTTTGACGGAAGCTACATCTTTTGTTCTCAGCTTGCGGACTTGCCGATCTAATATCGCCACTGGCACTTCTTCATATGATAGGTCCTCTGTAACTTGTACATCTTTGATAGGGACGACTCGAGAAGGATCTCCAATACATTTTCTCAACATAGATACATGGAATACCGGGTGGACAAATTCCAATTCGAATGGCAATTCTAACTCATAAGCAACCTGTCCAATTCGTCGAAGAATTTTATACGGCCCGATATACCTTGGACTCAGCTTACCTTTCTTCCCAAAATGCATAATACCCTTCATTGGTGAGATCCTCATGAAAACCCAATCACCGACCTCAAACTCTAGATCACGACGTCGGACATCAGAATAAGATTTTTGCCTGCTTTGTGCCGTCCTCAATCGCTCCTGTATAACTTTCACCTTCTCAACAGCTTGGTGAATCAAATCTGGCCCATATAATTCTGTTTCACTGACTTTGAACCATCCAACTGGTGATCTACATCTCCTCCCGTATAGTGCCTCGTATGGGGCCATTTTAATACTGGAATGGTAGCTATTATTGTAGGCGAATTCTATGAGTGGAAGATGATCATCCCAATTCCCCTTAAAATCTAGAACACATGCTCGTAGCATATCTTCCAGTGTCTGAATGGTACGTTCAGCCTGTCCGTCAGTCTGCGGATGAAATGCAGTGCTGAGATTTACTTGTGTGCCTAAACCCTTCTGGAAAGACCTCCAAAAGTTAGCCGTAAATTGAGCTCCTCGGTCTGATATAATAGATACGGGCACACCATGAAGCCTAACAATCTCCTTGATATACAACTTCGCATAATCTTCAGCCGTGTAAGTTGTCTTCAGCAGAAAATGACCACATTTTGTAAGTTGATCAATTATCACCCAGATGGAGTCATACTTATGATAAGAGCGAGGTAATCCAATAATGAAGTCCATATTAATCACCTCCCACTTCCAGGTCGGAATCTCTATATTTTGAAGCAATCCACCGGGTTTCTGATGTTCTATCTTTACTTGTTGACAATTGGGATACTGGGCTACAAATTATGCAATAGACTTCTTCATATTATCCCACCAATACTGCTCCTTGACATCATGATACATCTTTGTCGAACCGGGATGGATGGAATATCGGGATTGATGAATCTCATTCATAATCTTCTCTCGCAACCCTGCCACATTAGGCACACACAATTGGCTCTAGTATCTCAGTGCCCCGTCTTTTCCGATCCCAAAAGCCATACTTTTACACTGTTGAATGCTTTCTCTTAATCATACTAAGATAGGATCTTCATATTGTCGTGCTTTTACCTCGGCTACCAAAGACGATTCTGATGTATTCTGTATAGTAACACCTCCGTCATCAGAGTCTAACAATCTGATTCTCATATTGGCTAGCTAATGAAGCTCTTTAATCAACCCCCATCTACCTGCCTCAATATGTACTAAGCTTCCCATTGATTTACGGCTGAGAGCGTCTGCCACAACATTGGCTTTACCGGGATGATACAATATCTCGATGTCGTAGTCTTTCAATAATTCAAGCCACCTACGCTGCCTCAAATTCAACTCTTTCTGCTTGAAGATGTATTGTAAACTCTTGTGATCTGTGTAGATGTCAACATGGACGCCGTATAAGTAGTGCCGCCATATCTTCAAATAATATATTACTGCATCCAATTCCAAATCATGGGTTGGATAATTCTTTTCATGCTTTTTTAATTGTCTTGATGCATAAGCAATCACATTCCCACGCTGCATCAATACGCACCCCAAACCTATACCTGAGGCATCACAATATACCACATAACCTTCTGTTCCTTCAGGAAGAGTGAGCACTGGTGCAGATGTCAATCGATTCTTCAGCTCCTGAAAACTACGTTCACAAGTGTCAGACCACTGGAATTTGGTAGCTTTCTGTGTTAATTTAGTCAATGGTGATGATATAGAGGAAAATCCTTCTACAAACCGCCTATAATATCCTGCTAGCCCTAGGAAGCTGCGGACTTCTGATGGTGTTGTAGGTCTCGGCCAATTCTTTACTGCATCGATCTTCTGAGTGTCGACACTAATACCCTCATCAGATATCACATGGCCAAGGAATGCTATTGAGTTCAGCTAGAATTCACATTTGGAGAGCTTAGCATATAACTTACGATGCTGAAGCGTCTGTACTACTATCCGCAAGTGGCCCACATGTTCCACCTCCGAAAGAGAATACATTAGAATGTCATCAATGAATACAATTACGAACACATCAAGATAGGGCCTGAATATAGTATTCATGAGATCCATAAAAGCTGCTGGGGCATTTGTTAGCCCGAACGACATCACCAAGAACTCAAAGTGCCCATATCTTGTCCGGAAGGCCGTCTTTGGAATATCCTTCTCCCTAACCCTCACCTGATGATACCCTGAACGTAAATCAATCTTGGAGAAATACTTGGCACCCTGGAGTTGGTCAAACAGGTCATCAATTCTTGGATGTGGATACTTGTTCTTTATAGTAGACTTATTCAACTGTCGATAGTCGATACACATCCGTAACGACCCGTCTTTCTTCCGCACGAATAGGACTGGTGCACCCCAAGGTGAAGTGCTAGGCCTAATAAAGCCCTTATCCAGCAAGTCCTTCAACTGCACCTTCAACTCTCGCAACTCTGCCGGGGCCATTCTGTATGGAGGAATAGAGATCGGTTGAGTGTCAAGCAACACATCAATGCTAAACTCAATCTCCCTTTCAGGAGGAAGGCCTGGGAGTTCATCTCGGAAAACATCTGGGAATTCGTTGACCACAGGGATTGATGTAAAGTAGGTGGTTTCGCCTCCGCATCCCTAACGCGAACGAGATGATAAATGTAACCTTTTGAGATCATTTTCCTTGCCTTAAGATAGGAAATAAACCTACCTTTCGGTGTAGCAATGTTCCCCTTCCATTCAATGACGGGTTCACCCGGAAATTGGAACCTAACTATCTTCGTACGGCAGTCAACATTTGCATAGCATGAGGCCAACCAGTCCATTCCCATTATCACACCAAAATCAACCATTTCTAACTCAAATAAATTTGCCAAGGTTTGACGACTACAAATCATCACAGTGCAACCTCTATATACCCTTCTAGCAATCACAGAATCTCCTATCGGAGTAGATACTGCAAGGGGTTTACTTATCAATTCAGGTTCAATGCCAAACTTATTAGCCACAAACGGTGTAACATATGATAATGTAGATCCCGGATCAATCAGCGCATATACATCATAAGAAAACATAGATATAATACCTGTAACAACATCTGGAGACGACTCGAGATCCTGTCGACCTACTAGAGCATAGGTTCGATTTTGAGCACCACTCGAACTCGGCACTGCACCTCTACCCCTACCACGACCTGTCGACTGCTGAAAACCCCATGCTGGAGGTTGAACTGATGAGGAAGAACTAGACACAGATCCAGTCGGCTAAGCCATACCATCACCTCCTCTATTAGGACAATCCCGCATCATATGGCCAGGCTGTCCGCACGAATAGCATGCATCAGAACCTCAACGACACAGTCCAAAGTGGGCCTTGCCGCACTGATCACAATGTGGTGTTGGGGGTCTCATCTGACTAGTATCCCTGTGATGTTGCAAGCCAGATGCCCGCGAACTCTGACCTAGACCAGAATAGGATCGATCATATCGAGGCCTCTGAAACTGTGGAGGAGCACTAGCTACAGGTGGTGCCTAACTCCTCGAAAACTGTGGCCTGATGCTGCCTCTGAAGTCATCAGAATACCTTGCAAATCTCGCCCTCTTATGCTAGCCCCTATCCTGCTCCCTAACTGCCCTCTACTGGCGCTTACGATCCTCTAGGGTCTGGGCATAAGCTTGAATACGGGAAATATCCATGCCCTCCACCAAGGAGGCTGTCGTACACTCATTTATCAGATGTGGTCCCAACCCATTCACGAACATATGCACCCTATCACTCATCTCGGCCACCATATGGGGAGCATACCTTGCCAAAGAATCAAACTGCATATTGTACTCTCGCACACTCATATTACCTTGTCTAAGGTTCAAGAACTTATCAGCTCTAGCTCGTCGTATCTCAACTGGCAAGTAGTGACGAAGAAATGCCTCAGAAAATTCCTTCCACACAGTTGGAGGAGGGTTCGGACCCCTGGATCTCTCCCAACTATCATACCAGAGAACCGCTAAATCCCGTAGCCGATAAGAAGCCAACTCTACTGCCTCTGTATCACTAACATGCATAACCCGAAGTGTACGATGAACCTGGTCAATAAAAGTCTGTGGGTCCTCCTTGGGGTCTGATCCGGTAAACACTGTAGGGTCTAAATTAATAAAATCACGAACTCTTGTACTAACTGGTTTCTCAGCAGCACCTGTATTCTGCCTCTAAGCCTGAGCAGCTACCAAGCTAGTCAATAACTGCAAAGCACTCTGCATATCCTGGTCTGGAGTGCCAGACGGAGGAACTGGAGGTGCTGGGTGCCTTCTAATATCCTCTGGAGGAGATGGAGTAGATGAGGTATGAGAGGGCATCTCACTCTGAGCCTCACTTTGTCCTGCTCTGACTTGCGGCACCTGACTGGTACCCTCTCCCGCTGCTGTATCAAGCCGTCTACTAATCGTTTTGCTTCCTAGTCGAAGGTATCACTGAAAAAACAAGGTGAATATTAGAGACGAACACTTACGACTCAACTCTACTCACGATCTAGATTCAGGAAGAAGGTAACAACCCTAGATGTCATGTAGCCTCCTGATTATAAATATGGCGCGCTACACATCCATAATCAAGAATCTACTAGACACGGCTCATAGACAACCCCTAGGACAGACTTGCTCTGAAACCAAGTTTGTCACGACCCAAACTGGAGGGCCATGACTAGCACCCGACCACACTTGCCGAGCACCAACGTACATTTCATCTAACCTTCATTATTATCTTTTAGGGCTGACGAGATCAATATAAATGGTAGACCTGGATCATGGACAACCAACAATAAAATATGAGGGCATGAACATACATAGCAGGGGATGACCAGACAATCAAGAAACTACATATAAGGTATGAGCTACCACGCTACTATGAAAGACTATACAATAAAAACTAGCCGACAAGGCATACCAAACTATACATGAGTCGACACCTGTCTATGAGCCTCTAAAGGAACATAAGTGCTGCAACATAGCCGGAACAGGCCCCCGACATACCCATAATATCTATAACGAAAATACATACCAAGACCAAGGCAAGTCCGGAGAAGGGATCTCGCCAATCACCGCTGAACTGGACAGCCTACTGTGGTGGGGGAGCTGCACCTGCCTGTCTATCAGGACCTGCAGCACGACATGCACCATCCACAAATAAAAGGATGTCAGTACGAATAAAGTACTGAGTATGTAAGGCAGGGAACCATAAATACGATCAGTAATGTAAGCAAGGATAGAGAATATACAACCTGTAACATCTTAGTACCTCTGAGGGCTACTTACATGAAATGCATGATACATATGTATAAATACATAAACCCTTAAAACATTCACCTCTGTGGGCATCATCATCATCATATCGTACCCGGCCATAATAGGCTCGGTAAAAAAACGTACCCGGCCATCATAAGGCTCGGTAGAATCGTACCCGGCCACGTGGAGCTCGGTAAAACCCAACTGATCAGTGGTTGCACAATAGGTGCCGTACCCAGCCAACTATAGCGTGGCTCGGTAGAGTAAAATAGATACATATATATAATGCATGCTCGACTCATGGAATCACATTCTAAACCTTTTGGAGTGACGTAAGGTCGGTATCCTCTGTACACGTTATTAGGACTAACTCTTCACTATGAACCTTATAAGAATAAAGAAGTACCAACAACATTGATAACATAAGAATAGGATAAGCAACATTAACATCAATCGTTCCATAAGAGGGAAAACAATGTAAGTACTGCTAGCTTCTAAGAGTAGAGTATCTTGGAAGCTCGTTCATTACATTATGTACAAGCGGAGTCGTGCAAAAGAAGGAAAGGGATAGCCTCACATACCTTGTATATACTGCCCCAATCTCAATCTATGCAATTGTCAAAACTCCTTAGTCTACAATAAGAGAAACGATACTATCGTTATCATTTAAGCGTCATAACTATTATGTATCGACCACAACCTATTTTACGATGAAACGGACAACACCTCCCCTGTATATATGACCTCACACCATTCAAAACAGTCACCAAACAGCCCAAACAACATCAATAATAAACATATTGAGCCTCCCAAAATAGTCCACACACAGCCTAATCACTCCATACATACGACGGCCACCGTAGTCGTGTCAAACAACCTGGAAATGTTACGAATAACTATCAGCCCATAACCCTACATATATATGGTGTTTCTCAACACCCTTCCTCCTCTAAAACTCCACAAAACAGTAGTAAAATATGTAGCCCAATAGAAACGCAAAACAGTCCACAAAACAATAACATTACTACCAAGCCTTTCGATATATATATTTCACAAGTTCTAGCTTCAATGGCTTAGCCGCAACTTGGATAATCTTAAATACGTATAGAGTAAGAGGTTCCTTACCTTTATACAGAAATAACAACTCCAATTTGACCTTAAATTTCCATGAAATATCCCTCCAATGCTGCCACAACAACAAAAAAGCGAAACTAGCGATCAATTAGTGTTTTTCGGCACTAGAATCACTTTAGAAGGCTTGAAATCACCTAGGATTGATATTAAGAACATGAGGGAGTATTTACAGAACATAAACCATTTAAAACAACCTCCCACACGAGCTGGAACGACACAAAAATGAGCAACAACAAGAAGAACAAGAGACTTACTAGCGCCACGGAATTCCCGACACTTGATTTGTGTTGTTTGCCCCTTTTTTGGGTCTTGAATCTTGAGAGAACCTTGAGAGGATGTTCCTAGGGTTCTAATATCTGAAAATAGTGAGAAGAAATAACTTAAAACGGGTTGGAGGCATCCTATATAGGTCCAAATATCTTAAACTGCCTTAGTGGGCCCCATAGAGAGGTGCTTGGCGCAGTCTCGCGAAAACGCGAATATCTCTCTACTCCTAGATTGTATCGATGAACGATTTAATGAGTTGGAAACTAGACTCATAGATATTTGATTTGGTTGGTATATCACCGAGTAATTCCTTGTAAATTAGGAGAAAAGATTAGAAATATTTGACCTAATGTTTAAGTAAAATTATGAACCTAAGTTGCGACAACTTTTGTCGACTTTTTTTTCATAACTCGTTTGACTTCAAGACTTATGAGACGGATATTATATGATTAAAATACCTTAATAAATGAACTCTTGAGTGTATTAAG
The DNA here is from genome assembly GCF_000715075.1 of Nicotiana tabacum. Lineage (NCBI taxonomy): Eukaryota > Viridiplantae > Streptophyta > Magnoliopsida > Solanales > Solanaceae > Nicotiana > Nicotiana tabacum. Next base: position 116,368,803 of record NC_134080.1, on the reverse strand, counting down.
CACCACTAGATTACTTGAAAATACGAGTTACAACATCCTTGATTCATTTAACTTCTAATACTTGTTAATCACCCTTATACACTCTTGTATCACTTAAGACCAATAGGATTGACTTCTTATCATCTCAAAGATAATTTATTCTTGGATTTATGTTTAACTAATATATGGCATGAACTAACACATGTGGATATGGGTTGTAACAAGGGCCCTGACCTTCCTCGTCACTACCCGACCGAGGTTAGGCTTGGCACTTACTGAGTACCGATGTGGTGTACTCACGCCCTTTCTGTGCAGATCCAGGTACCTCCACTCAAACTTATCATGCTTGAGACGAGGCCTTCGTAGAGACTCCGAGGTATATCTACCGCGTCCGCAGACCGAAGAGTCCCTTTCTACTCTCCCTTTTATATTAGCCCTTCTATACTTCGTTTCTTTGTTAGATATTCCGGAGTTAGATGCTTGTAGACATTCAAAGGCTTGTGATCATGAGATTCTGGGTTTTGGGAAATGTTATTAGTTCTGAGAGTTGTCATTGCGTATGCCGAGCAGCATTTGAAACACTGTTTAATTTCATTATTCCAATTTTTGATTATCTCTTCCGCAATTGTTGTTATATTCTGCATTGTTAGGCTTACCTAGTCGTAGAGACTAGGTGCCGTCACGATGGTTCACGGAGGGCAAACCAGCGACGTGCCAAGTTGGTATTAGTGCTCTAGGTTCATAAGAGTCATGAATCACAAGTTGGTTTATTAGAGTCTCACTGATTGGTACGGAGACGTCTGTACTTATCTACGAGAGGCTGTGTAACTGTTAAGAAAATTCCATTTCATTTGATTTCCTTGTCGTGCGAGATTTTGATATTACAATTCTAAACTTCTGTCTTCTATTCTCTCACAGATGGTGAGGACACGTGCTACCCGAGATGATCAGGCACCCGTACCCCCTACTGCAGCCGTTAGAGGCCGGGGCAGGGGTAGAGGCTGAGGACGCGCACGCGGTGCGGCCAAAGCACCTGCGCGAGCTTCCACCGAGGAGCTACTAGCAGCGCCAGTCAGAGCGCAGTCACCTGATACGCCTACTGCTACTACCATGCCAGCACTTCAGGAGACTCTAGCACATTTCATGAGCATGTACACCACTTTGTCTTAGGCAGGGTTGCTTCCCCTTGCTGCAGCTACATATCAAGCCAAGGGAGGAGCATAGACTCCCGCCGCCCGCACTCCAAAGCAGCGAGTGCATGTTGAGCAGGTCCCCGAGATTATTCCTGTACAACCTGCAGTCCAAGATCAGCCCAAGGACTGGGCAGCAGTTTTTGAGGATGAGCAGCTGAGGCTTGAGAGGTTCAAGAAGTACAAGCCTCCTATATTCAGTGGTCTAGCATCAAATGATTCTTTGGGATTTCTAGATGAGTGTTACCGTATTCTCCGTACCATAGGTATATAAGGATTAAGCGGGGTTTCCTTCACTACTTTCCATCTTCGAGGAGCCGCCTATGAGTGGTGGCACACCTATGAGTTAGACAGTCCGGATGAGGCTGCTTCACTGACTTGGACTCAGTTTTCAGATCTATTCGTAAGAGAGTATATCCCTTAGAGCCTCAGGGATGCATGGCATGCAGAGTTTGAGCATTTGTGCTAGGGTGCTATGACTATCTCAGAGTATGCTGTCTGTTACACTAGTTTGGCTAGACATGCACCAACCTTGGTTTCTACTGTTCGCAAGAGGGTTCACCATTTTATTGAGGGGCTTATTCCCAGCATCAGGTCTAGCATGACTCGTGAGTTGGAGATAGATATTTCTTATCAGCAGGTGGTGAGCATTGCTAAGAGGATTAAGGGTATGCATGCTAGGGAGAGAGAATAGATGGAGGCCAAGAGGTCTCGAGAGTTGAGCCATTATTTTGGTGCCCGTGCCCCAACTGCAGGTCGTCATGGTAGGGGTTATATAAGTCGCCGCATTCATTCAGATCCTCTAGCAACTAGTGGTATTCCATCTCCTCCTAGGCCTCAGGAGCCTTATTATGCACCTCCGGTATCTAGCGCGCCTCCTGTGCGGGATGCTTTTAGAGGTCAGTCCAGCAGACCTGGCCCGAGCCAGTCACAACCGCTACATCCTCCCAGAGCTTGCTTTGAGTGTGGTGACACACACCATATGGTGAGGGATTGCCCTAGACTTGGGAGGAGTGCGCCTCCACAGACTTCTCAGCCACAGCGCACCCCGTAGAGTTCTCAGGCTATGGTTACGGCTCCAATTGCTACCCCACTACTCAGCCATCTAGAGGTGGAGGTCGGGGAGGTAGATGTCTCCCTAGAGGGGGAGGCCAGGCCCGATACTATGCCTTTCCTGCCCATACCGAGGTTGTTGCCTCTGATTCTGTCATAGTAGGTATTATACTGGTTTGTCATAGAGATGCATCGGTTCTATTCGATCCAGGCTCCACTTACTCTTATGTGTCTTCTTATTTGCTCTGCATTTGGGTTTACCTCAGGATTCTTTAAGTTCCCCTATTTATGTTTCTACTTCTGTGGGAGATTCTCTTATTGTGGACTGCATTTATCGATCGAGTTTGGTTGCTCTTAGTGGTTTTGAGACCAGAGCTGATTTATTGTTGCTCAGCATGGTAGATATTGATATTATCTTGGATATGGACTGGTTGTCACCCCATTATGCTATTCTTGATTGTCACGCCAAAACCGTGACGATGGCTATGCAGGTGTACCACGTGTTGAGTGGAGGGGTACTTTAAATCACACTCCTAGTAGAGTTATTTGTTTCCTTAAGGCTCAGCGAATGGTTGAGAAGGGGTGTCATGCGTATCTAGCTTATGTTAGAGATGACAATATTGATACTCCTTTAGTTGATTCAGTCCTAGTAGTACGAGATTTTTCTGATATGTTTCCAACTGATCTTCCGGGCATGCTGCCTGATAGAGATATTGATTTTGGCATTGATCTGTTGCCGAGTACTCAACCCATTTCTATTCCTCCGTATCATATGGCTCCTCCTAAGTTGAAGGAGTTGAAGGATAAGTTATAGGAATTGCTTGATAAGGGTTTTATTTGGCCTAGTGTATCACCTTGGGGTGCTCCTATCTTGTTTGTGAAGAAAAAGGATGGTTCTATGCGTATGTGTATTGATTATCTCCAGTTGAACAAAGTGACAGTTAAGAACCGTCATCCTTTAACATATTAATGATTTGTTTGACCAGCTACAGAGTGCACGAGTATTTTCTAAGTTTGACTTGTGTTCAAGGTACCATCAGTTGAAGATTCGGGAGACAGATATCCCGAAGACTACTTTCAAGACTCGGTATGGTCATTACGAGTTTCTTGGTATGTCATTTGGGCTGACCAATGCCCTAGCAACCTTTATGCATTTGATGCACAGTGTGTTCCGGCCATATCTTGACTCGTTCGTCATTGTCATTATTGATGATATTCTAGTGTATTCCCGGAGTCGGGAAGATCACGAGCAGCACCTGAGGACTGTGCTTCAAACTCTGAGAGAGAAGAAGTTATATGCTAAGTTCTCGAAATGTGAGTTTTGGTTGCATTCCGTAGCATTATTAGGCCACGTGGTATCGACTGAGGGTATTCAGGTGGATCCGAATACAGTAGGGGCAGTGGAGAGCTGGCCCAGACCATCCTCAGCTACAGAGATCCGCAGTTTTCATGGCTTGGCGGGTTACTACCGTCGTTTTGTGGAGGGGTTTTCGTCGATTGCAGCCCCGATGACCAGGCTGACCCAGAAGGGTGCTCCGTTCTAGTGGACGGAAGAGTGTGAGGCGAGCTTTCAGAAGCTCAAGACAGCTTTGACTACAACCCCAGTTTTGATATTGCCTACAAGTTCAGGGTCTTATACTGTCTATTGTGATGCCTCAAAGATTGGCCTTAGAGCGGGTTTGATGCAAGACGATAGGGTGATTGCCTATGCGTCCAGACAGTTGAAGGTATATGAGAATAATTATCCTGTCCATTATCTCGAGCTAGCTGCCATTGTTCATGCCCTGAAGATCTGGCGTCATTATTTGTACGGTGTCCCTTGTGAGATTTATACTGATCATTGGAGCTTGCAGCACCTGTTCAAGTAAAAGGATCTAAATTTACACTAGAGAAGATGATTAGAGTTGTTGAAGGACTATGATATCACTATTTTGTATCACCCGGGAAAGGCCAATGTGGTGGCCGATGCCTTGAGTCACCGGGTAGATAGTTTGGGAGTTTGGCTTATTTACCAGCATCGGAGAGGCCTATGGCGATGGATGTTCAGGACTTAGCTAGCTAGTTTGTGAGATTGGATCTTTCGGAGCCTAGTCGGGTTCTAGATTGCATGGTTTCTCGATCTTTCTTATTTGATCGTATAAGGGAGCGTCAGTATGATGACCCTCATTTGCTTGTCCTCAAGGACAAGGTTCAGCATGGTGATGCCTGAGATGTGAATTGGTGATGACGGGGTATTGAGAATGCAGGGTTGGATTTGTGTACCCAATTGATGGGCTTCAGAGTTGATTCTAGCGGAGGCCCATAGTTCGTGGTATTCCATTCATCCGGGTGTTGCGAAGATGTATTAGGATTTGAGACAACACTATTGGTGGAGGCGGATGACGAAAGATATAGTTGTATTTGTAGCTCGGTGCCTCAATTGTTAGCAGGTAAAGTATGAGCACCATAGACTGGGTGGGTTGCTTTAACAGATAGAGATTCTGGAGTGGAAGTGGGAGCGAATCACCATGGATTTTGTAGTTGGGCTCCCACAAACTTTGAGGAAGTTCGATGCTATTTGGGTGATTGTGGATCGGCTGACCAAGTTCGCGCACTTTATTCTTGTGTGTATTACTTACTCTTCGGAGTAGTTGGCAGAGATTTATATCTGGGGGATTGTTCATCTGTATGGTATCCCAGTTTCCATCATTTCAGATAGGGATACTCAATTCACATCATGGTTCTGGAGGGTCGTTCATCATGAGTTGGGCACTTGGGTGGAGTTGAGTACAACATTTCACCCTTAGACAGACAGACAGTCCGAGCACACTATTCAGATTCTTGAGGATATGCTCCGTGCGTGTGTGATTGAGTTTGGAGGGGCTTGGGATAAGTTCTTGCCATTGGCGGAGTTTGCATACAACAACAATTATCAGTCCAACATTCAGATGGCACCGTATGAGGCTTTATATGGTAGGCGGTATAGATCACCGGTGGGTTGGTTTGAGCCGGGTGAGGCTAGATTATTGGGCACAGACTTGGTTCAGGATGCTTTAGAGAAGGTTAAGGTGATTTAGGATAGACTCCGTACAACCCAGTCCATACAGAAGAGCTACGTGGACCAGAAGGTTCGTGATGTTTCCTATATGGTTGGAGAGCGGGTTCTTCTTCGGGTATCACCTATGAAGGGCATTATGAGATTTGGGAAGAAAGGGAAGTTGAGTCCGAGGTTTATTGGCCCTTTTGAGATATTGAGGCGTGTTGGGGAGGTTGCTTATAAGCTTGCCTTACCTCCCAGCTTGGCAGGAGTTCATCCGGTATTTCATGTTTCGATGCTTCGGAGGTATCACAGTGATCCGTCGCACGTGTTATATTTCAGTTCGGTTCAGTTGGACAAGGATCTATCTTATGTTGAGGAGCCAGTGGCAATATTGGACAGGCAGGTTCGAAAGCTGAGATCAAAGAACATTGCATCAGTGAAGGTTCGGTGGCGGGGTTAGTCGGTCGATGAGGCGACCTGGGAGACCAAGAAGGATATACGCAGCCGTTATCCTCACCTTTTCACTACTTCAAGTATGTCTCTATGCTCGTTCGAGGACGAACGAATGTTTAAGTGTAGGAGGATGTGATGACCCGGCCGGTCGTCTTAAGAAGTAACGCCCCATTCTCCAATTAACTGCTTTCCCCATGTTTGATTCTGCTATTGTGAGTTGCCGGGAGGAATTATTTGGAGTTTTGGAGAGTTTTGGGACACTTAGTCCCTAAATGAGAGCTTAAGTTTTGGAAATTTGACCGTAGTCAGAATAGTGTGAAGATGGCCTAGGAATGGAATTCTGATGGTTCCGTTAGCTCCGTTGGGTGATTTCCGGTTTAGGAGCATGTTCGGATTGGCATTGGAGGTCCGTAGCTAATTTAGGCTTGAAATGCCGAAATTTGAATTTTTGAAGTTTTCGGTTCGATAGTAAGATTTTGATCCGAGGGTCAGAATGAAATTCCGGAAGTTGGAGTAGATCCTTAGTGCTGAATGTGACGTGTGTGCAAAATTTCAGGTCATTCCGATGAGGTTTGATAGACGTTTTGATCGAAAACGTAAATCAAGAGTTTTGGAGTTCTTAGGCTTGAATCCATGGTTAATTCGATCTTTCGATGTTGTTTTAGGTGTTTTAAAGATTGGTATAAGTTTGGATAGTGGTATATGACTTGTCCGCACTTTTGGTTGAGGTCCCGGGGGCCTCAGGGTGATTTCGGATTGTTAACGAAAGTTGAAAACTTGGAGTTTGCAGCTGAAGTTCTTTAGGCTTCTATCATAACCGCATCTGCGGCTGGGAGGCCGCAGATGCGACTCCCGCAGATGCAGAATTTAGCCACAGAAGCGGCCAGCTGAGGAAAAGCAAGGAGCCGCAGGTGCGGATTTTGGGACTTTAATGTGTTTCACAAGTGCGGTCGTTTTTCCGCAGAAATGGAACCGCAGAAGCAGAAGTGTTGGGCAGAAAAATCAGAAATTCGAGGGTTTAGTTTCAAAAGTTAGAAATTAATTTGGGAGCTCGGTATTTGGCGTTTTTGAGAGGGATTTTCACCTGGGTGTTTTGGGTAAGTAATTCTTACTCGGTTTTGATTGTTTTCCATGAATCTATGCTTAAATTCATCCTTTAAATTCGATTTTGGGTTGGAAAAGTTGAAGAAAAGTTGGAAAAGTTCTTAGATCTAACATTTGAATTTTGATCACGATTTTGATATCGGATTGGGATAATTTTGATATAAATGAACTCGTGAGAGTATGAGGATTCTGAAAATATAAATTTTACCCGATTTCGAGACGTGGGCCCGGTGGTCATTTTGGTCATTTTACCTAATTTCGCGTATTAGCTTAGAATTTATTAGTAGAATCAGTTACTTGAAGTGTTATTTACATTATGCAATTGAATTGAATAGATTTGGGCCATTTGGAGTCGAGTACTCATGGCAAGAGCGTGGTTTCGGATTGATTTTGAGTTGGTTCGAGGTAAGTGGCTTACCTAACCTTGTGTGGGGGACATTCCCCTTAGGATTTGGTATTGTGGTAATTGAAATGCCTTGTATGTGATGTGACGAGTGCGTACTTGTGCTAATTGTTGAAAATTCTGTTTTCACTAAAGTAGCTTTAATTGTGTTTTCCTTTCCTGCTTATTCTACTTGAAATTTTAGCCTATTGTTAGCTTAGAGAAGCATGTTCAATTGACGTAATTGCTTTATTGCTTAAACTGCCTTATTTGTATTATGTGAAGCATGTTAGATTAGAATTACCTGTTTTACTTTGGTACGAAATTGAGTATTCCTTGTGTTATTGTTGCATGTTTCACTTTGGGACTACGGGACGGCATCCCGGGAGATCCCTTGGACGTATTTATGATTTGAGCTGAGGTGTGGGATACCGAGAGATCCCCAACCTGTATATTGAGGAAACCAAGAGATCCTCGGGATACCAAGAGATCCCTAGCATATATTGAGGATACCAAGAGATCCTTGGGATACCAAGAGATCGCTGGTATATATTGAGGGTAATAAGAGTTCCTCCGGATACTGAGAGATCCCCGATTATTATCTTTGTGAAGAGTGGTATCCCTTGTGATTGTTTTTGCCTATGTTTCAGTTGTTGTTATCCTTATTATCCTGTATTAATTCTTATTGCTATCTTTTAACTGTACTGCTTTATCTTATACAGTCATACCTTATTTTTCATTTAATCTCAGTAGGGCCCTAACCTTCCTCGTCACTACCCGACCGAGGTTAGGCTTGGCACTTATTGAGTACTGCTGTGGTGTACTCACGCCCTTTCTGTGCATGTTTTCCATGTGCATATCCAGGTACCTCCACTCAGACTTATCACGCTTGAGACGAGGCGTTCATAGAGACTCCGAGGTATATCTATCGTGTCCGTAGACCGAAGAGTCCCTTTCTACTCTCTCTTTTGTATTAGCCCTTCTGTACTTCGTTTCTTTATTAGATATTCTGGAGTTAGATGCTTGTAGACATTCAAAGGCTTGTGATCATGAGATTCCGGGTTTTGGGAAATGTTATTAGTTCCGAGAGTTGTTATTGTGTATGCCGAACGACATTTTAAACACTGTTTTAGTTCATTATTCCGGTTTTTGATTATCTCTTCCGCAATTATTGTTATATTCCGAATTGTTAGGCTTACCTAGTCGTAGAGACTAGGTGATGTCATGATGGTTCACAAAGAGAGAACTAGGGTTGTGACAATTTAGATATGCACTCTTGAATGATTATTGGGTCATGACACTATTATTTTGGTAACTTAATCTTGATGAATGATTTGACTATTTTGTGGGTGTTTATGACCAGGTCTTGTAATTTATTAAATTTTGTACTTGAATTGAACTTGGGAGATTGTTTTTGAAGATTTAACTAGCTGTTATTTGATTGAGAGTTGAACTTTATGCTTAGTTTGTGTTTTGAATAGTGTATGAAAAAGATATTCTTCTACTAGGTATTTGGTAAATTTTAAAGTAATAATTTAACTTAAATAGATGTTGTCATTTTTTTATTGTTATATCTTGAAATTTTAAAGAGATTTTTATGAGATTTTTCTAAGTTGAGATGTTGTATGTTGAAGTTGGGCATATTTTCTTTTTCTCTTTTTGCTAGTTTATTTTATTAAAAGAATGTTTAAATTTATATGTATTATATTAGTGTTTATAAGTGGCATCCCCCTAGGGAGTTGCTACACACTGGGTCAATTGGAGGCTTGAATCCTAAGGTGAAAGGATAAAAGTAGATAAATGAATAATCTTCATGGTAGGTGGTTATTTGGTCATCAGCACTATGGGTTGTGATTGGAAAATCAAGTTTCCAGTGGCATTCTCTACATACAAGGGGAGGAAGACCGGATTTGATAATAGAAGGATAACGGTCAGTAGGGTTAAGTGCTGCTATGGAGGAAATTTCTTTACTCCATACCTCACAATCAAAGATGAAAGAAAATTCTTGAGGAACAATCTCTGAAATTAAAGGTTCAGGAATTGGTTTGTTTTGATCGCTAACTTTCAAATAAGATCTAGGAGTAGTTATGGATTTGGCCTTAGAAAAAGAAGAAGGATTTGAAGAATTCTTCTTAGAAAAAGAAGTTTTCCGACTAGATATGGAACCTAGACTACGAGTTCTACCACCTCTGTTCCTACTTCTAATCGGAGCCATAGAAGAAGGGAGTTCGTCTACTATAATAGCATGATGAGGATCAGAGGATGAGGAAGGGTTGAAGATTGGGAAGTCATTGTTTAGTATAGACAGAAGCATGAAGAGAAAGAGAAAGTTGCAAAGAGGATTCAATAAAACGAAAGAGAGTAGAATAAGTTTTGGAAGACGCATGATGTGGCATTTATAAGGAAAAAACACCATCATGAACTGTCATCATTGAACCATCACGTCGAACTACACAGTCGTAGAAACCTTAAAAAGCCGTCGCAAACTACAGAGCCAATCACGATAAGACACGTGCCTCGAGCATTAAATGCAAGAGACATATGAAGAAAATCATAGTGATATCGGGAAGAGGCGGCAAGACATTCCCGCCATAAATAAACTCTCTATTTCCCGAATATTCAGTTCAGAATATTCAAAAGGTGGGGGACTATCTGTATTGGTGAAAAAATAGGCTCTCCATGTAAATTTATAATATGTTGACAGGTGACATAAGAGTCGAAACGATAAAGGAGAGTGAAGATTAGAGAAGGCATGAGTAAAACACCCACAAGATCGTCTACAAAGATATCATACCTGATAGTTGGAAAAAAAAGAAGAGATGTGAGATGGATAATTAAAGACAAAGAAGAAGAAAGGTACATTAATAGTTGCAAATATATAAAGAAATCAGCATAATAGCTGATTTTGCGCAATTGGCTGTTATTACCAAACTATTACAAATTACCCATGTAACGGGTAATCAATGTAATAAATATTAGTAACATGCAGGATAAATAGGGTCGGACAGTTACATATTGTACCCTTGTATAAATCCCCTTTACCATATCTTATACGATCATCAAGAAATTCCTGAAATTATACTATAGATCGTTTATATTTTCTCGACTACTTAAAGATCTTATTTTCTCCTTTTAGAAGGAAGCTGCGGTTATCAATGAGATTTCTTTTCCCTTATTCTCTCAATATTTTATTTTCATTATTTGTAATTCATCTATATTAGGAAAAATGAAATAAAATTGGTTATTAGAAACCTCAATTATTCTTTTATTTGCTTTGACCACAAAAACTATTTTTTAGTTAAACAAAAACAACGGAAAATGATCAAAAATGCTCTTAACGTATTGGAAATGGTTCAAACTTGCCCTCCTTCCACCTATTGGACCAAAATTGCCTTTAACATTTATTTTCAGCTTAAAAATGCCCCTCCTTTTAACGGAAATATGACATGGCATATGTTGGATTTTAATTAAATATGTGGCACTAATTCATTGGTCCTCGTGGATATTATACCAAACTCATAAATAATCCGACACTCATATAAATTGTGTTCAAGTGACATCAATTCTGTTGAGATTAATGTATTACTTAGTAGTTTTCATTTGCTCAAACTACTCATACATCATAATAAGTAGATTCTGTAACCTTGCTGTTAATGGTGTTGTGGGTTTACGAAAAGGAAAAGACGAACTATACATTAGAGAAACATAAGAAGAAGTATATATTAATTGCGTAAATACTAAAAATTTACTGATCTACGATTTCTTTTTGTGAAATATGTGGACGGAGAGTGGCTGCTGCGATGTGTGAGATGTCCGCCAATTTTTAGCAACAGTGGTGATGAAGAGAGAAAATTTGCAACTTTGTATATGGGATGTTGCTAATCTTACTTTAAACTCCTATATGGTAATTTTTTGGGCAGAAATGTTAAGTAAAACAATCACAACATTATCTTTGTCCGAAAAACTTGATGACAGATACCCAATTCCCAGGTCTTCTTTGGCCACTACACGCCGAATTCACATATGTTGCCACCATTTAGATTTCAGTCTGACCTTCTGAAATCCCATAACACAGTGACAAGCTGCTAAAACATGTGCAGCGGAAGCAAGCATACTAATCAGACATCAAATACATGTGAACTAGACAACGCAATAATAACGAGATTAGAAGCACTAACCTCTTAAAGTAGTTGCACAAACCTTCCAAGCAGCAAGAATCCAGGGCTGCAGTCTTCTGCTATTTGCCTAATAAAACCTTTGGACGATTTTGCTATTGGGTGGGCAAGAGCAATCCAACTGAAAGGTAAGTTAATAGGTGAAACTAGTCTTCCTTTAATAGACTTATTTTTGGACGAAAATCCTCCTCCAAAAACGTGTAGGATTCTCCTTCTCCAAGTAGAATCCTACTCCAACTCTATTAGATGACTTTTCTCCCAATTCACTTTTTACCCAGGTCTTGTCCAGGTTTTTACTAAGTATAGCAGAGACCACATAAATAATAAGAGGCTACCAATTATAGTATTAATTCGAAATTAGCATGAATTAATTCTTACTATAACAAACTGCAATTTATTCCACTAAAAGAATGCAATTGACCTCCTCAATATGAATTTCGAAAATTCAATAACACTTATTTTAACTCCCCATGTTAAGATCTCAAATACCAGTTAATTAAATTAAATCACTGAAAATTTAATTTAATCAACTAATTAAATCCTTTACAATTTTGCTTAAAATATTTCATGTGACAGATACAAAATCCACCGGCCGGGTTTTCTAATGAAAAATTATAAGCTTACATAAAGGGGTATCATCAAACTCAAAACGAGTCATGGATTCTATCAACTAATTATTATTCACAAATATTATTCGTTATTGTCCAATCTATTAGGCATACACTAACTCTAAATAGAGTCGTACCTTTTGATAAATCTAAACAATAAACAAATTACATTGATCATAATAATTATATGAAGATTAGGAGTATAAGCTCATTTAATGAATTAGAGAAAATATTTTATATATTCAGTACAAAAACATCTTTTCTCTACTTGGTTTGTTCAATATACACTGAGTATACTAGCACAAGAAGTTGGAGTAAAACTACTCCCATAATTAAGACAAATTATACTATAATCTTGTGCTACAATCATCAAGATATTTTGTCCAACAATATCTTTGATTGTGAACATAGTTTATTAATTATGAAAACCAACAATTTAATCTTCTGTGCATGAGCTAAGACTCCATACACTAAATTGTCTACTATATAATTAAAAGGACACACATGTAATAAATGATCTATTTAAAATAGTACTTTATTGAATTGCATAAATTAAATAAATAATTGTTCCATAAAGAATAAAATATAATACTATGTCTAAACCGCATGGATAATAGTATATCCCAACAATCTCCCACTTAGACTCATAGCCATGCGTCTACTACTCTAACACCCATTCCTTCTACATGCTTGTCAAAAATCTTCTGTGTCAAGCTCTTTGTAAACGGGTCTACCAAATTGTCCTCTGACGTAATCTTCAACACTCTTGCATCACCTCTCTGAGTTATATCCCGAATTAAGTGATATTTACGCTCAATATGCTTACTCCTTTTATGGCTTCTTGGTTCCTTCGAGTTTGCAACTGCACCACTATTGTCACAATAAAGTACAATTGGTTCTTGAACTGAAGGAACCACATTAAGCTCTTTCAGAAAGTTCCTGAGCCAAACAGCCTCTTTAACTGCCTCAGATGCAGCCACATATTCGGCTTCCATGGTGGAATCAGCAACACATGATTGCTTGATGCTCCTCCAACTTATGTCTCCACCTCCTAAGGTAAAAACTTATCCTGAGGTAGATTTTCTAGAGTCTTTATCTGACTGGAAAATCTGAATCAGTATAGGCAATGGGTGCAAGATCACCTGAGTGATACACCAACATATAATCCCTAGTCCTCTTCAAGTACTTGATTATATGCTTAACAACACTCCAGTGTTCTCGACCAGGGTTAGACTGAAATCTACTAACCATGCCAACAACAAAGCAGATATCAGGTCTAATACATAGCATGTCATACATAAGACTCCCTACAGCAAAAGCATAAGGGACCGCCTTCATCTTTTCTATCTCATCAGTTGTTTTTGGGGACTGATCTTTTAACAGAGAGATTCCATGTCTAAGGGGAGAAACCCTTTCTTGGAATCTTGCATGCTAAACCTGGCGAGAATAGTATCAATATAAAGTGCTTGGGACAAGCCTAATATCCTTTGCTTGCGATCTCGCAAAAGCTTGATCCCAAGGATATGTGCTGCCTGTCCCAAGTCTTTCATATCGAAATGTGAGGATAACCATCCCTTTACTGAATTCAACACGCTCACATTATTTTCTATGAGCAAAATATCATCTACGTACAAAACCAAAAATATAACTTTATCTCCATTCCACTTCTTATAGACACAAGACTCATTTTCACATTGATCAAAACTGAAGGTCTTAATCGATGCGTCAAAACAAGTGTTCCATGCCCTAGAAGTTTGTTTCAATCCATAAATGGATTTCTTTAATTTACACAACATGTGCTCATTGCCACTTTTTATGAAACCAACTGGTTGTGCCATATAAATGCACTCATCAAGACTTCTATTTAGAAAAGCGGTCTTGACATCCATTTGCCAGATCTCATAATCGTAATGAGCAGCAATGGATAAGAGAATCCTAATGGATTTAAGCATGGCTACCGGCGAAAAAGTTTCCTCATAATCGATCCCTTCTTTTTGAGTAAACCCTTTTGCAACAACCCTAGCTTTAAAAGTTTGCACTTTTCCATCCACTCCTCTCTTTTTCTTATAGATTTATCTACAACCTATGGGTTTGACTCCAGTAGGTGGTTCTACAAGATCCAAGACTTGATTGGAGTACATGGACTCCATTTCAGATTTCATAGCATCAACCCATTTATCAGCATCTGCATCATGTAGTGCTTCGTCGTAATTAATAGGTTCTGTATTAGGCTCTTCAGGGATTCTATCATAAGATTCTCCCAAGAGCGCAAACCGGAGAGGTTTTCTAATAATACTCTCACTGCGACTAGTCACTACAGGTGGAGGCTGATTTTGTTGTTGAATCAGATTATCATTTCCTGGAACTGAAGCCTCAATATTATCCTCCACACCTTGCGGTGCTGGGATATCATTAACTTCTTCCTGGAGTGTAGGTTGCATAACAATTTCAGGTTGTTCAAGAATCTAAAGTTGCTCAACATTCTGAGGTTGCTCAACATTACTCCCACTACTTTGGGGTAGTGAGATGTCAGGCAATTGCTCTTGTGAAATCTTCTGCCTATTGACATTTCTCCTACTACGATAATGTAGTGGTATGTCAATATTGGCTTCCGGGATACGTTCCATAGATGAGTCTTTAGTTACTCCATTATTTAATTCCTGTAAAACTAGTTTACTTCTAGGAATATGGTTCGTTAGATAGTCCTCTTCTAAAAATCTGGCATTTGTCGTAACAATAACCTTCTTTTCTTTGGGGCAATAAAACAAACCGCCTTTTGTTCCTTTTGGATATCCAATAAAAATGCAAATTTCTGTCCTTGATTCCAATTTATCTGATTTACCTTTCAGCACATGTGCTGGACAACCCCAAACCCGAATATGCCGTAAACTTGGCTTACACCCAGTCCACAATTCTACTGGAGTTGAAGGTACTGACTTTGAAGGAACCAAATTTAGAATGTAGTTTGCTGTTTCTAGAGCATATCCCCAAAAAGAAGAAGGCAAATTGGAATAACTTAACATTGATCTAACCATTTCCATAAGGGTTCTATTTCTTCTTTCTGCCACACCATTTTGTTGTGGTGTTCCTAGGGCAGATAATTGAGATGTAATTCCATTATCTGATAAGTATGTTATGAATTCCGCAGAAAGGTATTCACCACCACGATCAGATCGTACTGTTTTGATATATTTATCATGTCGTTTCTCCGTTTCCGTCTTAAATTCTTTGAATTTCTCAAAGCATTCAGACTTACGTCGCAACAGATAAATATATCCATATTTTGAGTAATCATATGTGAAAGTCACAAAATATTCAAAACCACCTCTTGCTTGTATATTCATAGGACCACTTAAATTAGAGTGAATTAATTCTAGCTTATCACTGGCTCTATTTCCTTTTGAGGGGAAATGTCTCTTGATCATTTTGCCTTCTAAACAGGATTCGCATGTTGGTAGGGACTCCACTTTCAATGAACTCAAAGGTCCATCTGAGACCAATCTCGAAATCCTATTTAGATTTATATGGCCTAGACGTAAGTGCCACAAATAAGTTTGACTCAATTCAGAAATATTTCTTTTATGTGGTAGATTAATGTTATTTAGTTCTTTTGGTTGTTGTAGAACATGAGGAGATATATCAAGAATAAAAAGGTCATGTACTCTAGCAGCAGTGTAGATAAAATGTTTATTAAACTTAATAACAACAGAGTTATTAGCAAAATAAACATTATAACCAGCATCCATTATTTTCGAAACCGAAATCAAATTCATTCTAATAGAAGGTACATAGAGAACATCTTTTAAAACTAAAACTCTATCACTACTAAACGATCCTGAACTACGTCCATCCAAGTATTCTTGCCCTTACACTTTCGGTCGAGCACAACCTCCCGAGCGCTAGGTTCAAGCAACTTTATACCACTTCGTCCCTTTCACTCTTCAACCTGATCTCTACATTCATAGCTTGAAAAAGCAAAAGAGGGTCACCGTCACCTCTCTTAATGACTATTCTTAAGCTTCCTTTCTTTGGGAGTAGGATATCTTTCCTAGGAGCTCAGAGAAAGATAGCAAAGTCAGATAGTTCTTTCTTGCTTTCCTTCTATCTTTCTTTCTATTTCAAAGCTTGTGCTTTGGTTTAGATCACTGCTTACTTACTTGACTTGCCCCCCTTTTTTTTAAGCAAAGAGGAAGTCGTGCAAGCAAGCAAAGTGGAATCTATTAGAATAGAAAATAGTGCAGCTCGATCAGTATAAGAATAAAGCCAGGAGGTTGGCAGGAAAGGTGACTTTCTTTTCCTTTTCGACTTCTTCCTTTAGAACTTCCTGTAAAGTGGAAGGGTAGGCCTTTAGCACCAGAAAGGTGAGGATCGAAATTCGGAGAGTGAAGAGAGGAAGGAACCATCTTTTTTAGTCCTATGTACTGCTCTTCTCTCAATCACTCTTTGGTATTCGGAAGTGGAAAGCGAACTGCTGGCTATGGCCGAAAAGAGAGGTTCTGTATTTCTTTATTCAAGTAAGAAAAAGATGGGATGCTCGCAGACCTGTATGGAAGGAAGAGAATTATTAAAACTCTCGTCTGCCCCTCTCTTTACCCTCTGTAGCTGAACTTTCTTACTTATGCGATGAGAAGCTTACTTAGTATTGAAATCGAGTTGGCAGAAAGTACCGAAAGTCGGTTGGCCGCCCTATCATCCCGTGTCTCAACCAACTTTTTTCTTGTCAGAAAATCTCTCTTTTGGCTTTTGAAACTTCGATTTGTGACAGCTACTCATACGTGCCAAAGAGACTTCCTTCTTTTACCCTCACATGCATCAGGTGCCTAGACTTGCTAGCTACTTCTATAAGACCGGGGATTTGTCCAAGTCTTCTTCCTAATAAGGATTTTTTCAACCTATTATGTGAAGACCTCGTAGGCGAATACCTGAGATATCTTCCTCAAACGGAGGGGGAGGAGGGGTATGACCATTACTTTAGCTGATCTCTTATCTATCTAAGAAAACGGATATTGGTATGCCTATTGAATTCTTCCTTCTAACATTGGACTCTAACAAGGCTAAGAGCAGCGGATACGGATATAAGACCAAGAGCGCTTCTGTATCATCTCCTGTCGAAAAGCGAAAAAACTCCTTCTTCTATACGAGACCTAGATCTTTCCTCCCTTTACTAAAAATTCTTGTATTAGTATTAGTGAAAGCTCAATCCCAACTCTCTCACTAAGATCGGATCTTGAAAACAGTGTTCTTCCTAAAAAGCCAGAGCGGATACCTTTCTTATATACTATACGCAATTTTCTATTTTCAGATTAACTTAACTTTAAGAAAAGATTCTATAAAAGAATAAAGAGCCTATCTTCTTCTTTCTTTCCAAATCCAAATACAATGGGATGGGCATCTTTCTATTTCTGCTACTATGCCTCCTGTTTACTGTTTAGTTCAGTTACTTTTTTTTCTTGCAAACAAGAAGGGGAAAAAATAGGCGATTCGAATCCCCGTTCTTCTGATTTCCTCTTGTCTGCTTTCTTGCTCATGCCAATGCCTAACAAAACAGTTAAGAAATCCGCATGGGATTCTGTACCAAGAACATCGGCTTCTCATGTCGATCTTTCGTTCGGCCAATTGGATAGCGTCATCTTCGTTTAGTTTACTATTCAACATCCCCCAATCCCTAGTTGTACAGGTACAACCCAGAAGCTTTCTCTTTCATATTGATGAAAGCTCTAGGAACCTCTTAACAGTTCAAAGTCCCCCCTTGGCTTACCTAGCTTTTAAGGTGAGAACAACAGATTCAATATCAATAGCTATGGATTCGATTCCTATTCTTATATATGCAACCTAAGTAGCTACTTTTGTCCGTGCATATCTTAAATCATGCTTTTCACAAGTTCGGTACGCTAGAGGGTGACGAAGGAACACTAGTTCTATTGGCTCTAAGCCCGCATTCTTCCTAGCAACCGAGTCGATGTCAAAGAACTCGAGAGAGGGCCTTCTCTGTGCATTCATGTGTAGCTAGGGGAGTTGCAGGACTAATTAAATTTCCAAAGCTATAAGTACTAGACTAGAAAGGATATTTGCTTGGTGTTAAGTCAACTTTACTAGATGCAGTTGCCCAGGAATCCAATGCACTAACTCCTGGACTTAGACAATATGCCCTTAGGGATACGTTAGCAAATAATCCCTCTCACTAGTTGCCTTTCAAAGGCATTTTTACATTATCCCATTTCCACGTGAAAACAGATAAGAAGTTTCATCTTCATCCTATTGTGATGTCATCTCTATTAAACCTGCTATTCCTATCATGCTATTGCTTATGTCTTCCAACCATCTAAGACCGGATTCAATAGCAGCTCCTACACCCATTGATTTTGCACCTTCTAACATCTCGAGCTCGGTATTGTACCTTAACGTCAGTACACTTCACACCCACCCAATCGTGAGAAAATGACGATTCACTAAATACTTCTCTTTTTGTTTTGACGTTGTCAACATCCTAAAAGAAAATTCCTTTGGTAGTGATTCAGCTTTCTATCTTAAAAAATATAACGAAATTTCGAAGAAGATTTTTTAAGAATATTTCCTGCACTTCTTCAGTAAATTTTCCTACTTTATTATGCTGATTCCTCTCTCCATATATTTTATGTTAGAAGGAAGGCAAAAGCTGACTGGTGCTTTGTTTAGGGACGTGAGCCACTCCTTCTTTTCCGAGTTTGCCTAGGAGCTCATATCTTAAAAGACGAATACGAATTTGTAGGGCTGCCCCCAATAGCTCTTTTTGAATGGACATCTGAGATAGCATCAAGCCGAGCAAAAAACAGATCTGGGCTGCTAATAAGGAGGACTGTTAAGCCTTCTAGCATAGGTGATGCCTTTCCAAGGTCTGGTCTCTTCGGTACAGGTACAGACTTTGAGAAGACGACCTTTTTCTTTGACTGTGTGGAATAAGAGCGGGTGCCTTTCATTTATCAGGACTAGATAAACCAAAGCAGTCTACGATTACTAGGTTTTTTAGGCATGGAATTTATAGGAAGATTAGCGGAACTGCCAGGAATCAGTACTGCGTCTACTGCTATGTGCTAAAGACTGCGGAATAAGAGATCTTAGTCCTTTCGGCATGACATAAAATAAAGGCTGTTCTTGTTGCGGGTTTATCAGAGCTTGAGAATCTAGCTAGGGCTATTTGAAGTATTAAGGAAAAGTAGGCATGCTAAGTACATTTTGATGGTATTGAATCGGAAGATATCCTATCTAAGAGAAGATGAAATAGCAAGTGTTTGAGAAGAAAAGAAGCTGTGAGGGAATGCGCTCTGACTGATATCATTCAGGCAATTCCATTCTTACTGTCCTAGGAAGAAGGAAAGGATAAAAGATGCCACTTACATGGTTAGCGTAAGAAGAGCTTTTGCAAGAAGGGCGTCGTTCTCAGATGGGCAGATGGAGCTGTTAGAAAGAATTACCGATCGTCGGGAAGAGAAGGGGAATGAATCTTTTTTTGGGGAATAAGCACTCTTGTCGCGTCTGGAGTTGTAGATAGTAGGGGGAATCCCTTTCAAGTTGTTAGAAAAAACACAGTTGTTACAGTGAAAAGAAATCTATTTTTTGCCCTTTAAATAAGAATAATTATCCGATCAAGGGCTAACCCACGCATAGAGAAGGAAGAAGCTATCTCAATATCCTTCACACAAATGACATTTATCTTTCCCATGACTACTTAGTGTGTCTCAACAACCGTGTCGGAGAGAAGGAAGAGGGCTCTTTACCAGTATCATAGCCGGGAGAATGAAAGCATTAGTGGGAAGATCTTTTGTTCGATCTGCCTTAGGTGGGGCGATGAAAAAAGTCTAGTTCATCCTCCCTAATGAAACACATCTTATGAAATATACGGGTCGGGTGGGTCCAGGGTTCAACAACCGGATTGATTACGAGTCATCTCCTAGCCTGATTTTCCTTTTGTTTCGGGTGGTTCAAACTAAATCAAAGAAAGGTCGAACAACTTCTTCTATTGAATAGACATCTGCTTCCTGGTCCTTTCGAACCAGTCAAAACCTGGAGCAAGGGATTTGAAGAACTTTATCAATGAGCTAGGACTAATAGCAATATCTGCTTTGAGACCTCAATATACATGGTAAAATAAAGGGGATCCTAGTGATTTTACATTTATGAAGCTAGTATCAATAGACATTGAAGAAGGGATGGTTCCTGTAGATGATGTTAATAAGTTGTGTTGCATGATTTGTTTGTGTGTTCTTAAAGTTTAGGGATAATGCCGCTTTTATTATTTAATAAATATCCCTTTCCGAACAGGTTTCCCCATTAGTAATGGGACGTTCGGGATGAAGCCAATCAAGAAAAAAGAAAGAAAATTCGATTTGGATAATAGCTTTTCTTATGACACAAGATTGTTCTGTTCCAGAACTGTAGTGAATAAAGAGGGCCAGCTCTTATTAACCCGGTACAACAAAGTAATAGAAGAGAGTTAGTACTCATTTAATTGACCTCCTTTTCGAAGTCAAAGAATTTCTTTCTTTTACTTTTATTTTGTTCAAGTTGCTTCAGTGAATGAAAATGCTCAATAAAGCGGGTAGGTCTTACTAGCCCTTACACTCGTCAAACTTATTTACTCATTCTCCACAGTAATGGATTTACTTTAATTCTTTTCCAAGCATCTGGTAATTCTGGCTGCCTTTCCACTCCTCACTTTGGTTTCCACCAAGCCAATCAAATCTGCCTCTTGTGCTCTTATATAATCTTTGGGCTCTCTCTGCTTCTCGACTTTACCGATCTTTTTGACATTCCATATAAGGACCTTCATGTGGAACTATTGTTGTTTTTACATTCCCCTCGCACCTTAGCGCTACCTCTGGTTTTTCATCTTGTGCAACCCTTATTTGTCTTTTGTTCTTTGGCCTTTACTTTCCCCCTCCCCCCTCTTTCTTAGAATTCAACATTTATGATATGTTTTGCATCTTGTTCGCCCACTCTTTATTCAGGGTGATTTGAACCAGGGGAGGATCTTCCACCTTGTTGGTCATAGCACCAGTACTTGAATGCTTACTCTTACTGCTCTTCTCAAGTTCACCTCTTTTGGATGCCCTGATGTTCTTGTTTGAAGTCATTTGTTTATCACAGAACAAGTCCCCCAGTCACTGCCATAGTTGACCCTCTCTTCCAAATCCTCGCTTCTATGAGCCAAATCACTCTCCTCGGGAGTTCTCTCCTTGACTACACTCTCCTCGGCTTTGTTACCCAAACACTCATCCTGAGCAATCGCTTCCGGTTCAGTAGTGTCCAGATCTGGCATCTTTGCCTCTTCTTGTTCAGGGTCCTCTAGAACCGCAAAACGGTTCGGGCTGACTAGGTCCAGTTGGGTCATTCCACTCGCACAACTAGTGTCCAGCCCCCCTTTGCTATTATCACTACTAGTACCTGACCCTGTCGGCTCGACATTTTTTGCAAACACCGACACTTACTCAATAGGGCAATTCAAAGAGGAGAACGAGGTCAACTGACTACCGCTAAAAGTCAGAATAAGAGTACACATTGTATGATTGAAAACAACCGCTGCATACTACCCGGTGCTTACAGGTTTGACTGGTGCCTTCTCTCCAATAGCTGCTTCAATCAATGTTAAGTCTGACTACACCCGCAGCTGACTACTTATTGAAAGACCGAACATGAAATGAAAAGTCGTACTACAACAACTGTAAATAAACATTCCCTCCCTGCTCTGACTTTGATCGACTTGCCCACACAGCGTCTTTTTTGAGAGAAGAGGCCAAGGGGCTAAGTGACTCTCGAAAGTCGTCTTTTGTATCGCGTCAAGAGAAATGACATAGATAAGATAATTGCTTAAAGAGTTTCATTGTCTAATTGATCTCGAAATTGGATCCCAATAGTTGCTACTGCCCAAAGGTGCTTTATGAAAGCCGTTCCACAGCAGTGAAAGTACGATTGATTCCGTCGATCGAACGAAAATAACTTCTTGATTTTTTTCCTCTTTGGCTTGACTACTCTGCTTGCTTAACACAAGTCTTATTTAACCTTCACGTACCACTTCTCTACCCAGAAAGCTCCGGCTCGAAAGCAAGAAGCAAGGGCGCAGTAGCTGCACAAAGTTGCGCCTTAGCGCATCCGTTGAAAGAGTGAAGTCTTGGAAAACGGTAAACGTGAGGAATGGCACCTCCGCCCTACTAAAGAAGTTCGCAAGCAAGGGACATGCCGAACACCTACCTTTCCAACTAAGTCCAAGGCGAGGACCCGTTAATTGATGATGCATTCCGTCATCAGCAAGTGGTGGCCGACAAGGCCCCTTTCCCTAAATATCTTAGGAAGCGGAGAGGACAGGTTTGAAACTCATTCGGTAATCTTCTTCTGAATGTAGGCATTTCCCCAAGGCACTGATATGATGACTCTCTCAATTACACGTGTTTTAGGGAGTTGAACGTCTTATTCTTATGAGTGGCCTATGTGAATATAACCTAGGAGAAAGGATTCCGGAAAGTCAAATTCTATATTGCAAGTGTAAGTCGACGTTCCTGATATGAAAGTGAAAGTGGAGTGAAAGTTGGCCCTAAGCAGGATCCAAAGACGTTTAAGTCCAGTTCCAATCTGGATATAAAAGTCAAGGAAATCGGGTTTTCTGAATATCTCTATTCTGGCCTATGTTGTAAGTTAGTTAGTTAGAGATCGAAACTGGACCTGAGAGAGACTAGACTTCTAGTAAGAGTAGGTGCGCCTTAAGTTGAGGAGAACTGTTCACAAGCAGTGATTATGAGCTCTTTCTTGTTCCGGTTCAGAAGAGGCTGCGCACCTTTAGTTGCACTAGTGGATTGAATAACCTTTTTTTTAGTGCCAACAAAGTGCATGTGTTCTTGGTTAATAAAAACACAAGTATAGGCTGGAGGACTGATACTATAAGTAGGACAAAGGCCTTCAAAGAGAAATGAAAGGATTTTTTTAGCATTTTTCCACTTTATCCAAGGAATCCCTTTCTTGGCATTTGTATTTGAGAGAGAGAGCTATGCTTAGGTCAGTTCCTTCAGTCAACTTTTTTGGTAAGCCAAAAGTGAACTTTAGGTAAGTAAGTAGTCCCGTATGAAATTCATAAAACATTCATATCTGGCACTTGAGGAGGTCAATCTTAAGTGTTGGAAGCTACTGCTAAGGGACTCCCACTCATCTAGAAAGGATAGGCAATTGAGAGAGAATAGGGCGATAGCGACAGACACAGGAACTGAAATAGATTAAAAGATTACTTCCGTAGAGGAGAGGGGAAAGCTGCTTAGATAGGGCGATAGCCCGGTTTTTATTGTTTATCCTTTCCTGCGCTTGTCTTGTATTGAGGTATACCGAAGAAATGAGTAAAAGTAGGTAACAGAAGGGGAGGGATTGCTGTTTTTTATTAGTGAAGACAAGCAGCTTTCATTTTATTCAATCTAATGGTAGGGCTTTAAAGAGTAGGCAGTTCGTTTCTTTCTATGTCCCCCAGAATAAGAAGTAGGAGGATAGGCAGAGCAAGAGCTCTTGAAGTCTACCCGGGTGCCCTTTTTCATTCATCCATTTAGGCCCGGCTAGGAAAACATGGATCCAGGGAACCTTGCTCGGGAACAACTTCTTACTAGTAGGAGCTAATCACAGTAAGAGAGTCCAATCTCTGAAATAGAGCTTAGTCTCTCCATAGTAGTCTACTAGTAGAAGGCTTAGGTTATGACTTGATCCAATAGAGTCAGAACACCTTTCTATCTAAAAGAAATGGTGCTCGATGAAAGGATCCAGATTCCACACTATGCTGTGGGCTGGGGAGAGAGCTACTCTGCGAAACTGGGCGTTCAGTGTTCTTATGGAGGAACCATACTAGAAAGAGAATTGAAAGGGCCTTCAAAAAAGAGCGAGGGAGTGATGGACAACCTTAGTCTATATGTTGCTTGTGAGCCGCCAAGTACCAGTCTCGCAACAGTATTGGCGCAAAAGGATCGGTCCTTCACTTGCTGATCGTTCGCAAGTCGAACTCGCTCTCTTGCCACGCCTTCCACTCACTCGCTTGAGTCGGACTCAATCACTCTTTTAGTTTGGAGGATCATTAGTTATTCACTCTCTTGCTATTACCAGCAGGGAGCGTAACAACCAAGATGCATATTATCATATAGAAAGAGGCGAAGCATAGTGATTCGTACTACCGGAAAAGTTTCGCTAACCGGATAGCAATAGAATCAACGGATAGGCACATACAAGCGTAGCAAATCACATAGATAAGCCCCTACCTGCCAGCGCGCGAATGGATAGGGCGGGCGAAGTATGAAAGGGATGGATGTCTGAGCGGTTGAAAGAGTTGGTCTTGAAAACCGAAGTATTTATAGAAATACCAAGGGTTCGAATCCCTCTCCATCCGCGAGGTCATAAGTTCTCTCTTGCCTTATCTATAGATAAGAATGAATCGGATCGACTCGACTAATATGATAGATGGAATGGGAGTTTGTGTTCTATTTAGTTAGGACCTTGTCTCCCTTTCGTTATCTTCCTCTCTCCTTGTATAGGTTGGGAAAGGGCCGGGTGGATTACCTTTGGGAGCTAAGTCGAAGATCTCGGTGGTCTTGTGAGTGGTTGGTAAACTGCGATTGCAGTTTTCTTTAGGAAGTCCCATAGCTGTGAGGCTTAACAGATAAAGAAAATGGTGGATACTTTTCCGGGTAGAAGGTGACAACCCTAATGAATTGACTATGAAGGTGGCTCTTAGCTACATCAGCGCTCAAATTCCTTAATCGTTATTGCCCAGGCTTCGATGATCAACCCATGACACATTTAGGTTTTGATCTTCAGCCATCCTGGTCCTCAGGACCCAACACTATACTATTCAAATATATTTCCTTTAAAATGAAAAGATGTAAAAGGTGTTGATACGTCCTATCCACATAGAAATCTTACCCTCTTCCACACATTACCTGTGGATGCTACAACCACTATCACTTTGGCTGCAGGATGGGAATGAAGGTCGAGGAGGCAGGGAAGAAAAGGTTATTCGCTATTGGCTTTATATTAGGCCTTGGTACAACCTATACATGATGGATGAAGGTTTTGGCAAGGTTAAGAATGGATGGCACATATAATCACACCCAGCCGTTGCAGTACCTGAGAAGAAAGAAATTTGTTTTCTCTTTTTATCTTAAGGCTGCTACCGATTCCTTATCTGTTATCCTGACGTCCTGTATGCAGGGTTATTAGGAAATCACTTTGCAACTTCCTGGACATTCATACTTTGTTCTGTAGTCTTTCAATTACCATATAGTTTCTATAATTATAATAAAGGCTATAGGTCATCGGTTGTGACGTTTATGAAGGGTCAACCCCTCGGATGTTTTCAGCTCTTGGCCTCTATTAACACTTAAACATCATATGCTTATGTGGATAGCTACTGAAAGGGTGTATGGCATGACGAAGCTTTGCGACTATGCCATTCTTGGCGATAGTGATCGCCGACGAGAAGGTGACAGCCACTTAGCATAATATATAGTTTCAGTGTACTATAACAATATCTAAAGAAAAGTCTCCCATTTGAAAGATTATTTATTATAAGTCATGTTTTGGAGTTTGCCAAATCATATTTGAGCGACGAAGTTACTAGGGATTTCTCTCCAGTGTCTCCTAAGATGCTCCGGTCTTTGGTTGACGCTATTATGTGGAAAAGACCCCGATTTTCTCAAAGATTAGAGATGTCACTGGTACTATCTTTCTGTCTTTGACCTATTGATTGAGGGGTGCTTCTTATCGTATCTGTGGTGCACCCTATCGCCCTAAATCTAATTGATGGAAGCCTCACTATCTTTGTATGCTTTCGCAGCCCGTTATCATTAAAACTGTGGTTAGGATTTCCAGATTTGGGAGTGTTAACGCCGAGTGTCGTGCGGGCCTTCATTCTTGAAAGGGCTAAAAGTAGCGCCTTCACTTTGTTTGTAATGAAAGGAAAGAGAAGATCTTCGTATATTTTTTCCAGGGGAGGACTTTCTTGATCGCCTCATTCTTCAATTATGGGTTAAGATGTGGCTAAAGTCTCTCTGATGGTAGCGTATATTACGCTCGAGGTCCCTCGAGCCTCCTCTTGTACCAATGTCTATATTCCGTTCTAGGAATAAGGTCAATTTCTTTTCCGATATGTGTAGTTTTCTTTCGTTGTTACGACAGGCTGATAGCAGTGCCCGCTCCCTTGTATTTAGGGGAGCTGGATGGCCGTTCCGCTCTTCGGGACTTTCTTTATTATTTTTTCGTTAAAACAAATACAACTGAAAAAGACTACTAGGAATTTAGCCTCCAGTCCTTCTCATAAAGTCAATTTTAATAATGATATTTTTCTCATTGAGTTCTATGTTTAAACGAACTTCCGATCCAATAAAGAGGATTGAGTATAGTAGGCAGATCGATGATGAAGTGGTGTGATCTGCTGATCTGGTGATTGTGGAAGAGAAAATGAAGTGAAAAAAAAATCTCCATTTATGAGAAAGAATTAAAAAAAATAACAAAAAATAAAAAAATGGAGAAAAGAAAGTTGGTTGAGAAAGATACAGCAGATGATAAGGGTAAAATAGATTGAGAAGAAGAAGAGGGAGACATGGTGCTCAGGGATAGAAAGGGTAGTATAAGTGAGGAACCTAGTTTCTTACAAAAGCAAAAGGTTGAGCCATTAGGTTTGGAGGGAGAAGACATTGAAGTCTCAAAAGGTGATGTAAGGCAGAGTGTTGACTCTGATATTGCTGAAAAATGGAGGAACCTCTCGACATTGTTGAGTTCTAAAGATTGGAATCACCTCTTTGTTCCTACAAGTCCCAATGTTTCTGAAAAAGAAGTAAATATTTCTATGTTTTATGTGATACTATGATGCAATATGTGCATGGGACTGAGTCTGTTCTTGATGAGACGAAGCTTGGGGAGATTCTTGGCGCGCTGATTGATGGCTCAACATACTCAGATAGGTTGAGAACTTGGTCCTCGAGGACCCTCGGCAGAATAGAATGCTAAGTTGAAGGGTGAGAATGAAAGATTGAGGAAACAAGTGAAGGAACTGAGAAAGCAGATGTTCATTGATCAAAGGAGAGTAAATGAACAAATGGACAAGCTCATCAAAGCCTTAGCCCCTTACTTTTCTTCCTGCCCAGTGATCTATGTCCTTCATTCCTTCCAAATTCCCTTGAATTTTCTTTTGATCCCTATATTTGATGACATTCGTACTTCAGTTGTTTAAATTGTCATATTATGTATTGTTGAAGCTACTGTGCTTTTATTATAATTACTCCAATATGGGCAATCACTCTATTTTGTGCAATGACATTCACTTGTTGCTCTTTTTATTGTTTATGTTTTGTTGCCCAAGTGGCCTGAGTTAATGTTGCTGAACTTCTTTTTGGTGGTACTTCTTCTGTTATTCTTTTCGATAATGCCAAAGGGGGAAGTAATATAGGTGTCCACATGGGGGAGGAACAGAATCGAATTTATATGTGTGTTGTGCATGAAAGATGGTTGTACTTCGCAGGGGGAATGTTGCTGATGGCTGTGCTTCGCATGGGAAACGTGCTGATAATATGTTGATTATAGATCTGATCCATAAGGAAACATGTGAGGAATCTGGTTCTCAAGAGGAATAATAATTTTAGGTTTGTCATCATCAAAAAGGGGAAAATTGATCTAAGTTATATTCAATGTCATGTTTTGATGATGGCAAACGTTCTCACCATACTGGGTACGGACCGAATATGATCAATGCAGATAAGGAACCTGATTCTCAGGGGGAATAGTTCTGGGTTTGTCATTCATCAAAAAGGGGGAAATTGATAAGCTATGGTACCTTGAGTTTTGATGATTTGCCAAAAAGTCTTGAGGAACCAGTTGCAATCAGTTCCTTAGGTTCGGTTCTCATGAGGAATATGGCTGATTCGTAGGGGGAACAATGTGGTGATCTGGTTCTTAGGGGGAATATCAATTCTAAGTTTGTTGTCATCAAAAAGGGGGAAATTGATATGTTTTCAATATATTTGCCTTGTGTTTCGATGATCTAACAAACATAATATCAATAACCAAATAAAGAACCTGACTCACTTAGATTTCACTGCAACTAGTGGATTCCAGTCAAATGTGAACTTGCTACAGCTTCAGGAGGTAGGAACCCACACAAAGACCTAATACTCTTGCGTGTTCCTCACGGTAGTACAAAGTCAATTGGACACAACTATTTCACTACACTATTTCCAGCACCCACTCATTCTCTGATCAACTAAAGTACAATGATTCAAGTTGCTCAACTCAAGACAATCTAGGCAGTGTGCACAAGTACCAAATTAGGAACCTGATTCCTTGGTGATCCCCTAATAGAAGTACAAGTCAACTATATAGTTGGATCACAACTGCAGAAAATGACTGCCATACATATGTACAAAGAGGAACACAAGAGGGACCTGATGATCCCTTAGGGTTCTCTAACAGAAGTACAAGTCAACTATACAACTGGAACACAACTGAGTGACTGTCTGCAACTGTACAAAGAGGAGCACAACAGGGACCTGGTCCCTCAGGGTTCTCTGACAGAAGTACAAAGTCAACTACAGCTGGAAAGCAACTGTAGAAAGTGACTGCCTACAACAGTACAACAGACAGAGCAACAGACAGTGCAACATTCAGTGCAACAGTCACTTTCCATTAATATTGGACATCACCATTGTGAATTGACATCACTAAGGTATTGTCTTGTGTAGTATAAACCTCATGCAAGGCACAAGATTCTAGTTCAACACTTGTAAAATCAGAAAAGGAAAATATTCTCTCAAGTGTTCAAGAACCTCTCTCAAGAACAAAGCTGCTGCAACCTCAAGGACCTGATCCAAGATCGAAGATATCTTAAGTCCTTAGGTTTGTAGAGTCTTTGTAATTTGTTCTTCATTGTAACTCCTATCTAGCTTTCTTTGAATCGTTGATTAGGTTGAGTCATAAGAAAAAGAGTTTGTAACCGTAGTGTGACAAAGTGGCTTGTGGTGGAAACATCACAAGTTAGTCAAAGCCTTTGTAACCGTAGGATGACAAAGTGGCTTGTGGTAGAAATACCACAAGTTAGTCAAATTTTTTGTAACTAGGATAGTTATAAAGTGGCTTGTGATGAGAGCATCACAAGTTAGTTGAAGTCTTTACAATAGGGTTATTGTAAAGTGGCTTGTAATAGGGAGATTGCAAGTTAGTGAAGTTAAAAGCCTACAGGTGTAGGTCGTGGTTTTTTTATCCCCTTGTGTGGGATTTTCCACGTAAAAATACTCGGCCTTATTTACATTCAGCTTTACTAGCACTCACTGCAGAACCCGATAAAGGACCAAGTACTTTATTATTTGGTGGACTCACACAAACTTAGCACTGTACCAAACTGATATAGGACGAGATCACTATACAATTTGGTTCATCAATACTTTCAGAGGAAACAAATAGAGAACCCGGTTCTCTATACAGTCTGGTGGACACACAGTCTCTAACAAAGACTCTACTAGACACGGTCCGTAGACAACCCTAGGACAGAACTGCTTTGATACAACTTTTGTCATGACCCAAACCGATGGGCCGCGATGGATGCCTGAGTCCTACCTTTCAAACATCCCTAAGAGTGCGTCTAAGATATAAACCTTAATAAAATCTGCTAAATTATGAGAATAATATACATGAAGGAAATCTTCCCAAAAAGGCATATGTACATATACGTGCAACATACGTAGCGCGAGTCGACAAGGCTGCTATAGAATACTATGTACCTCAAAATTGGAAGCCGACAAGGCCACATACTATTCAACTAGACATACTGCCTACAAACCTCTAATAGAAATATAACTGTACAAAGATGGGACTAAGCCACGTCATACCCATATATATACAAACATATCGTACCAAAATCAAAAACAGCTCCGGATCAAGTGGAGCACGCCAAAACTCGCTGATTAAGGATCCTAAGAAAGGGGACTGTCAGCTTGCCTATCTTCACCTGCGGGCATGAAACGAAGGCTTCGTGAAATAGGGCGTCAGTACGAAAAATGTACTGAGTATGTATGGCATGAAAATCAGTACGTAAAAGACATAGATGAAATATAGAACAAAGAAATCCATATTTAAATCTGAAAAACTTTGTAAATTCTTAAACATTTATAATATCATGCACGTGCATATAAATGTCATGTCATGCATAGGTGTAGGTGTACATAATATCATCAAGTCTCTGAGGGCATCCCATCATATCGTCTCGGCCACTATGGGCAACATCATCAACATATACCAACTGATTAGGTGGTGGTGCATATATAAAACCGTAACCTTTTTTCCCATATCCCATATACATATAAATACGCGTATATAACGCCGTCTAGTCATGGGTTAATGTACATGCATAAATAACTAAAATGCATGAAAATATGTTCAAAAATCTCAATATTCTTTTGGATAAGCTTTATCAACTGCGTATTATTTTGAGATCGATGAACAGAAGATATAATAATATGTCACATGGGGAATCAAGAACACAGAGACCCCTAATATTTCTATGAATAGAGTCATTTATGAAAGCTGTATATTTGCTCGTTTCTTCCGTATAACTTTGACCATGCCAAAAAGAAAGAAGGGATGACCTTAACATACATGAAGTAGGGAAAATTCCGTATAATATACTTGGCGAAGATTGCACCGTATTCTTTTAGAACCGCAAAATTTGGATGGAATTAAGCTTCTGTTCTTTGAAGTATTTTGAACGAACTAAGATTCTGCTCTTTAAAATATTTTGAACGAACTAAGCTTCTGTTCTTTGAAATATTTTGAACAAACTAAGCTTCCTGTTCTTGTAGTATTGAACTAGGAAAGATATATGTTCCTTACTTTTAGGATTTTTGACATTTTTGGTTATTTTGTCTAAAATGAAATGGAACAAGATTGTAGTAAGCCTTTACTTATTAAATTCTCATTATTCTTAGTTATCCACCTAGGCATAGAATGACTAAGAGTCATTCTTTTAGTCTTGTGGCTTTGTGACACATTTTGGGGGTGAAAGGATTAATCTTACCCACTAAATTTATTAATTAACTAGGTAATGTCCCGTTATCCGGTAAGAATTATCTCAAATTACCTAAAAATACTACTCATTTTTAATATACTTGATACATCATACTATCACGGCCATATCGTACCTTGTATGGTACTAGTCCATAAATATCGGGTAGTATCGCTTGACCCGTATTTTATCCCAAATTGGCCACTTTCAACGAAACTCATTTTCTTTAATTCGTGTACCCTTTATCTTTCATGACACTTATTTGTCGCTTGTTATAAATAGAGTAAATACGTTAACCTCAAGATAATCTTATCCCCTAGTCTAAGTCGATTAACTGAAGACGAAATTTTAACGTACGAAAATGCGAGATGTAACATCCTCCCCCACCTAGAAACATTCGTCCTCGAATGTTTAACTCTCCAGCATCTATATAACCTTGGCAGAGTCACCTTTGTAAAAACACGGCTACCAATTCTCTATGTAAAAGCTTAATAACTCAATGCCACATAGGACCATAATCATCAATAACGAAAATGGCCTCACAAGACCAATGACAATAACCAACACAAGAATTTATACATGTACCTTATGGTTGTGATGTCCCAGTTGGACCCTTCTCTGGAGGAGAATATAAGTAAGGATATCTAGACTTCATGTCTTCTTTGTCCTCCCAATTCATTTCTTCCACATTGTTGTTTCTCCAAAATACTTTCACGGAGGCTACCTCCTTATTCCGTAGCTTGCGGATTTGTTCGTCTAGGACAACAACCAGAATTTTCTCGTATGACAAGTCCTCTGTAATCTGTATATCATTCGTGGGCACCACTCAGGTAGGATCGCCAATGCATTTCCATAACATAGATACATGAAAAATCGGATAGACAGACTCCAATTCCGAGGGCAATTCTAACTCATATGCTACGTGGCCTACCTTACATATGATCCTATATAGTCCAATGTACCGAGGGCTAAGTTTTTCTTTTTTTCGGAACCTCATAATTCCTTTCATCGGTGATACCTTTAGGAATACCCAATCGTCAACCTGAAATTCCAAGTCTCGTCGTCAGTTATCCGCATAAGACTTCTGATGGCTTTGAGCTGCTAATAGCCTTTCCTGTATGAGCTTAATTTTCTCGATTGCCTGTTGTATTAATTCTGGTCCTACTAACGTAGCTTCACCAACATCGAACCACCCTATAAGCGATCTACACTTTCATCCGTAAAGAGCTTCGTATGGAGCCATCTGAGTACTTGAATGGTAGCTATTATTATATGCAAACTCAATAAGCGACAGATGATCATCCCAGCTACCTTTGAAGTCTATCACACAAGCTCGTAATATATCCTCCAGTGTCTGAATAGTACACTCAGCCTGTCCGTCTGTCTAGGGATAATATGCTGTACTAAGACTTACTTGAGTCCCCAATCCTTTTTGGAAGGACCTCCAGAAGTTAGCTGTAAATTGAGCTCCTCTATCCGAGATAATAGATAAAGGGACACCATGCAGTTGTACTATCTCCTTAATATAAAGCCTTGCATAATCCTCTGAGGAATATGTAGTTCTAATGGGAAGAAAATGGGCTGACTTTGTAAGACCATAAACAATCACCCATATCGAATCAAACTTACGCTGGATACGAGGTAAGCTATAATGATCCAGCCAGTTGTTTTAAGAATTAACGTCCCGATCCCTTATTAATTGCATTCCCCATATTTGTTTCTGCTATGGTGAGGTGTCGGGAAGGTTTATTTGGAGTTTAGGAGAGTATTGGGACTCTTAGTTCCTAAATAAGAGTTTAGGTCTTAGAATTTGGACTGTAGTTGAATTTGTAGGCTTGAAATGCCGAAAGTTGAATTTTTGAAGTTTCCAATTCGATAGTGAGATTTTTATCTAAAGGACAGAATGGAATTCTGGAAGTTGGAGTAGCTCCGTAGTATTGAATGTGACGTGTGTGCAAAATTTCAGGTTATTTGGACGAGGTTTGATAGACTTTTTGATCGAAAGCGTAATTTGAGAGTTTTTGGAGTTCTTAAGCTTGAATACATGGTTAATTCAATGTTTTGATATTGTGTTAGGTAGTTTAAGGATTGGTATAAGTTTGGATAGTGGTATATGGCTTGTTCGTTCTTTTGGATGATGTCCCGGGGGCCTCGGGATGATTTCAGATGGTTAACAGGGAATTTGGGGTTGGGAATTTACAGCTGACGCTGCTGAGTTTGCTGTCATAACCACAAATACATGTGTGTGACCATAGGTGCAGCGCCACAGAAGCGGCTAGGTGACCACAGAAGCGGAAATTAGTCAAGGCACCAGAAGCCGCAGGTGCGAGAAGGGGAATGCACCTGCGAGACCGCAGGTTGGATAGCAGTCGCAGAAGCAGAAAATTGGGTTTAATGAAAAGTCGCAGGTGCGACTTGGTCTTCACAGAAGCGGGACTGCAGGTGTAGTCCTAGGTCCGCAGATGCGGTTTCACTGATCAGGAAAGGGGCAGAATCAAGGGTTTAGTTTCAAAACCTTAGAATTGATTTGAGAGCTCGGGATTGGAAATTTTGAGAGAGATTTTCACCTGGGTGTTTTGGTTAAGTAATTCTTACTCGGTTTTGACTAATTTCCATGAATCTATACTTAAATTCATCCTTTAAATTCGAATTTGGGGTGAAAAAATTGGAGAAAAGTTCTTAGACCTAATTTTTGAGTTTGAATCAAGATTTTGATGTCAGACTGGAGTAATTTCTATATATATGAACTCGAGAGTGTGAGGATTTCGAATTTGTAAATTTTACCCGATTTCGAGACGTGGTCTCGGGGGCATTTTGGTCATTTTTCTTAATTTTGCGTATTAGCTTAGAATTAATTAGTGGAATCAGTTAATTGAAGTTATATTTACATTATGCAATTGAATTGAATAGATTTGGGCCATTTGGAGTCGAGTACTCATGGCAAGAGCATGGTTTTAGCTTGATATTGAGACGGATCGAGGTAAGTAGCTTTCCTAACCTTGTGTGTGGGAACTCCCCTTAGGATTTGGTATTGTTAATATTTGAAGTGCCTTATACGTGAGGTGACGAGTGCGTACTTGTGCCAATTGTTGAAAATGTTGTTTTCATTAAATAGCTTTAATTGTGTTTCCGTTCTTGTTCATACTACTTGCAATTTAAGCCTGCTGTTAGCTTAGGTAAGTATGTGTAATTGACTTAATTGCTTTACTTGCTCAAACTGTTTTATTTGGATTATGTGCAGCATGCTAGGTTAGAAATACCTGTTTTACCTTGGTATAAAATTTGAATTTAATTGTGTATTCTTCGTGTTGTTGCTGTGTGTTTACTTTGGGACTACGGGACGGTATCCCGGTAGATCCCCCTGCATGTTTACTTTGGTATTATAGATCGGTATTTCGAGAGATCCCCCTGCACTTTTATATTGGAACTACGAGATTGCACCCGGTAGATTCCCCCAATACTGAATATTTACATTTGGGACTACGGATCGATATTCTGGGAGATCCCCATGCATTATGAGTTGGACTACAAGATGGCACCCAGGATATCTACTAGATATTTATATTTGGGACTACAGGACGGTATACTGGGAGATCTCCGATTGTTAGGTCTGTGTTAAGTTGTATTCCTTTCCGTGAGTATTTTGTCTCTATTGTAGTTGTTGTTGTTCTTTCTATCCTGTGTTACTTCTTACTGTTGTACATAATTATACTGTCTTATTCTATACTGTTATACCTTGGATTTCATTTAAACTCAGTAGGGCCCTAACCTTCCTCGTCAATACTCGACCGAGGTTAGGCTTGGCACTTACTAAGTACCGCTGTGGTGTACTCATGCCCTTTCTGTGCATGTTTTTTTGTGCAGATCCAGGTACTTCGACTCAGCCCTACTACCCTTGAGGCAAGGCGATTTTCCAGAGACTTCAAGGTATATCTTCCGCGTCCGCAGACCAAGAAGTTCCTTTCTACTTACTTTTGGCCTTATGTACTTACTTTTGTTTAGACATTCTGGAGTTACTTATAGACATTCAAAAGCTTGTGATTTCATGAGATTCCGGGTCTTGGGAAATGTAGTTCTAGTTTGAGATTTGTATTGTATATGCTGAGCGACATCTTAATTTCTTTATTTTGATATTTTTCTACCATTTTGGCTAGTTTTATTCTGTTGATTTCTTTTTCGCAATTTGTTAGGCTTACCTAGTCGTAGAGACTAAGTGGCATCACGACATTTCATAGATGGCGAACTTGAGTCATGACATGTTGGTATTAGAGCTCTAGGTTCATAGGAGTCATGAATCACAAGCCGGTTTATTAGAGTCTCGCGGATCGGTAGGGAGACGCCTGTACTTATCTGCGAGAGGTTATGTAACTGTTAGGAAAAAGTCTACTTCAATTGATTTCTCTGTCGTGTGAGATTTTGATGTCATAATTCTAAAATTTTGTCTTCTATTCTCTCACAAATGGTGAGGACAGGTGCTACCAAAGAAGATCAGGCACCCGCACCCCCTATTGGAGCCGTTAGAGGTCGGGGCGGGGGTAGAGGCCGAGGACGCGCATGTGGTGCAACCAGAGCTCCCACACGAGCTGCCATAACGGTGCCACCAGCAGTTCCAGTCGGAATCCATGCACCTAATACGCCTACTGCTACTACTACTCCAGCTCTCCAGGAGTTTTTTGCGCAGTTCATGAGCATGTACACCACTTTGGCTCAGGCAGGGTTGCTTCCCCTTATTGCAGCTACATCTCAGGCCAAGGGAGGAGAACAGACTCCCGCCGCCCGCACTCCTGAGCAGCGAGTGCATGTTGATCAGGTCTTACAGATTGTTCTTGTATAACCTGTAGTCCCATATCAGCCCGAGGACAGGGCAGCGGTTTATGAGGATGAGCAGTTGAGGCTTGAGAGGTTCAAGAAGTATAAGCCTCCTAAATTCAGTGGTCTAGCATCAGATGATACTTTGGGATTTCTAGATGAGTGCCACCATATTCTCCATACCATGGGTATATCAGGATCGAGTGGGGTTTCCTTCACTACTTTCCAACTTCAAGGAGCTGCTTATGAGTGGTGGCGTACCTATAAGTTAGATAGTCCGGATGATGCAGCTTCCCTGACTTGGACTCAGTTTTCAGATGTGTTCCTGAGAGGGTATGTTCCTCAAAGCCTCAGGGACGCCTGACACGTTGAGTTTGAGCATTTGCGCCAGGGCACTATGACTGTCTCGGAGTATGCTATCCGTTACACTAGCTTGTCTAGACATTCCCCAGCCTTGGTTTCTACTGTCCGCAAGAGGGTTCACCGGTTTATTGAGGGGGCTTATTCCCAGCATCAGGTCTAGCATGCTCGTGAGTTGGAAATGGATATTTCTTATCAGCGGGTGGTGAGCATTGCTAGGAGGATAGAGGGTATGTATGCTAGGGATAGAGAGGAGAGGGAGGCCAAGAGGTCTCGAGAGTCGGGCCATTATTCTGGTGCCCGTGCTCCTGCTGCAGTTCATCATGGTAGGGGTTATATGAGTCGCCCCATTCATTCAAATCTTCCAGTAGCTAGTGGTATCCCAGCTCCTCCTAGGCCTCAGGAGCCTTATTATGCACCTCCAGTATCTAGTGTGCCTCCTATGCTGGGTGCTTTCAGTGGTCAGTCCAGTAGACCTGGCCCGAGCCAGTCACAGCTGCCACATCCTCCCAAAGCTTGTTTTGAGTGTGGTGACACACGTTATATGGTGAGGAATTACCCTAGACTTAAGAGAGGTACACCTCCACAGACGTTTCAGCCACATCGTGCCTCACAGAGTTCTCAGGCTATGGTTACAGCGCCCGCTGGTACCCCACCTGCTCAGCCAGGTAGAGGTATAGGTCGCCCTAGAGGGGGAGGTCAGGCCAGATATTATGCCCTTCCTACCCGTACCGAGGCTGTCACCTCCAATTCTGTCATCACAGGTATTGTCCTGGTTTGTCATAGAGATGCATCGGTTTTATTCGATCTAGGCTCCACCTATTCCTATGTGTTTTCTTATTTTTCCCCACATTTGGGTGTGCCTGGGATTCCTTGAGCTCCCCTATTTATGTTTCTACTCCTGTGGGAGATTCTCTTGTTGTGGATCGCAATAATCGGTCGTGTGTGGTTTCTCTTAGTGGTTTTGAGACCAGAGCCGATTTATTCTTTCTCAACATGGTAGATTTTGATGTTATCTTAGGGCATGGACTGGTTGTCACCTCATTATGCTATTCTTGATTATCACGCCAAAACTGTGACGCTGGCTATGCCAGGTGTACCACGAGTAGAGTGGAGGGGTACCTTAGATCATTCTTCCAGTAGAGTTATTTCATTCCTTAAGGCTCAGCATATGGTTGAGAAGGGGTGTGATACGTATCTAGCTTATGTGAGAGATGTCAGTATTGATACCCCTACATTTGATTTAGTCCCAGTAGTACGGGATTTTCCTGATATGTTTCCAGCTAATCTTTTGGGCATGCCGCCCGATAGAGATATTGATTTTAGCATTGCTTTGTTGCTGGGCCCTCATCCCATTTCTATTCCTTCGTATCGTATGACCCATCCTAAGTTGAAGAAGTTGAAGGATCAGTTATAGGAATTGCTTGATAAGGGTTTTATTCGGCCCATTGTATCACCTTGGGGTGCTCCTATCTTGTTTGTGAAGAAAAAATATGGTTCTATGCGTATATGCATTCATTATCGCCAGTTGAAAAAAGGTACAGTGAAGAATTGTTATCCTTTGCCTCGTATTGATGATTTTTTGACAAACTTCAGTGCGCACGAGTGTTTTCTAAGATCGACTTGCGCTTAGGTTACCATCAGTTGAAGATTCGGAGGCCAGATATCCCGAAGACTACTTTCAGGACTCAGTATGGTCATTACAAGTTCCTTGTTATGTCATTTGGGTTGACCAATGCCCCAACAACCTTTATGCATTTGATGCACAGTGTGTTCCGGCCATATCTTGACTCGTTCATCATTTTCTTTATTGATGATATTTGGGTATACTCCCCGAGCCGGGAAGATCATGAGCAGCACCTGAGGATAGTGCTTTAGACTTTGAGAGAAAAGAAGTTGTATGCAAAGTTCTCAAAATATAAGTTTTGGTTGGATTCGGTGGCATTCTTGGGTCACGTGGTGTCGAGTAAGGGGATACAGGTGGATCCGAAGAAAGTGGAAGTAGTGCAGAGTTGGCCCAGATCATCCTCAGCTACAGAGATCCGCAATTTTCTTGGCTTGGCGGGTTATTACCGTTGATTTGTTGAGGGGTCTTCATCCATTGTAGCACCTATGACCAGGTTGACCCAAAAGGGTGCTCTGTTCCAGTGGATGGAAGAGTGTGAGGCGAGCTTCCAGAAGCTCAAGAAAACTTTGACTACAACCCTAATATTGATATTGCCTACAGGTTCGGGGTTTTATACTGTCTATTGTGACGCCTCGAGGATTGGCCTTGGAGCGGTATTAATGCAGGACGGTAGGGTGATTGCCTACGCATCCAGATAGTTGAGGGTACATGAGAAGAATTATCCCGTCCATAATCTCGAGTTAGCCGCTATTGTTCATGCCTTAAAGATATGGCATCATTATTTGTACGATGTGCCTTGTGAGATTTATATTGACCACCGGAGTTTGCAACATCTATTCAGGCAGAAGGATCTTAATTTGTATCAGAGGAGGTGGTTAGAGCTGCTGAAGGACTATGATATCACTATTTTGTATCACCGGGCAAGTCCAATATGGTGGCCGATGCTTTGAGTCGCCGATCAGAGAGTTGGGGAGTTTGGCTTATTTACCAGCAGCAGAGAGGCCCATGGCGATGGATGTTCAGGCCTTAGCCTGCCAGTTTGTGAGATTAAATCTTTTGGAGCCCAGTCAGGTTCTAGCTTACGTGATTTCTCGAAATTCCTTGTTTGATCATATCTGGGAACGTCAGTTTGATGACCCTCATTCGCTTATCCTCAAGGACAAGGTTCTGCACGGCGATACTAGAGATGTAACTATTGGTGATGATGGGGTATTGAGGATGCAGGGTCGGGTATGTGTACCCAAAATGTTGATAGGCTTCAGGAGTTGATTCTAGAGGAGGCACATAGTTCACGATATTCCATTCATTTGGGTGCTACGAAGATGTACCAGTATTTTAGGCACCACTATTGGTGGAGGCGGATGAAGAAAGATATAGTTGGGTTTGTAGCTCGGTGCCTCAATTGTCAGCAGATGAAGTATGAGCACCCGAGACCGGGTGAGTTGCTTTAGCAGATAGAGATTCCGGAGTGGAAGTGGGAGAGGATCACCATGGACTTCGTAGTTGGACTCCCACGGACTTTGAGAAAGTTCGATGCCATTTGGGTGATCGTGGATCGGCTGACCAAGTCCACACACTTCATTCCTGTCTATACTACCTATTCTTCGAAGCGGTTAGCAGAGATTTATATTTGGGAGATTGTTCGTCTGCATTGTATTCCAATTTCCATCATTTTAGATAGAGGCACTCAGTTTACATCACGGTTCTGGAAAGCCATACAACATGAGTTGGGTACTCGAGTGGAGTTTAGTATAGCATTTCACCCTCAGACGGACGGACAGTCCAAGCGCAATATTCAGATTCTTGAGGATATGCTCCGTGCGTGTGTGATTGAGTTTGGAGGCTCATGGGGTCAGTTCTTGCCATTGGCGGAGTTTGCCTACAATAACAACTATCAGTCCAGCATTTAGATGGCACCGTATGAGGCTTTATATAGTAGGCAGTGTAGATCCCCGGTGGGTTGGTTTGAGCCGGGTAAAGTTAGATTATTGGGCACAGACTTGGTTCAGGATGCTTTGGAGAAGGTTAAGGTAATTCAGGATAGAATTCGTACAGCCCAGTCCAGACAGAAGAGTTATGCGGACCGGAAGGTTCATGATGTTTCCTATATGGTTGGAGAGCGGGTTCTGCTTCGAGTTTCGCCAATGAAAGGCGTTATGAGATTTGGGAAGAAAGGGATGTTGAGTTCGAGGTTTATTGGTCCTTTTGAGATATTACGGCGTGTTGGGGAGGTTGCTTATGAGCTTTCCTTACCTCCCAGCTTGGCACGAGTTCATCTGGTATTCATGTTTCGATGCTCCGGAGGTATCACGGTGATCCATCGCATGTGTTGGATTTCAGTTCAGTCTAGTTTGACAAGGATCAATCTTATGTTGAGGAGCCAGTGGCGATATTAGACAGGCAGGTTTGAAAGCTGAGGTCTAAGAACATTGCATCAGTGAAGGTTCAGTGGCAGGGTTAGTCGGTCGAGGAGGTGACCTAGGCAGGATATGCGCAGCCGTTACCCTCATCTTTTCACTACTTCAGGTATGTCTCTATGATCGTTCGAGGCGAACGAATGTTTAAGTGTAGGAGGATGTAACGATCTGGCCAGTCGTTTTATGAATTAATTCCCCGATCCCCTATTAACTGCATTCTCCGTATTTGTTTCTGCTATTGTGAGTTCTCGGGAGGGTTTATTTGGAGTTTTAGAGAGTCTTGGGACACTTAGTCCCTAAATGAGAGTTGGAGTCTTAGAATTTGGAACGTCATCAGAGTAGTGTGAAGACAACCTCGGAATGGAATTCTGTTGGTCCCGTTAGCTCTGTTGGGTGATTTCGGGCTTAGAGGCGTGTTCAGATTGTGTTTTGGAGGTCCGTAGCTTATTTAGGCTTGAAATGCCGAAAGTTGAATTTCTGAAGTTTCCGGTTCAAAAGTGAGATTTTGATCTAAGGGTCAGAATGGAATTCTGGAAGTTGGAGTAGCTCCGTAGTGTTGAATGTGACTTGTGTGCAAAATTTCAGGTCATTCGAACGAGGTTTGATAGACTTTTTGATCGAAAGCATAATTTGAGAGTTTTTGGAGTTCTTAGGCTTCAATCCATGGTTAATTCGATGTTGTTTTAGGTGTTTTGATGATTGGTATAATTTTGGATAGTGGTATATGGCTTGTTCGTGCTTTTGGTTGAGGTCCCGGGGCCCTCGGGATGATTTCGAATGGTTAACGGGAAGTTTGGGGGTTGGGAATTTGCAGCTGAAGCTGTTGAGTTTGCTCTCATAATCGCACCTGCGTGTGTGGGACCGCAGGTGCGGCACCACAGAAGTGGCTAGGTGACCGCAGAAGCGGAAATTGGTACAGGCTCCAGAAGCCGCAGGTGCGAGAAGGGGAATGATCATGCGAGACCGCAGGTGCAAAGAGGCAGTCGCAGAAGTGGAAAATTGGGTTTAATGAAAAGTCGCAGGTACGACTTGGTCTTCGCAGAAGTGGGACCGAAGGTGCAGTCCTAGTGCCGCAGATGCGGTTTCACTGATCAAAAAAGGGGCAGAATCGAGGGTTTAGTTTCAAAACCTTAGAAATTGATTTGGGATCTCAGGATAGTCGATTTTGAGAGAGATTTTCACCTGGGTGTTTTGGGTAAGTAATTCTTACTCGGTTTTGACTAATTTTCACGAATCTATGCTTAAATTCATCCTTTAAATTCGAATTTGGGGTGGAAAAATTGAAAAAAAGTTGGAAAAGTTCTTAGACCTAATTTTTGAGTTTGGATCAAGATTTTGATGTCGCATTGGAGTAATTTCTATATATATGAACTCGTGAGAGCATGGGGATTCCGAATTTGTAAATTTTACTCGATTCTGAGACGTGGTCCCAAGGGGCATTTTGGTTATTTTTTTAATTTCGCGTATTAGCTTAGAATTAATTAGTTGAATCAGTTACTTGAAGTTATATTTACATTATGCAATTGAATTGAATAGATTTGGGCCATTTGGAGCCGAGTACTCGTGGCAAGAGCGTGGTTTCAGGTTGAT
Organism: Nicotiana tabacum; assembly: GCF_000715075.1. Lineage (NCBI taxonomy): Eukaryota > Viridiplantae > Streptophyta > Magnoliopsida > Solanales > Solanaceae > Nicotiana > Nicotiana tabacum. The sequence goes on along the minus strand of NC_134080.1, from coordinate 116,326,995 downwards.
TTTGAGCCGGATTGAGGTAAGTGGCTTGCCTAACCTTGTGTGGGGGAACTCCTCTTAGGATTTGGTATTGTTGATATTTGAAATGCCTTGTACGTGAGGTGACGAGTGCGTACTCGTGCTAATTGTTGAAAATTCTGTTTTCATTAAGTAACTTTAATTGTGTTTCTTTCCTGTTTATATTACTTGCAATTTAAGCCTGCTGTTAGCTTAGGGAAGTATGTCTAATTGACTTAATTGCTTTACTTGCTCAAACTGCCTTATTTGGATTATGTACAACATGCTAGGTTAGAAATACATGTTTTACCTTGGTATGAAATTTTAATTGAATTGTGTATTCTTCGTGTTGTTGCTGTGTGTTTACTTTGGGACTATGGGATGGTATCCTGGGAGATCGCCCTGCATGTTTACTTTGGGACTACGGATCGTCATTCTGAGAGATCCCCCTGCACTTTTATATTGGATCTAAGGGACTGCACCCGGTAGATTCCCCCAGTACTGAATATTTACATTTGGGACTACGAATCGGTATTCCGGGAGATCCCCCTGCACTTTTATATTGGAACTACGGGACTGCACCTAGTAGATTCCCCCAGTACTAAATATTTACATTTGGGACTACAGATCGGTATTTCAGGAGATCCCCGCACATTATGAGTTGGACTACGGGATGACACCTGGGAGATCCACTAGATATTTATATTTGCGACTACATGACGGTATCCTGGGAGATCCCCGGTTGTTATCTCAGTGTTAAGTTGTATTCCTTTCTGTGATTATTTTGTCTCTGTTGTAGTTGTTGTTGTTCATTCTATCCCGTGTTACTTCTTACTATTGTACTTAATTATATTATCTTATTTTATACTCTTATACCTGGTTTCTCATATAAACTCAGTAGGGCCCTGACCTTCCTCGTCACTACTCGACCGAGGTTAGGCTTGGAACTTACTGAGTACTGCTGTGGTGTACTCATGCCCTTTCTGCGCATGTTTTCATGTGCAGATCCAGGTACTTTGACTCAGCTCTACTACCCTTGAGGCGAGGCGATTTTCCAGAGACTTAAGGTATATGTGCCATGTTCGCAGACCGATGAGTCCTTTTCTATTCTCTCTTAAAGTATTAGCCCTTCTGTACTTACTTTTGTTTAGATATTCTGGAGTTAGATACTTGTATACATTCAAAAGCTTGTAATTTTATGAGATTCCGAGTCTTGGGAAATGTACTTCCAGTTTGAGAGTTGTATTGTATATGCCGAGAGGCATCTTAAATGCTTCATTTTGATATTTTTTTATAGTTTTGGCTAGTTTTATTTTGTTGATTTCTTTTCCGCAATTTGTTAGGCTTACCTAGTCATAGAGACTAGGTGCCGTCACGACAGTTCACGGAGGGCGAAGTTGGGTCGTGACATAAGCCTACGATGAAATCCATATAGATTACTTCCCATTTCCAAGCCGGAATCTCCATAGCCTGCAATAATCCACTGTGTTTTTGATGGTCGGTCTTAACCTGCTGACAGTTAGGATACTGAGCAACAAACTCCGCTACATCCTTTTTCATTCCGTCCCACCAATACACTTCCATGATATCATGATACATATTTGTTGCTCCTGGATGAACAGAATAACGAGAATAGTGAGTTTCTCCCATAACCTACCGACGTCGCCCTGCAACATTAGGGATACATAATCGTGGGTCGGGTAGTTCTTCTCGTGCTTTCTTAGTTTTATAGAAGCATAAGCTACAACATTACCATGCCGTATCAGCACACAACCCAATCCAATGCCTAAAGCGTCACAATAGATCACATAACCATCGGTCCCTTCTGGGAACGTTAGAACTGTTATTGAAGTTAATCTGTCCTTTAATGCCTGGAAACTTCGTTCGCAAGCATCAGTCCATTAAAACTTTGCTCCCTTCTACGTCAACTTTGTCAAAGGTGCTGAAAGGGAAGAAAATCCCTCTACAAATCTCTTGTAATAACTTGCCAAACCGAGAAAGCTACGAACCTCCGTCGGTGTTGTGGGTCTAGGCCAAGTCTTCACTGCCTCATTCTTCTGTGTATCCACCCGGATGCCCTCACCTGAAATGATATGCCCAAGAAAAGCTACAGAGTTGAACCAGAATTCACATTTAGAGAATTTTGCATACAACTTCCCTTCTTATAGAACTCTGAGCACACTACGCAAGTGATATGCATGCTCAACCTCTGAACGAGAATATACCAATATATTGTCGATAAATACAATTACGAACAGATCTAAAAAGGGCCTGAACATACAGTTCATCAAATCCATGAATACTACTAGGGCATTGGTCAAACCGAATGACATAACATGAAACTCAAAGTGCCCATATCTGGTCCCGTATGCTGTCTTCGGAATATCTTCCTCCTTAACCCTTACATGATGGTACCCGGACCTCAAGTCTATTTTTGAAAAACACTTGGCACCTTGCAACTGATCAAATAAATCGTCAATCCATGGGAGCGAGTACTTATTTTTGATCGTTACCTTATTCAATTGTCTATAATCAATACACATCCGTAAGGAACCATCTTTCTTTCTCACAAATAATACAGGTGCTCCCCACGATGATGTACTAGGTCTGATAAAGCCTTTTTCAAGCAAGTCCTTTAGTTGTTATTTCAACTTTTTCAGCTCTGCGGAGGACATTCTATATGGAGGAATAGATATTGGATGAGTATCTGTAGTAGGTCAATAGCAAACTCAATTTCTCGCTCTGGCAGAATGCCCGGATGCTTATCAGGAAAAACATCAGAAAACTCATTTACCACAGGGATGGACTGAATGGTTGGTGACTCCACTTCCACGTCCTAAACCCGAACTAAGTGATAAATACAACCCTTTATGATCATCTTCCTTGACTTGAGATAGGAAATAAATCTACCTCTCGACGATGCCGTATTACCTTTCCACTCCAAAGCAGGCTCCCCTGGAAACTAAAATCAGACTAACTTTGATCTACAATCAACGTTGTCATGACAAGAAGCCAACCAATCCATACCCATTATAACATCAAATTCTACCATATCTAACTCAATTAGGTCCGCTACGGTAGATTGATTATGAACTACTATTATACAACCCCTATATACTTGCTTAACTATCACTGAGTCCCCAACAGGTGTAGACACCTCAAAAGGTTTAACCAATTTAAGTTTTATTCCAAACTTACTAGCAACCAACGGAGTAACAAATGATAAGGTGGAACCTGGGTCAATCAGTGCATACATCATATGAAGAGACTGATAATATACCTGTAATAACATCAGGCGATGAATCCTGATCCTGTCATCCTACTAATGCATAAATGCGGTTCTGAGGACTGTTCGAGCTAGATGTTCCACCTCTACCTCTACCATGACTCATTTGTGCTTGTGGACCTTGCCTAAGGGGGCGTACTGATGATGACAAACCAGTTATAGATCCCGCTGGCTGAGCTATGCTTGCATCACCTTTAGTCGGACAATCCCTCATAATGTGGGTCGGATAACCACATGTATAACAAACACCTAATCCCATACGACACTGCCCGATATGCTTCTTACCACATTGAATACATCGTGACAAGGACGACCTCATCTGACTTGACTCACCCCTATGCTTAGAACCTGAGGCCTTGAAATTCTGACCAAACCCTAAATATGTGGAATGATCAAATCTCTTACTACCAAACTGAGGGGGTGCGCTAGCCAATGGTTGGGCTGGATACCTCAGGTACTGTTGCTTTTGACCACCTCAAAACTCACCAGAAGGACCCGAAGACCTTGCTCTCTTATTTTGGGCCCTATCATGCTCACGATCGGCTCTCTATTTCTTCTTACGCTCCTCTACACCCTGAGCGTATGCCTGGATACGAGAAATATCCATGTCTGGCTGATGTGAGACCGGCATACAATCATTAAGCAAGTGAGGCTCTAATCCCATCACGAACCGGTGAACCCGATCCTCCATCTTAGATACAGTAGTGGGAGCATACCTAGCCAACGGATCAAACTGAAGACTATACTCCCGAACACTCATGTTACCCTACCGAAGGATCAAAAACCAATCAACTCAGGCCCGTCTAAGCTCTGGTGGCAGATAATGATGAAGAAAAACTTCTGTAAACTCTTGCCATACTACTAGAGGGGCATCCTCACTTCTGGACAATTCCCACGACTCGTACCAATTAACTGCAATATCTCGAAGTCTATAGGAAGATAGCTCAACTGACTCAGTCGCAGTAGCCTTCATTACCCTTAACATCCTCTGCGCTCTATCAATAAATACCTGAGGGTCCTCGTTTGGATCTGCCCCAGTGAATACCAGAGAGTCTAATAATGAAGTCATGAACCCTCGCACTAAAGGACCTATCTGCATGACCAATACCTACTTCCTGACGTCGAGCCTACATGGATACTAATCGGATTTATAGCTGAATAACAATTCTCATCTCCTGACCCCCTGTATCTAGTTGAGGTGCTGAATGTACAGGGGCGGGAGCTGGAGATGGTGCCCCTTGGAGATATTCTAGAAAGGGCAGGGTACGTGAAGTCTGAGATGGAATCTCACTATGAGACTCTCTCCGAGCCTTGGCAACTCGTGGCACTCATTTAGTAGTCTCGCCAGCCATAGAATTTCCCTTTTGGGTTGCTGTAGTCTTTGGAGGCATCGCTGAAATATAACCTATCATTAGGAACATGAATTCTTATATTGCACGATCTAAGATAAGAAGAGAGGATAACATCTTATATGTCCTGTAGCCTCCGGTCTATAAGTATGGTGTACAATACACTTTCATAAACAAGACTATACTTGACACGGTCTGTAGACAATCCTAGGATAGAATTGCTCTAATACCACTTTTGTCACGACCCAAACCGATGGGCCGCGACGGGTGCCCGAGTCCTGCCGGTCAAACACCCTAAGCATGAGTCTAATATATAAACTTGAATAACATCTGCTAAATTATGAGAATAATATACATGAAGGAAACCTGCCCAAAAAGGAATATGTACATATACGTGCAACATGCGTAGGGCGAGCCGACAAAGGCTGCTATAGACAACTATGTACCTCAAAACTGGAAGCCGACAAGGTCACATACTATTCAACTAGACATACTATCTACAAAACTCTAATAGAAATATAACTGTACAAAGACGGGACTGAGCCACATCATACCCATATATATACAAACATATCGTACCAAAATCAAAAGCAGCTCCAGATCAAGTGGAGCACGCCAACTCTCGCTGATCAAGGATCCTAAGAAGGGGGACCGTCAGCTTGTCTACCTACACCTGTGGGCATGAAATAAAGGCCCCATGAAATAGGGTGTTAGTACAAAAAATGTACTGAGTATGTAAGGTATGAAAATTAGTACGTAAAAGACATAAATAAAACATGGAATAAAGAAATCCATCTGTAAATCTTAATAACTTTGTAAATTTTGAAACATTTATAATATCATGCACGTACATATAAATGTCGTGTCATGCATGGATATAGGTTTACATAATATTATCAAGTCTCTGAGGGCATCTCATCATATCGTCTCGGCCACTATGGGCAATATCATCAACATATACCAACTGATTAGGTGGTGGTGCATATATAAAACCGTAACCTTTTTTCCCATATCCCATATACATATAAATACGCGTATATAACGCCGTCTAGTCATGGGTTAATGTACATGCATAAATAACTAAAATGCATGAAAATATGTTAGAAAATCTCAATATTCTTTTGGATAAGCTTTATCAACTGCGTATTATTTTGAGATCCATGAACAGAAGATATAATAATATGTCACATGGGAATCAAGAACACATAGACCCCTAATATTTCTATGAATAGAGTCATTTATGAAAGCTGTACATTTGTTCGTTTCTTACGTATAACTTTGACCATGCCAAAAAGAAAGAAGGGATGACCTTAACATACATGAAGTAGGGAAAATTCCGTATAATATACTTGGCGAAGATTGCACCGTATTCTTTTAGAACCGCAAAATTTGGATGGAATTAAGCTTTTGTTCTTTGAAGTATTTTGAACGAACTAAGCTTCTGTCCTTTTGAAATATTTTGAACGAACTAAGCTCCTGTTCTTTGAAATATTTTTAATGAACTAAGCTTCTGTTCTTATAGTATTGAACTAGGAAAGATATATGTTCCTTGCTTTTAGTATTTTGGACATTTTTGGTTCTTTTGTCTAAAATGAAATGGAACAAGATTGTAGTAAGCCTTTACTTATTAAATTCTCATTATTCTTAGTTAGACACCTAGGCATAGAATGAGTAAGAGTCATTCTCTTAGTCTTGTGGCTTTGTGCCACGTTTTGTGGGGGGGGGGAGTGATTAATCTTATCCACTATTTTTATTAATTAACTAGGTAATGTCCCGTTATCCGGTAATTAACCAATTACCCGCATAATTAAGAATTATCTCAAATTACCTAAAAATACTATTCATTTTTAATATACTTTATGCATCATACTATCACAGCCATATCGTACCTTTTATGGTGCTAGTCCATAAATATCGGGTAGTATCGCTCGACCCGTATTTTGTCCCAAATTGGCTAGTTTCAACGAAACTCATTTTCTTTAATTCGTGTACCCTTTATCCTTCATGACACTTTATCGCTTGTTATAAATAGGGTAAATACGTTAACCTCAAGATACATTTGCGAGTCTACATTGATTAACTGAAGATGAAACTTTTAACGTACAAAAATGCGAGATGTAACATTAACCATACCACAAACTCGAAATCCTTAGGCACCGCACCTTAATTTTGAACCCACTAGGACCGTTGTTGAGAGTCACCCACTCCGACTTGGTGCCGAATGTAATCAACTCCAAGGCTCTGCTAGCACATGAACACCCTCTTAAAGAAGCACCCAGCTGAATTACTTTCCTTGTACATAACATCTACACGTAGCATAAACTCTGAGTCTTCTAAAATTCTGCATATGAATCATAAAGCCCAAATATAGCAGACATTCCTCAAGTCCTTAGTCTTATTAACCTATCGATACACCGATAACCCGAAATTGCACAAGCAGACAACCACATGATCTAATCGTAAATGGTGCGCTCCCCCACTTAGCTTTTAAGCTACAATCACATAATTCTAGAGACTACAAAGATTCCTTCTTATCAATTACCATGATCTTGCACCCTTAACCCGCCATAATTTTTTGATATCTTATGTTAAACCTTTCATGAACATCCCGAATAATTAGCCATAATTTCAAATTCGACCCTCTACCGAGTAGTAAGTGAAATTCTTCGTAGAAACCTCATCAACATCACGCCACCGCTAACCTGCCCATAGGAGATAGCCTACCAGTAAAAATTCCATAACGACATCTTCAACGACGCTAGATTACTACGAAATCTGTAAAACCCTCCCGATCCCGTGCTCACTCACTAGCCGAACAACTCCGTTTATTCCCCATTAACATCAACTAAAAGTTCGACATACATTCCAAACTCGAAGTCATGTTGCATCCAATAATATCCGTGCTCTTAGTCACTGTCCATCACGATCCCCAAATTGCTTTAAACTTCCCTCAAAGCATGTGGGGATCCTACCACAGAACCCATATGTTGCTTTGCCACTCTCCCATTTTGGTTAAACTCTCTCCTTTAAGCAACTTCTCGACTTTCGCTTTTCATACTTGACCTACTTGTAATTCAACCACTGTGAGACTCCTTCCGCCACGTCCTTACTCATCCTTCGTTGTCCCAAATACTGCCTCAAAGTGTAATCCATCTATGCATCACCTGATATGACCAAATGCCACCAACTCTAAGCCTCCTTGAAGATCATCTTTCTCGAGCTATCAACATTAGAAACACCGATTCGATCCTGAAATCGCTACATACCGCTATCTCTGACAACCGCTTCTCAGGAACCATTTCACAACACTCTGCCCCATAGGTGAATCAAGGCGGCTGTAACACCGACAAACTATAATACTTCAAACAAGGACAACGATACTACATCACAGATGGAAATTCCACCACGTTCGAAAACACCAAGTCTCGTAACTCCATCAACCCCAAACCTAAACATTCATAGTCTGATTGCCTTTCCTTTGCTGGAATTAAACGTTGAACCTGTAAATCATGCACTGAGAGATCTTCCTTTCAAGACCTTCACTACCTCGACACATAATCAAGCACCCCACCATTACATCAATATTGTTCGATAACAACTTACAAAAATCATAGCAATCTGTGCATATCCTCAAAACCATAGGGAATACAGATATAGAGTTGGAACAAAAGAATATCCTTCTGCATGGCGACGATAATAGCCTGCCCGAACACACAGGGAAAAACATCATGCACCATGTCTGTAGTACCACTGCAACTCCTCGATTCCCAAATCGACTCGAGCGCTCAACATCATATAAAAATGAGTAGGAAGGAAATAAAGGCAGAAGACTCAAATGAATCAAATTGCACGATGAGGAATCAATAATGGAAATGCTCTTAACAACCATGTAGCCTCTCGAAGATAAGTACTAAGGGTGGCAAGTGGGCCGATAAGGCCCAGGCCGGCGAGCCCATATGGGTAGTGGGCCTAAACGAGCCTACCCATTTAAGCCTGGGACTAGGGGGTTTGAGGCCCATGTGGGCCAGTTCAAAGAAAGTGCCCGTTTGGATCGGGACCATTTGGGCCTGGGATTAACTCCTAAGTGGGCTGGTTCAACCGGTCCCAAGCTATCCTAAACGGGCCCAACGACTATAATTTTTTTTTAAAAAAAAGTTCTCATTTAAAAATCTGACCGTTGGCCATTGAAAAATAGCTGTTATGGTTGCCAAAATAGCCGTTGACTATTTATAAAATAGACATTTAATCCCCTCTCCCAACTTTGTTTTAACCCCAAACTTTTTATAATTATACTTTTCCCTATTTTCAACTATAAATACCCCCTCATTCTTTCATTTTTCTCCACCAAATCATCAATCTCCCTGAATATATCTCTAATTTTCTTCTAAAATTGGTTACTCTGTTGTTGCAACTTGTGTGAAAAATTGTGAAGTTGGTGAATTGAAGTATTCAAGTCTTCAACGATAATTAATTTCAACAAGTTATTCGTCAATTCGGTAAACTCGTTCCAACTCTTTAATTTTAATATTATATTTTTGTTTGTTTTATTTAATTACTTTGTATAATTATAATTAATATGGCATATTCCTTAAAAATGTTTAGTAAAAATAAGGAAAAAATCCAACAGTGGTGAATCTAGTGGCCAATCTATTCCTCCCCTACCCAAACCCCATACCTGACCTCCACCTTCTCCTATTCTTGATAGTGATAATACTTTATTACAATCTACGGATAGTCAATATGTGCATAATGTTGGTGGTGGTGAACGCTTAGATGATGAATATATGAACAATCTTTATGGTAATCCAAATATAGATGAAAAAGATGAGCTGGAAATAGATTTAGATGAAATACAACTAGATGATGATACACCCACCAGTCCTGTTGCTCAAGTTAACCCAACTAATCCAAATGATGCCCCGGATGACCCCCCTGTTACTACCCCTACTTTTTCTAGACAACCATCTAAACTGGCCGAAACATCTCTTGTTTGGCCATTTTTTAATTCAAATAAGAGAAAAAAATTAAGCGAAGTGTAAAACTTGTGGAAAAGAGTTAGCCTTTAACTATGTTGATAGATTTTAATTATGTTGATGGAGGGACGGAAAGTTTGAGGAGACACATAATGATACACTCTCAAGATAAAGTTAAATATAATCAAATGAAAGTTGCGGCCGGGGGGACAAGTCTACCAAGTCAGCCTGACCCTAATACCGGGTCAAATCAATTTCAATCGGGAATTAACACTGTTACCGAGGTGATATTTTATATTATGACCCAAGAAAAGATAGGGAAGAATTGGAAAAAATGGTTACTGTTACAAGTCATTGGATTGATGAAGAGTGGATAATGCAAAAGTACATTATTGCTTATATAATAATTAATTCATATCACACAGGGCAACTTATTTCTAGCATGGTTACGGATATTTGTAGATATTTTAGCATTAGTGATAAAATAATATCAATTTCAATGGATAATGCTACTAGTAACACTAATGGTATAGCCTTGCTTACCACTACACTAAATCCTTCATTTAGTAACATTTTTCATGTTAGATGTATTTGTCATATTTACTATTTAATTGTGGGTGATGGTATGCAAATTTAAATGTTGAAATTGAAAAGGTTAAAATGGCTCTTAATTGGCTTTTTTATTCAAACCGTACAAGTAGACTTAGAGAATATTTTAAAAGGTGCGATGAATTTGGCCTATGAGAAAGAAAGGTTCCTAAACCTTGTCCAAATAGATGGAATTACATGTATGATAGTTTAGTTGTCGCATATGAATATAGAAACCCCATAAACTCAACGTTTAATGCTTATGTAAGTGATGATGATGAGCACTTTTATTTTGTAGATCTTGCAAATTTTGTTTGCTCATTTTTCAGAGGGTGGGGAAATTTATCAAGTAGCTATTGATTCTATGAGAAAGAAATTTAAAAAATATTTTTTCCCTATTCCCCCTATTTATGGTATTGTTGCCTTGTTAAATCCTGCTATGAAATTAGGTGGTCCTCAATATTGGTATCAATCTATTTATAATGTGATGTTTTAAGCGTCAATACCACACAAGAGGAGGGGGATGATTTGTGTGGTACCCAATTTTCGCTTAACTGAACTATAGAAGAACATAGTTCTTCTAAGTGTTCCAACTACTACTGTTTGGGGAATAACAAATACAGAAAATAAGGAACACAATGATTTTACGTGGAAAACACCTGGCTCAAAAGGTGAAAAAACCACGACCTACTACTCAGTAGGATTTTCCCAAACTTCCACTAAAATCACTGAGCCAAAATAGCATTTACAAAAACTTTTTGTAAACCTAAGGGTTAACTCTAATCCCGTTGTGGCACATAGCCTTAACTGTTGTGACAACTTCAAGTTAGCTATAACTTGAACACTCTAGGTACCTAATACAATTGCTTCTATGAAAGCTGAAAGGTACAATATTAAATCACCTACTATAATTGAACTAGAATAAAAGATAGACACAATGGAACTGGTCCTTCAATCTCGTTCAAGTAGCTTCAGGACTGCACACTCAAATCACATATAAATTGCTTGCAAAATCGCCTTGCTCTTTTGCTCTCAATTTAAGTTTAACTTTTGCTTAAGTGCATTTTTTTTTAAAAGAGAACAATACCGACTTTTAATAGATTAGTAATCAGAGTTTGAGTGGGATTCAATTGCTACTCTTCTATCGTAGAAGAGTTCATGATGATTTCAAACTCTAACTCTATCTTTATCCTAAAATGTGTTCTCATCATACAATAAGTCTTTCTCTCCTTATGCAATATGCAACCTTTTCGATCAGATCAAGAGATATTGCTGCTTGATCAGTTAGACTTATCTCCTTCACGTGCATCTCACATGTACAGGTTGATCGTGATTGTGCTTCACAAGATGGACCTGGCCATGTCTGAGGTCTTTTGTCAATCTTTAAAACTTCACCTGTTTTTGGGCCAACAAATTCCCCCTTTTTGATGATGACAAACTCTGTGCTTTTTACTTATATGGATCCTATAAGAACTCAGTTTAACCATCAATACAAAATTTTTGAAAATTCACTTATCATCAAGAACCAGGTTAATTAGGTTATAAACATCACCTTTTCAGAATATGTAAAGCACAATATCTCTTCCCCCTTTTGGCATCATTGAAAAGTTGCATACAAAGTGTGAGTTTCAGATTTTAATAATTACTCATGGCCACTAGGGAAACTGCAAGTGCAATCATGGTATAATCATTAGTAATCAAGCAAACATAATTAAACTATCAAGGAAAGATTAACATTGAACAAGAGCAAAACAGTAGTTATCATTGATAGAGATATGTTGCCATCACAGTCCACAACCAAAAAGAAAAAAACATTTAAACCATGAGCAAAAAGATAGAAAAATCCCTAATCTGGGTCACCGAGGTACTAGATAGGTTCAGAAGACAAAAGCTAGGATTCCTAAGGCTTGGAGGAGCTAGAGGGTTGGTTTTGGGCTTGGAGAAGATTTAGCATATTATGAAGAATTCCATCATTCTTCTCCTTTTCTTTGGTAAGCTCAGTCCTGAGAACATCCCTCTCAGATTTCACCTCTGCTACACAAGCCTTGAGCCTAGCTATCTCAATATCCTTAGCTTCACATTCCTGGACCAGAGCCCTGACTTTGCTGTTGATAGGAGTCTTCTTGGATGAACGAGGTTCATTTGGGATGACACCGACTAAGGAATCACAAGCAATCAGAGTGTTGATGCCAAAATATTCCTTGCTTGAGGCCATTTCCCATTTCTTCAGAGGCACATTGAGCCTATCCAGAACTGTGGCTAGAATAAAGCCATAGGGAGTAGCATGAGCCTTGGAGTCATTGATGACCATGTCTAGAAGCTTGATAATGAAGGCAGGCCAATTTATTTGCTTTCCACTCTCCAGGCACTCCATAAGAACCAGGTCCATGTAATTGGCGATGTGCCTGTGCGCACGTGATTTTTGCACTATACGAATTACTCCCAAAAATTTCAAAACAAAATAATTTTTCCATTATTTGCGATTTTTATGGATTTTAGTGGCATTTTCTGTTACTGTGTGAATATTGTCTGTGCCTGTTTATTTTATTTAGTAATGAAAAATACAAAAATATATTGTAATTGCATTTAGGATTTAATTTGACATTTTTGAATTAATTAATAATTATGTGTTTTATAAAAATGAAAAAAAATCACAAAAATAGTTTATTCTTGTTTTTTTTATTTTAGTCTTGAATTTTAGTAGTTTTTCCTTTGATTTGGTACTTAATTAATTGGGTTAATTATTATCTAGAGATAATTAAGTTAATTTGGTGGAATAATTTGGTTTAGGGATCAATTTAGGATTTAAATTAATTTTGAGAAGAAAATAGCTTGGAAATAAATAGAAAGGGAAAAGAATTCTTGGGCCAATTCAATTTAATCCCCAGGCCCAAATCAAATACACCTAATACCCAACCAAAACCAGCCTAAAACTCATGCCATACCCGGTCCATTCAATTCAGACCTCAAAGACGACTCCAACGATGTCGTTTCAGTGTCAACCATTCTCAACCGTCCATTCCCCACATCCAACGGCCAGGTCTTAACCCATTACCCGTTTAACCTGACCCTGAACTATTTTCCCTTAAACCCAATCCAGCCTCTAATCCTAATAAACAATACCATTCAAATTAATCAAATAATCCAAGCTGTTGATCTCGTTTGATCGAACGACCTGTATTTAACATCTCTGCCTAGTATATAAAGCAGACCCCGCCCCCTCATAAACCCCTTATCTTATCGCTCATCTTCCTCACGCAAACCCTAGAGACCAGCCGCCACCATTCCCCACCGCCTTCCGGTGGCGGCGCCGGCCCCAAATTGCGCCGATAATACACCCTAGAACCCCCTTGATCTCGTCTTTCATAATCCGTAGTTAGTTTCCTTCAAACACCCTTAGAATGTTTCGAATCTTGATTTTAAGCTATGAAACCTAGCAGCCGCCACCATTCACCCTAGCCTTCCGGTGGCGCCGCCGCCTCCAGCCCCTCCCAAATTAACACCCTGAAGCCACCTCACTCCCCTCTTCCCTAATCCACAATCGATTACCCTCGAATCAAGCTAGACCTTGTCGAATATTAAATCTAAGTTTTAAACCTAAAACTGCAAAGTCAAGTTTTGTTGATGCTTTAAGCTAATTTTGACTTTAGCTGTGTGTTCTTGATAATAACACAGTTAAAATCAAAATTTGGTTTTAAAATGAAGATTCGAAGGTTTCTTTCAATTACTATTGACCGGTGAGTTTCTGTCTTTTTTTTTTCTATATTTATATTTTATTAGTATTATTCTGATATTCGTCTTCCTCGTCTCTTTTTCTTTTTCGGGTCAATTTCAATTGAAATTCGATCAGTTCTATGGTATAACTTATTTCTGTTCACTGTTGTTTCTTTAAGATTGGTTTTGTGGATTTGTTTCGTATAATTAGGATATCATCTTGTTTTAAGACTGTAAAATTGTATCTCGTTTAATCACTTAGTCAGAATAATTAGGATTAGTTCAATAGTTTGGTTTAACTTCTTGTTTAATTATGTCGATAAGAACTGATTAATATAAGTATAATTCAAGTGTTTAACTACTTAAGAAGCTTCTAATAGTGGTAGGGTTGGGATTGCAATAGCTGTTTAAATTAAGAAAGCACTAAGCTAGTGGGTAGTTAAAAATGAAAAAGTGAATTGATAATGGAGGATACACTAAAATGAATGCCTATAAAAAGGCTGAACTTGAGAGGTGTTAAGGGACACAGACAAGAGAGATTCTGAAATACTGGAAATGAAGAAGAACACTTTCTGAAAAATACTAAAAGAAATATTGAAGAGATTTTGAGAGAGTTAAAAATTCCCGGAAAATACAGTATACTACAAAGGAACTACTGTTCCATTGATCTTCCTTTGAATCTGGAGGTTTTTAGCATTTCGAAACAGTTTCTGATTTCTCTTTGGTATCGAAGAAATGGTTTAAAACTGGTTTTTGAAAGTTCTGGGTTGAGTTCTGTTGCCTGGTTACTATTCCATTGGATTTCACAAATCGATTTCATTGTTCAACTGGTTGAATCTGGGCTTTACTGCTCCTGGTGCCTGTTTTTTCCTTGCTAAATCAATTCTGCTGCTGCCTATTGATCCCTCACTTCTTCTTGCTTTCCCTTTATTCCAGGTATCTCTTTCGAAACATGAATGGAAATGAAGTTTGTTTAGGCTATTGTGTGAAGATATGTAATTCCAGTTGAAGAAATGGACAATTGTTACTTCTCTGTTGCGTTGCCAATTTCTTTTCATGTTTGTTGCATTTTGTTTTATGTTTTCTCCTAGCCAAGTTTTCCCATGTGTAGTTAATCATGTAATCAATACTGCATGTTTATCTTAAGATTATATATGGGTCTTGTTTTGAATGTAGTCAATTCAGAAATCTCTTAGATCTTGCGTAATATGTATTAACTGAGGACATTGATTCTTTAGCTTGATTGTGAGGTTGGTTGGTTTTTGAGTGTCTTTTCCATAGGTATGGGTTATGTACTTGCCAGTTTAAATCATTCATGTTTGGACTGATGAATCTGAGCTAAGTCTGTTTATCCCATCAATCATGTGTTCAGATTTGCCTATATATATAGTTTGAAGTATAGTTTATTGATTTCAGAAGTTTTTATCTTAGTATTGCCTCTGTTCATGCATAGCCCCTTTGGATTTTAAAAGGATTTTAAATGAAATTTGAGTTTGAAATCAAACTTGAGAATCTTTGAATTTGGCTTAACTCTTTGCACTTGGTTTTCTTTAGAAAATCTCGAGCCATGTCGTTTTGTTAAGAGTGCTGGTCTAAAGTTGGAATTTTGCATGAATTTAGGTCTCTGAACCTTGTTGTTAAATGATGTATAATTTGCATAAGGCCCGTGACTTCACTAGGAGTATATTTCAACGTTGAATGTATGTGGTGTCCAAGTGTGCTTTGCATGTGATTAAGGGGGTCAATATTTGGTTCAAGTTCAAAGATTTTATGAAAGATGTAATGTTCCCTCATTTGTTAAGGTTGACGCATCAAATTGGGTTGTCAGCATCAGTCCCTTTGCGCCAAACTCCCCCTCCTCCTATATGCATTTTCGGTTCTCGGTTTGTGCGGCATTGTGAGCCCAATGGTGCTTATGTTTGTCAAGTAATAGGCCATTAGCAATTGGGCTTCAGGCTAGGCCAACCCTTGGAATAAAATAGAACGGATTCCGTGTGTTGTTTTCTTTGATTAGCAAATTAAGTTTAAACTTTAGACGAAAGTAATTATAATTTCTTTAAGCCTTTCCTTAATTAATTAATTGGGCTCTTGAAAGTGCGCCATATTAGGCAAGATGTAGTTATGGACCTCAAAAGCATAGTTTGAATTTCCTTCAGAAAATTAGAATCGAGGTGCGCCGTGCCAAATAAAATCTCAAAATGTATGACCCTCAAATAATTAATACTAACTCTTTTAAAATCGGGGTGTTCCATCATTTGAATTTTATGTGACCTCCGCAAATTTCTTTTGTTATTTTGAACAATCGTAGTTTGCTTTAGAACCGATTTAGATTAGTATTGTGATTATGTATACGCTCGCGTAACATAATTGCAAATTTAACTTTAAAAAAAAAGGGACTCGAGGGATGCGTTCGCACAGCTTCAACTAAATTTTTTTTAAATAAACAAAAGCGTTATTAATTGTGGACACGTTCGCGTGACATGATTTTTTGACGCGCCAAAGGGAAAGAGTATACGTACGCGTAACTCAATTCTTTATTTACGAATAAATCAAGAGATTTAAAAGCGGTTTAATAGTTGAAAAATGCACATAGGTTTGAAAATGTTTTAAAATCATATAATTAGGCCAATAATAATAGTTGAGCAACCCTGCTAAAACCACGGAATTTGGGAATGCCTAATACCTTCTCCCGGGTTAACAGAATTCCTTATCCGGATTTTTTGTTCACGACCTCTTAAACAAAGTCAATTTTTCCTCGATTTGGGATTTGAACCGGTGACTTGGGATATCATAAATTATCTCAAGTGGCGATTCTAAATTTTAATTAGATAATCCCATTTCGAATAATGTCACTTTAATTGGAAAAACTCCCTTACACCCTTATGGGGGTATAGGTAAAAAGGAGGTGTGACAGCTCTGGCGTCTTTGCTGGGGAACCAACCCAGAATCTCTGGTTCAGGGTTCAAGAATTCGAGCTTATAATAACTGTTATATTTGGCTTTATTATTATCTAATTTTTACATGTTTGGGCCTAATGTGCTAAATGTTGCTTTTTACCGCTTTGATATTATCTGAATTGTATATATAAACTGTTACGAAACCCTTCTTCTTTCTGAGTCTCCTGAGTTTATGGTGCACACGTGCACGTGGCCCACCTTTCTGTTAGAAGTCATACCAAATAGAATGAAGTTGGGCCAAGTAACTAGGCCGGGTAGACTTTCGTGCTCCAAGTACATTGCCCCCACATCGGGCCTAGCTATTTATATAAAAAAAAAGAAAAAGATAATAAATAAATAAAAATATGGGTACGTAAATGTCGTTGTGTTGTCATAAGTAAGGCGGTGACATTATTGTCCAAAATATGCCGAATGTCCCCAAAAGGGCGCCGGAAGGCCATTTTTGCAAGAACAGCCGCCTTTAGTCGTTTAAAAAAATTGACCGGTTAGCAAACACAACCTTTAAATCTTCTTCATCGAAGTGTTTTTTTTTAATTTTTTTTAGAAATATTGATGATTTTTTTTTCAAAATGAGTCTTGATTTTTAAAATTAAAATCACTCACAGGTACAAAATGAGCACCATTCAAAACCCACCATTCACAGATGTAGATGAGTTTCTATTTCGGCTTCAGATGTGGTGGTATTAATTAGGAGGAGATGGTCAAAAATGGGTCATTAAGTATTTGGGAGCTCTCACAGATATTATGAAAGTTAAACCACGTGAAGATTTGATTACGACACTAGTGACTTTTTGGGACCCTGTTCACAATGTCTTTCGCTTCTCTGATTTCGATCTTACTCCCACATTAGAACAAATAACTGGATATTCCGGTTTTGACGGAGATTTGAGAAACCAGAATCTTATATTCCCAAAGGCTCCCTCTGTACACCGATTCTTTGGTCTTTTGAATATCAGTAATCAAATCAGAAAAAGCAACGTTGTCAAAGGGTGTTGTTCTTTCAACTTTCTATATTCAAGGTTCGAAAGCCAGATGGATTTGAAATTCATGAAAAGGGCCTTACTAACAAAAAAAAACAAGGATACCTGGCAGATTCACCATCGTTTCGCTTTCATGGTGGCTTTTTTGGGAATCATGGTCTTCCTAAAAAAAGAGCGGACGATTGATATTCACATAGCTAGAGTCGTACAAGTCCTCACTACCAAAGAACATCACACTCTTGCCTCGATCATTCTCTCAGACATTTATCGGACGTTGACTTTGTGTAAATCCGGGGCAAAATTCTTCGAAGGGTGCAATATTTTGTTGCAATTGTGGTTGACTGAACATCTCCGACATCACCCCAAGTTCATGCAATATGGTCTGAGCAAGGACAATTTCATTGAGAGTTATGAAGAAAGAATAAATGATTATAAATCTCCAGAAGGGGTGGAAGCCTGAATATCCCATTTAAGATCTTTAATGGCAAGTCAAATTGAGTGGACTTTGGGATGACTCCCGGTAAGAGAGGTTATACACATGTCAACCTTAAAGAGTTATTTGATGTTGTTGGGTTTAAGAAGTGTCCAGCCGTATGCGCCACAGAGAGTTCTATGACAGCTAGGGAGATACCAAGTGGTGCCTGATGATGAAGATTTGAGTGTGCAGGTGATTGAGCTACACCCCGAAGCCACACTCCCTGAGGCTTTAATCCAACGAATTTGGAATGGTTGTCGATGCTTGAAAGATGATGCCCAAGTTCTAGATCCTGCAAAAGGTGAGATAAATCCGGGTTATGCTAAGTGGTTTGAGAAAAGATCTCGTGTGGATGATGCACCAGAACCCGATCCCAGGAGGCCCATAAAAAGACCGCATATCTAAGCCTTTGATGACAAAATCCAAGAACGATTGGCTTGGGGTGAAAAGGAAAAGGGGTACAAAGCAACTATTCATGCCTTAGAAGAAAGCCCAAGGAACCTCAATATGGAGAAAGACATACAAGCACAAGAAGCAAAAGGTGAAAAGAAGAGTCTGACTTGCGAGAATAAAACTCCCCGCGCTCAGTTACAACAGATAAAGAAAGCCTCTGAAGCGTCAGTGAGAAGTTGGAAAGATCATAAAATCATTTCCAATCTGATGGAAAGGATGCAAGATTATGACTCCATTTTGGCAAGAACCAAAAAGGTGTTAGATAAAGCTAAGGAAAAAATCATACAGTTGAATGAGGAGGCCAAATCTAGTAAAAAACACCAAGTAATGAGATTTGAAGAAGAAATGGCTCAATTCGAGAAAGAGAAGGATCATTGGATATGTTCAAAGGCTCAGCTCCATGCACAATTGGAAGAAATGAGAAGGTACAATAGAGAACATCAGCATGCAGATATTGATAGGGAGATAGCACAGGCAAGACTCGAGCAGGCCAGACTTCGGGCTCAATTGGAGTCGGCTTTAGATCGTGAGGGCCACATAAGAGATATAGCCACCACTCGCCAACATCAATTTCAAAACTAAGACCAAAATCTCCAAGATTTCAGAGCACAAATCCATGATTTGGCCGTTTATACTTCTCAAAGTTATGTGAACTACCAGGGGATGGATTATGAAAGGTTTTTGGAGCATGTGCCTACTTTTGCCCATCATCTTGCAGTAGAGTTAGAAAGGATGTACCGTACATTAGGGGGTCAGCCAGGTCAAGCTCCGCCGTGAGCAGATGTTCCAGTTATTGAAAGCAAAAGATTGTGGAGTGAAGCATAGTCATAGTTGTTGAATCTTTTCATATAATAGTCATGTTTTAGTATGAGTACATATCGAGTCTTTTAAACCATTTTCTTAAAGTGTTGTCTAAATGTAATATCATTTCTGTCTTTGTACTATTTTGTTTGTTAAAATAAATAAATAATAATAATAATTGTTTCCACCAGAACTACGCTCGGTCTGATTCATGCAGGGTCATGATACGTAGGCAATCTTCATAAGATTCGACCACAACCAAAAGAAAAGAATAAAATTGAAAAAAGGGGAGGGGAATAAAAGATAGGCGTGAGTGACAATATAAGGAAAAGGTCAGGAAAAGCTGGGATGACACAAGCAACCGAGCAAATACATGGTAGAAATGACTAATTGCCTAGGTCCATTGCATTCCTATGTGTGGTTGCTTATTTGTTAAAACTCTAATCACTAACAAGTTTGATTGTTGTCCAAGAATTCAAGCAGTTAGTTCACCTAAGCATACTGGCAACCTAGCCATACCAAACCAAATCCAAAGGAGAAATAATCATGTCTATCCCAGATGTAGACACCAGTGTCATTGAAGGAGAAGAGTTGGACGTTAACGCCATAAAAGAAGAGATGTACAAATTAAAACAACAAATGGCTGGAATGTATCAGGCCTGGGCTAAAGGACAACCGCCATCCGCTTACCCAGCTAACCCTACCTTCACTCCACCGCTGGTTCAAACTCAGGATCATCCTGCCGCCGATCTATCCCTGAGCTTTCCCATTTACCAACACTACCGGGGCACCACTTCTCATACACCACAATCTCCACCCCCTAAACCAATTCCATACCCTCATCCACCAGTAACTCCTGTCTTCGTAGCACCTCCACCAGCTACACTCCAAAAATCTCCTAGCGAGCCTATGTTCCAGGCCCAGGACAACCAATACTACCCCTTGGAGCCCACTTTCAAAGCTCCAGAAACCCATTCCTATACTCATCGCTTTGACCTCCCGATAGAAGCTGATAAATCAGTCAAAAATACCAAACAGGAAGAGATGCTCAGGAAATTTAAAAGCTTAGAACAATCATTCAGAGACATGCGGGGGTTGGGAGGGCAAGTCAGCGTGGCCTACAAGGACCTATGTCTGTTCCCGAATGTGCAATTACCGGCAGGTTCAAAGATGCCCAAGTTCGATCTATACAATGAGCACGGTGATCCAGTAGCCCACTTGATGGGTTTTTGCAGCAAGATGAGGGGAGCTGGAGGAAAAGATGAATTGTTAATGGCTTACTTCAGTCAGAGTTTGAGTGGATCAACATTGGAATGGTATACCTGCCAAGACCATGGAAGATGGTACACATGGGATGATCTGACACAAGTATTTGCTTGTCACTTCCAACACAATCTTGAGATCATTCCAGACCGACTCTCCTTGACTAAACTAGAGAAAAAGCACAGTGAAAGCTTCAGAGAATATGGTTTCCGATGGAGGGAGCAAGCAGCAAGAGTAGATCCCCCAATGAAGGAAAGTGAGATGGTAGATTACTTCCTATAGGCTTTGAAACCTACTTACTATGGCCATTTGGTCTCAGCTATGGGAAAGTCATTCAACGAAGTGGTAAAGATGGGGGGCATTATAAAAAAGGGCCTCAAGTCGAATAAAATCATGAGCTATTCGGCTATCAAAGCGACTACTCAGGCTATTCAGGGAGGCATAGGAGGGATTGGGAAGAAGAAGAGAGAGGAAGCAGCAATGGTTGATCCAGGAACTTGGTCCGGATCCAGAGGTTCACCTTACCACTACAATCAACCTCGACCCCACCAACAAACTTATCACCACAATCCACCCCAACACTACTATCCCCCACCAGAACCTCATTTTTCCGTCCACCATGCACAAGCATACAACCAACCTCCTGCCCACACTCAATGGCGTTCTCCCATCCTACAAAATAATTATCCATATCCACGAGCCTACCAAAATACTCCCGGACCAAGTTTCCGGCCTAGTCAATCATTCAAGGGTGAAAGGTTGCAGAAAAAGAAAACCTTTACTCCGTTGGGAGAATCATACACTAGTCTATTCCACAGGCTAAAACAGCTAGATATGCTAAGGGCGATACAGTCCAAACTGCCAAATCCTCCTCCAAAAAATCTTGACTATACTGTCAACTGTGAATATTGTTCTGGTACTCCGGGTCATGATACGGAAAAGTGCTGGTACTTGAAAAGTGCAATATAGGAGCTTATTGATATCAATAGAATTGATGTTCAAGCTCCTGAAGTACCAAATATCAATAGGAATCCGATGCCAGCCCATCAGGAGGAGAATATGATTGAAATAGTGCATGAGGAAGGGGAACCCAAGAAACCACCACAAACTGTCATGATGATTCGGTCCAGTGGAGTCAAGACAGATGAACAATCAGCAAGTGAGGAGTCGGTGCTCAAGTCGAGCAAAAAGAGTGTTGGGCCATCTGTGGCAATTGAGAAGGGGTCTTTAAGCAAAGTTGCAACGAAACAGGAAGTTGAGAAAATGATTGTACCAGGAGCGGTCAGCAAACCCAGCATAATCGTGGAAAGTGCTCGCGTAGATCAAGTTATTATCAAGCCGGTAACCTAGTTTACAATAATCAATAGCAAGGCTATTCCATGGAATTACGAACGCGTAACAGTGATGTACAAAGGGAAGGAAGTCAAAGAAGAAATCGGTAAAGTACAGGGTTTGAATCGCTGGGGGAGGTGTTTTACTCCCGAGGAGTTAAGAAGAGATAAAGATAATCCAGCACTAGTAAAGAAAGCCGTAACTAAAGAAGAAGCAGAAGAATTATTGAGGAAGATGAAATTACAGGACTACTCTATCGTGGAACAATTATGAAAGACGCCTGCTCAAATTTCCCTATTGTCATTATTGATCCATTCAGATGAGCATCGTCAAGCTTTAATGAAGATCTTGATGAGGCACACATTCCCGATAAGATCTCCATGAATCACGTGGAAACAATAGCTAACAAAATCTTCGAAGCAAACAAAGTCATGCTTTTCAGTGATGAATTGTCAATAGAAGGTACTGAGAAAAACAGAGCTCTTTACCTCACAGTAAAATGTGAGAACTCTGTGGTGACCCGGGTATTGGTTGACAACGGGTCAAGCGCAAACGTTTGTCCTCTCTCCACTCTAAGAAAGTTGAAAATAGAAGATGATAGGATCCATAAGAACAGCATTTGAGTGCGGGGATTTGACGTCGGAGGTAAAGATTCAGTTGGGGACATAGTGCTGGAGCAGATGATAGGGCCAGTTGAGTTCACAATGGAGTTTCAAGTGCTGGATATAGCTTTCCTATAATTTAACGTTGGGTCGACCATGGATCCACGCTGCTAAAGTAATCCCATCAACAATACACTAGGTAGTCAAATTTGAAAGGGATAGACAAGAAATAGTTGTGCATAGGGAAGACAGTTTATGCGCTCGCATCAATGCCATTGTACCGGTCATTGAAGTGGAAGATGACCAGGGACCATGGGTCTACCAGGTTCCTGATACGATGTTGGTAGAGAAAGTTCCGGAGGGGAAATACATTCCAAATCCAAAGATAACCGCCACATCAGTCATGGTAGCCTATAAGATGTTGAAAAATTGTTTTGTACTCGGTAAAGGTTTGGGCTCATCTTTTCAAGGCATCATACAGCCGGTGTCCCTTCCTGAAAACTTGGGAACATTTGGTCTGGGATTCAAGCCCACTGCTGCAGACATAAGAAAGGCCAGAAGCTAAAACAGAAGGCATGGGTCCTTTCAAAGCCAGTCCCACGTCTTTCCAAATCATTTGTCAAGTCCGGTACCAGAAGTCGCCCAGTAACAGCAATTCCCAGTTTTGTGATTGATCATGACAAGGAGTTAATTGAAAGATTTGAGAAGTTGTTCGACAGCGTGAACATGGTGGAAATTGGAGAGGGTTCTAGCAATGCAGAAGTGCAATATGTCGGGCCAAAAACAAAGCTTAACAATTGGGAGGCTACTCCTCTCCCCACTTGGAAGGAGTCTTGGTAGTTTATTTTGAGTTTCCTTCAGTTTGTTTGGGTTATTCCAGGGTTGTAATCCAGATTTTTCATCTTTCAGTCTGTTTGAAGTGTGCAAACCTTGTTATCTTTCATCATTCAATTAAATGCAGTTTCCCTTTCTTTATCATTCCTGATAGTTTTTCTTTTCTATTCTGTACAGTTCTTTTTATGCTGGTTCTAATGACATGGCATGCATGAGGAATCCTCAGCCCAGTCTTAAAAATCAATCTGATTCCAAAATAATAGTTCAAGAATTAGATCGTGACATGAATCAGAATACGATGAAGATGAAACCTTCGAAGAGATTAGTAAGGAGTTAATTCACTTCGAAGAAAAGCCCAAACCCAACCTGAATGAAAAAGAAACCGTCAATTTAGGGGACACAGATAATATCAGAGAGATTAAAATAAGTGTCCATCTCAAGCCAAATATCCGGAAAGAGTTAATCAAAATACTCATCAAATACAAAGATGTTTTTGCATGGTCGTATGACGACATGCCGGGTTTGAGCACTGATTTAGTGGTCCATAAATTGTCCACTGATCCAGCATTTTCTCCCGTCAAGCAAAAGTTGTAGAAATTCAAAACTGAAATGAGTGTGAATATTAAAGAAGAAATCACCAAGCGGTTGGATGCAAAGGTTATTCGGGTCACTCGATATCCTGTTTGGTTGGCTAATGTCGTGCCTGTGTCGAAGAAGGATGGCAAGATCAGAGTATGCGTCGATTACCGCAATCTCAACAAAGCAAGTCCGTAGGATAACTTCCCACTACCTAATATCCACATTTTGATTAATAATTGTGACAAGCGTGAGATTGGATATTTTGTGAATTTCTATGCCGGGTATCATCAGATTCTAATGGATGAAGAAGATGCAGAAAAAATGGCATTCATCACGCCATGGGGAACTTATTGCTACCGGGTAATGCCATTTGGTTTGAAAAACACCGGGGCAACTTACATGAGAGCGATGACTATTGTGTTTCATGATATGATACACAAAGAAATTGAGGTATACGTGGATGATGTGATCATAAAATGAAAGCATCAGGCCGACCACGTTGGGGATTTGAGGAAATATTTCCAGAGGTTTCGAAGGTACAACCTCAAGCTCAACCCTGCCAAGTGCGCATTTGGTGTTCCATCCGGAAAATTGTTGGGATTCATAGTCAGCCGTCGAGGCATTGAGTTGGACCCATCAAAGATCAAAGCTATCCAAGAATTGCTGCCTCCGAGGAACAAGACTGAGGTGATGTGTCTGTTAGGGAGGTTGAACTACATCAGTATGTTTATTGCTCAGCTCAAGACAACTTGTGAGCCTATTTTCAAGTTCCTGAAGAAGGATGCTGCAGTCAAATGGACTGATGAGTGTCAAGAAGCATTTGCTAAGATAAAAGGATACTAGTCAAACCCACCCGTGCTGGTTCCGCCAGAACCAGGGAGACCTTTGATTCTTTACTTGACAATCCTGGAAAATTCATTTGGATGTGTAGTGGGGCAGCATGACATCACCGGTAGAAAGGAACATGCATCTACTATCTTAGAAAGAAGTTCACGGCTTATGAGGTTAAGTACACTCATCTGGAAAGGACATGTTCGCCCTAACTTGGGTGGCTCAGAAATTGAAACATTATTTGTCATCTTACACTACTTACCTCATTTATCGCTTGGATTTGTTGAGATATATCATTCAAAAGCCTATGCCGACAGGAAGACTTGCAAAGTGGCAGATCTTGCTCACAGATTTTGACATCATCTATATGACTCGTACTGCGATGAAAGCCCAAGCATTGGCCGATCATTTGGCCGAAAACCCGGTCGATGAAGATTACGAGCCATTGAGAACTTATTTTCCCGATGAAGAAGTGATGCATATCAATGAACTGGAGCAAATTGAAAAACCATGCTGGAAACTTTTCTTTGATGGGGCTGCCAACATGAAAGGAGTCGGAATAGGAGCTGTGCTTATTTCTAAAACAGGGCATCACTATCCTGTTACGGCTCAGCTTCGGTTTTATTGCACTACCAATATGGATGAGTATGAGGCCTGTATTTTGGGTCTAAGGCTAGCTGCGGGCATGGATATCCAGGAAGTCTTGGTCTTGAGAGACTCGGATCTTCTGGTACATCAAATTCAAGGAGAATGGGAAACGCGAGATTTGAAGCTCATACCGTACCGACAATGTTTGCATGATCTTTGTCAACGGTTTCGATCAGTGGAGTTTAGGCATATTCCAAGAGTCCATAATAAGGTCGCCGATGCTTTGGCTATCCTGGCGTCAATGTTGCACCATCCGGAAAAAGCTTATGTCGATCCTCTTCATATTCAAGTCCGAGATCAGCATGCTTATTGTAACATGATTGAAGAAGAACTTGATGGTGAACCATGGTTCCATGATATCAAGGAGTACATCAGAATGGAGATATATCCAGTGCAAGCCACGGGGGATCAAAAGAGAACAATTCGACGGTTGGAAAGTGGATTCTTCTTAATTGGAGGTTTTTGTATAAAAGAACACCAGAACTTGGATTATTAAGATGCATAGATGCTAGACAAGCTATGGCTGTCATGTCCGAAGTACATTCGGGAGTCTGCAGACCACATATGAGCGGATATGTGTTGGCAAAGAAAATTCTCCGAGCAGGTTGTTATTGGCTTACCATGGAGAGAGATTGTATCAATTTTGTGCGCAAATGTCATCAGTGCCAGATACATGGAGATTTGATTCATTCTCCACCATCGGAATTGCACACAATGTCGGCACCATGGCCCTTCGTTGCTTGGGGCATGAATGTCATTGGACCAATTGAGCCAGTAGTATCCAACGGGCACAGGTTCATTCTGGTAGCCATTGATTATTTCACCAAGTGGGTTGAGGCCAAAACTTTCAAATTAGTGACCAAGAAAGCAGTGGTCAATTTTGTTCACTCAAATATCATCTGTCAATTCGGAATCCCAAAGGTGATCATCACGGATAATGGTGCTAATCTTAACAATAATTTGATGGAAGAGGTATGTTAACAGTTTAAGATTACACATCGCAATTCTACCCCATATCGTCCCAAGGCGAATGGAGCAGTCGAGGCAACCAACAAAAACATAAAGAAGATACTTTGGAAAATGGTAGAAGGTTTGAGGCAATGGCACAAAAAACTACCATTTGCATTGTTGGGATATCGCACTACTGTCCGTACTTCGGTAGGTGCAACTCCTTATTTGTTGGTATATGGCACTGAAGCAGTAATACCTGCAGAAGTTGAAATCCCTTCCCTTCGGATTGTCGCTGAGGCTGAGATTGATGATGATGAGTGGGTTAAAACCCGTTTGGAGCAGTTGAACTTGATTGATGAAAAAAGATTGGCATCAATATGTCATAGCCAGTTATATAAAAAGAGAATGGCAAGAGCATACAACAAAAGGGTGCGTCCCCAAAAGTTTGAAGTGGGTCAGCAAGTGCTGAAACGTATCCTTCCACATTAGGTTGAAGCAAAAGGCAAGTTCGCCCCGAATTGGCAAGGGCCATTTATTGTAACTAGAGTATTGTCCAATGGTGCTTTATGTTTAACAGATATCGAAGGAAAATGCATAGACATGACTATCAATTCCGATGCAGTCAAGAGATATTATGTATGATTTCTTTGTTATAATTGTTGCTTGTTTGTACTTGGAATTGTTTCGAAGAATGAAATGACGAAGGCAATTTGTTCTGTTATCTAAAAACTCTACTCTTTGTTCCCCTTTTGAGACTTATTTATTTTATTTCATACCCTTCTTTTGGAATCAATAACGAAAAAGAGAGAAAAAAAAGAAGAGGAAAAAAAAGAAAAGAAAAGAAGTGAAAAGAGAAAGTATAACAACAAGGAAATTCCGTGGGAACTACGTTTGACCTGATTCCTGTTAAGGATACGTAGGCAGTCTCACGGCTCGGTCAAAGTAAAATAAAAGTCAAAAGATCCCCAAGCAAGAAATTGAGGAAGAAGTTGTGATTGTAATAAGAAATGTGATTCCAAAAGTTGTAATTCTAACCCATTTTGAAGTTGTTTTGAGCCCGTTTTATACCATTTTCTTTCCAAACATATTCCAAGAACCCACATTGTTGTCCAAAGAAATACCTCCCGATCAGTCTTCGAGAGATGCCAAGTCAAGCAATGTAAAGAGAATTCATATCAGGGGCAACACTCCGGTTTAAGAAAGATAAATCAAAAAATGAGAGTCTTATTGGTGAAAACCCTCATGGGCACCATGAGGCGACGAAAGCCGAGAAAAAATAAAAATGAGAGAGTCTTATTGGTGAAAACCTTCGCGAGCACCATATGGCGACAAGGAATTGAGGAACAAACAAATGAGAGAGGTTTGACGGTGAAAACCCTTCAGAGCACTGCAAGTCGAACAAGGTCCGTAAATTGGCGGAAAGTAAAATTGGGTTGTGGAAATCTTGGAGAACAAAGTAAAACAATTGGAAAAGAGAATGGTTAATAGACTGGGTTGATTAATCCAAAATGCATACCATGATCATTGGCGCCAGTGAATCCACTCAGATAAGTTTCTTGTCCAATCTCCAACAGTCATCCAAATTTGGATTTTCTTCTTTATTCTTAATTCTCAAAATCATTGCATTTCATTGCTGTTAATTTTTACTCCTCTAAAGCTCTTCCAAGCTTAGCCTTGTTCCAACAAATAAGAAATGTCAAAGTGTACTACCGGATTCAAAATTGCACAAAGCAAATACGGCTAGGACATGCTGGAGATAGTATGATGAAAAAGGGACATATGGTGTAAGCAAAGGTTAAATTGGTGGAATGGTTCAGTAATGTCGTGAGAGATGTATGGTTACGAATAAAAGGGTCAGAAGTGAAAAGCAACAGTTGGGGATCCTACAGTTAAGGATTAGTCAGAAGGTCAAAACAGTCCTTTCGACCAGTTCAAGGCAGCCTGTTGAAGCAAAGCATGGCAAAGAGAAAACCATCCCCAGCAAGAATGCCACAACTAACCACCACGTTTTAAACTGACAAGATTTTCTTTGATTTGAAATAGGGGAAAAGATGGCATTTATTTCAGGAAGCACCCTGTAAGGAAAGCAAGTACCATGCAGGTTTGATCGCATAAATTCTCAAGACTCTCCTGGAAAATGGGACTTAGTTTAAAATTCAAAATAATCATAAGCAGCAGAATTTAGCACAAATGCACCCCAAAGGATTATAAGTGGAACTTCGAAGTTTGCATGCTTGAGATACATTTTTGACATTACCCCAGAGGCCTCGGATTTCAAAGTAATTTGGGGAGACTCTCATAGCCTCTATCTCTCGGGTTGGCCAACAAAGGGACCGAAAAGAACCCGTTTCCACTTTACTTCATCAAGAAAGAAGAAACACCATCTTTTTCCACCTTTTACCCCGATTCAATTAGAAATTTTCAGGACCCTCGTGGATAATGGGACTTAGCTTTAATTCAAAATATTCACGAGTACAATGTCTAGCATAAGCTCTACTTTGTGAAAATATAAGTTGGTTTGAAGTTTTTGTTTTTAAGACAAGACACAATTAGAAATTTTCAGGACCCTCCTGGAAAATGGGACCTAGGCTAAAATCCAAAATAATCATAAGTGGTAGATATTGCATAAATGTACACCAGAAGGAATATGAGTTGGCTTCATAGTTCGCATAAGAGTTTTCAGGACCCACCTGAATAATGGGACGTAACTTTAAGCATTCCATTAGATAAGTAAGTGCTGTTATAAGAGAGTACAGTCTAGCATTGGAATTGTCATTCGTAATATAAGCTTTAATTAGAAATTTCAGGACCCTCTTGGATAATGGGATGTAGCTTTAAGACTGTCTTAGATAACAAGATTCGATGAAAGTCCTACCTCTAAAAATTATAATATGGCTTTGGAAACTTAATAGAAATTTGTAGGACCCTCCTAGATAATGGGATATAGCTTACAAATTATTAGAGATATTGAGTAAAATGATCCAATTAACACTCACAGATGCACCCGGTTACCAAACTGGGACAGAATTGTTTTTTTTGTTTTGTCTATTTTGTTGAAGTCAGGTGCCCATATGAAGAACAAGGAAGAACAACACGGATGTTAAAGATAAGAGTGTGACCAAGTACTAGCAACCAGGCGTCCACCTGGAGAACAAGGAAAAGCAGTCGAAGTATCAACATTAGGCGTCCACCAGGAGAACAAGGAAGAATAGTTCAAGTACTAGCAATCAGGCGTCGACCTGGAGAACAAGGAAAAACAGTTGAAGTATCAGCAATCAGGCGTCCACCTGGAGAACAAAGAAGAATAGTTGAAGCATTGGAAATCAGGAGCCCACCTGGAGAACAAGGGAACACATTTCAAGTTTCATTAATCAGGAGCCCACTTGGAGAACAAGGGGATACATTTCGAGTTTCAGCAATCAGGAGCCCACCTGAAGAACAAGGGAATACAATTCAAATTTCAAGTAATTAGGAGCCCGCCTATAGAACAAAAGATAGGCAACAATGGTCAAAGGAAGACGTTTAAAGGTTCTGCAATGAGGTGCCCTCCTGGAGGAAAGAGAAAGCATCTCAAAAATACAATTCAAGTCAGTAGCAAAGGAACTTCCGTTGGAAAACACGAGTCAATGAGGCAACAAGAATCACAAGATCAAGCTTGAGAAGTATAGAGTAGATTTTTGTAATGCATAGATCATATTTTAGTCTAGCTTCTTTATTTTTGTCTTGGTGTAATAAGGAGGTCAATAAGCAGCAACAACAACAACAATAGTAAAATCACAGCTTCATGGTAGTCCCAGCTACCGAAAACTTCCCAAACTATATTGACCTGATTCCTTTATAGCCAAGGATATGTAGGAAACCTTTGAAGCATAGGTTCGATCAAATCTTTCAAAAAAATGCTTCCCACGGAGTATTCAAACGGGCAAAAATCGCTCGTATCCGCTCACTTTATCTTTGCACGAAACCCCTTCGTATTTCCGGGCAAAGAGGGGCAGCTGTGAGCACGTGATTTTTGCCCTATACGAATTACTCCCAAAAATTTCAAAACAAAATAATTTTTCCATTATTTGCGATTTTTGTGAATTTTAGTGGCATTTTCTATTACTGTGTGAATATTGTCTATGTCTGTTTATTTTATTTAGTAATGAAAAATACAAAAATATATTGTAATTGCATTTAGAATTTAATTTGACATTTTTGAATTAATTAATAATTAGGTGTTTTATAAAAATGAAAAAAATATCATAAAAATAGTTTATTCTTGTTTTTTATTTCAGTCTTGAATTTTAGTAGTTTTTCCTTTGATTTGGTACTTAATTAATTGTGTTAATTATTATCTAGAGATAATTAAGTTAATTTGGTGGAATAATTTGGTTTAGGGATCAATTTAGGATTTAAATTAATTTTGAGAAGAAAATAGTTTGGAAATAAATAGAAAGGAAAAAGAATTCTTGGGCCAATTCAATTTAATCCCTAGGCCCGAATCAAATACACCTAATACCCAACCAAAACTAGCCCAAAACCCATGCCATACCCGGTCCATTCAATTCAGACCTCAAAGACGACTCAAACGACGGCGTTTCAGTGTCAACCAATCTCGACCATCCATTCCCCATATCCAATGGCCAGGACTTAACCCATTACCCGTTTAACCCGACCCTGAACCATTTCCCCCTAAACCCGATCCATCCTCTAATCCTAAAAAATGACACCGTCCAAATTAATCAAATAATACAAGCCGTTGATCTCGTTTGATCGAACGACCTGGATTTAACATCTCCCCCTAGTTTATAAAATAGACCTCGCCCCCTAATAACCCCCCATATCATTGCTCATCTTCCTCAACTAAACACTAGAGACCAGCCGCCACCATTCCCCACCGCCTTCCGGTGGCGGCGCCGGCCCCAAATCGCCCTGAAAATACACCTCAAAACCCCCTTGATCTCCTCTTTCATAATCCGTAGTTAGTTTCCTTCGAACACCCTTAGAACTTTTCGAATCTTGATTTTAAGATATGAACCCTAGCAGTCGCCACCATTCACCCTAGCCTTCCGGTGGTGGCGCCGCCTCCAACCCCTCCCAAATTAACACCCTGAAGCCACCTCACTCCCCTCTTCCCTAATCCACAATCCATTACCCTTGAATCAAACCAGAACTTGTCGAATATTAAATCTAAGTTTTAAACCTAAAACTGCAGAGTCAAGTTTTATTGATGCTTTAAGCTAATTTTAACTTTAGTTGTGTGTTCTTGATAAGAACACACAGTTAAAATCAAAATTTGGTTTATAAATGAAGATTCGAAGGTTTCTTTCAATTACTATTGACCGGCGAGTTTCTGTCATTTTTTTCTATATTTATATTTTATTAGTATTATTCTGATATTCGTCTTCGTCGTCTCTTTTTCATTTTCTGGTCAATTTCAATTGAAATTCAATCAGTTCTTTGGTATAAATTATTTCTGTTCACTGTTGTTTCTTTAAGATTGGTTTTGTGGATTTGTTTCGTATAATTAGGATATCAGCTTGTTTTAAGACTGAGAAATTGTATCTCGTTTAATCACTTAGTCAGAATAATTAGGATTAGTTCAATAGTTTGGTTTAACTTCTTGTTTAATTATGTTGATAAGAACTGATTAATATAAGTATAATTCAGGTGTTTACCTACTTAAGAAACTTCTAATAGTCGTAGGGTTGGGATTGCAATAGCTGTTTAAATTAAGAAAGCACTAAGCTAGTGGGTAGTTAAAAATGAAAATGTGAATTGATAATGGAGGATACACTAAAATGAATGCCCATAAAAAGGCTGAACTTGAGAGGTGTTAAGGGACACGGACAAGAGAGATTCTAAAATACTGGAAATGAAGAAGAACACTTTCTAAAAAATACTAAAAGAAATATTGAAGAGATTTTGAGAGAGTTAAAAATTCCCGGAAAATACAGTATACTACAAAGGAACTACTGTTCTCTTGATCTTCCTTTGAATCTGGAGGTTTTTGGCATTTCGAAACACTTTCTGATTTCTCTTTGGTATCGAAAAAATGGTTTAAAACTGGTTTTTGAAAGTTCTGGGTTGAGTTTTGTTGCCTGGTTACTATTCCATTGAATTTCACAAATCGATTTCATTGTTCAAATGGTTGAATCTGGGCTTTACTGCTCCTGCTGGCTGTTTTTTCCTTGTTGAATCAATTCTGCTGCAACCTACTGATCCCTCACTTCTTCTTGCTTTTCCTAATTCCAGGTATCTCTTTCGAAACATGAATGGAAATGAAGTTTGTTTAGGCTATTGTGTGAAGATATGTAAATCCAGTTGAAGAAATGGACATTGTTACTTCTCTGTTGCGTTACCAGTTTCTTTTCAAGTTTGTTGCATTTTGTTTTATGTTTTCTTCTAGCCAAGTTTTTCCATGTGTAGTTAATCAAGTAATCAATACTGCATGTTTATCTTAAGATTACATATGGGCCTTGTTTTGAATATAGTCAATTCAGAAATCTCTTAGATCTTGTGTAATATGTATTAACTGAGGTATGGGTTATGTACTTGCCAGTTTAAATCATTCATGTTTGGACTGATGAATCTGAGCTAAGTTTGTTTATCCCGTCAATCATGTTTGCAGATTCGCCTATATATATAGCTTGAAGTATAGTTTATTGATTTCAGAAGTTTGTAACTTAGTATTGCCCTTGTTCATGCATAGCCCCTTTTGGATTTTAAAAGGATTTTAAATGGAATTTGAGTTTGAAATCAGACTTGAGAATCTTTGAATTTGGCTTAACTCTTTGCACTTGGTTTTCTTTAGAAAGTCTCAAGCCAAGTAGTTTTGTTAAGAGTGCTGGTCTAAAGTTGGAATTTTGCATGAATTTAGGTCTCTGAACCTTGTTGTTAAATGATGCATAATTTGCATAAGGCTCGTGACTTCACTAGGAGTATATTTCAACATAGAATGTATGTGGTGTCCAAGTGTGCTTTGCATGTGATTAAGGGAGTCAATATTTAATTCAGGTTCAAAGATTTTATGAAAGATATAGTGTTCCCTCATTTGTTAAGGTTGACACATCAAATTGGGTTGTCAGCATCAGTCCCTTTGCGCTAAACTCCCCCTCCCCCTTTATACATTTTCGGTTCTTGATTTGTGCGGCATTGTGAGCCCAAATAAAATAGAACGGATTTTGTGTGTTGTTTTCTTTGATTAGCGAATTAAGTTTAAACTTTAGACGTAAGTAATTATAATTTCTTTAAGCCTTTCCTTAATTAATTAATTGAGCTCTTGAAAGTGCGCCATATTAGGCAAGATGTAGTTATGGCCCTCAAAAGCGTAGTTTGAATTTCCTTTAGAAAATTAGAATCGAGGTGCGCCGTGCCAAATAAAATCTCAAAATGTATGACCCTCAGATAATTAATACTAACTCTTTTAAAATCAAGGATGCATTCGCACAGCTTCAACTTAAATTTTCTTAAATAAACAAAAGCATTATTAATTGTGGACACGTTCGCGTGACATGACTTTTGACACGCCAAAGGTAAAGAGTATACGTACGCGTAACTCAATTCTTTATTTACGAATAAATCAAGTGATTTAAAAAGCGGTTTAATAGTTGAAAAATGCACACAGGTTTGAAAATGTTTTAAAATCAGATAATTAGGCCAATAATAATAGTTGAGCAACCATGCTAAAACCACGGAACTCGGGAATGCCTAATACCTTCTCCCGAGTTAACAGAATTCCTTACCCGGATTTCTGCTTCACGGACTGTTAAACAAAGTCAATTTTTCCTCGATTCGGGATTTGAACCGGTGACTTGGGACATCATAAATTATCCCAAGTGGCGACTCTGAATTTTAATTAGATAATCCCATTTTGAATAATGTCACTTTAATTGGAAAAACTCCCTTACACCCTTATAGGGGGTGTAGGTAAAAAAGGAGGTGTGACAGTTCCTTCTCTCCTGCCTGGGCAATAAGCATTTGTTGACAAATTCAAACAAGACCTTGTGCTGAGGCCTCATTTAACTTTTCTGAATAGCCTTGGCTTCATTTACATTCTCTGCATTACAAAACCTCCTGGTAATCTCAAGTGCAGTAGGGAGGGAGTATAGACAAGGCCACCTTTGCCTTGTATAATCATCAAACCCTTCAGAGGGTATATCAAGGATTTCTCCAAGTTTTTCTGCATCAAAGGCATTTGGACCCCTTTCACCAGACTGCTGACCTTGCCATCCTGAACCTCTTCATTTGCCATGAACTCAATTATTTCATTCCTAGCTAGCCTACCGTCCATCTGAAGGACCATGTCCTTACACCCCTGAGCAGCTAAGGCATCCACCGGTCTTATCATTCCTGGCTCCACCAGGTCTTTCAGCAGTCTACCCTTCAAGATTTTTCTTTTGCCAAACATGGCAACCTTGTTCTTGTCACCATCAGAATCTTCTACTTCTTCTCCACTCCATTCCTCATCTTCAAAAAATTTCACTTGTTTTCCTTTCATAGCAGACCTTGTCCTCTTGGCTAGGGAAGGTTCAGTAGCCTCAGACACTGAGGAAGACTTCTTGGAAGAAGTCTTGGGCTTTTTGGGCTTGGGGGTCTGAACCTCCACAGGTTGAACTTCCTCTTGATGGACCTGTTCCATTTCATCAACCTCCACATCCTCTAAGGACTCTGCAACTTTCCCTTTTCCTTTAGCCAGCCTTTTCTTCTTACTCTCATCTAGTGCTTTCTGAAGATCACTCTCTCTCTACCTCACCCTGCTTCTTGTAGCTCTACCCTTTGGTAATTGAAATTCAGTGGTTTATTGGGGTGAAACTTTTCTTTTCTTGGAAGGCTTAGGAACATTGGGGGCTTTTGTTGTGGGAGTTCTGCATTTCTTTAGGTCATAGCTTGCCACAACCTTTTTCAGCAGGTCTGCTAGGGTATCTTCAGTAGATAAAACAGGTTCATCTCTCTGTTTGCTCAGATGAACCAACCCCTCAGCAGCTTCCCCTGAAGCACTTCCCCCTGACTTCTTGCCACTCTCTTCTACCCTTTCTTGTATAACCCCATAGATAGCAGGCACTACTCCTTTCCTATTTCCCCTCTCTTCACCAGATGCACCCTCTCTCTCTTTTTCTTTTTCAAAATTCTTTTTACCTTCACTCCTTCGTGACCCTGACAATTCTACATCCTTAACAGACCCAACCAGAACAAACCTAGTTTCTAGATTTTCAGACATAGAAGAAATTACCTTAGAGAGAGATTCTTGAAGTCTTTTCAGAGTCAGAAGATCCAGGTCCTTCCTCCTCAGTAGAGGATTGATATGATTCAGAATCAGAGCTAGAGTCAGAGTTCTTCCTCAGAGCCCCAGACGCTACAGTCTTTCGAGCAAGCATTTTTACCCTTCTTAGTCTAGGTTTTGGAGATGTACTGGGTGGAGGAGGTGTGGATGAATTTGAGGTAGTGGGTGGTGGAGGAGTTCCAGGATTGTCTTGTGGGTTGGTCATGATTATTGGTTTCCTGAGAGAATTTGGGAATTAGAATTTTGGAGAAGAGGGCAAGTGAAAGTGAAGAAGAATTTTTGACGATTTGGAATTATGAAGATGGCAGGAGAAATGATGTGTATTTAAAGAGAAATACACATTTAATAGGTAACGACAACTTTTAGCAGTGGTCAATTAGAGGTCTAATCCACCTGAAATTTCATGTTTTGAATGATCGATTTATCTTCCCTAGATTTTATGCAAATTTTTCGCTTTAGAGTTCTAGGAAGACAGAACTAGTTTAAAGCTAACAGATAGAATTTTCTAGGAATTGAAAAATTATAGGACTTCTGCTCATGATTTAGATATTAATATTTATAATTGTGCAGAGTATAGAAAACATACCTTAGCTTTCATATGAACCCATACTGATGAACTAGGTTCTTCATTTAGAATTCTCTTGAACATGCCTCAAATGCCATAATAGAATTTTTTTTGTAAGAGATCAATGAGTCATATTAAGACATGTCACAAGAGTATACTAATTAAAATATGTAGCTGAGTAAGAATTAATCTAGATATTTACATAAGTTCAGAGTTCCTAGCCTTTTTTTCTTTCAATTGTCAATGTGCATTCTGAGCTGCACCTATTAGGTGATCATAATCATCCCTAATTCCAACCTGTTCCTCTGAAAGTTTTTTCTACTCAGTGCTTTAGTGAAGATGTCAGTAATTTATTTATCAGTAGCACAAAATTCTATGGAGATCAATCCTTTCTCATAGTTATCTCTTAAGAAGTGGTGTCTAACATCTATGTGCTTAGTCCTCTTATGATGAACATGGTTCTTTGTCATACTTATAGCACTAGTGTTATCACAGAATATAGGAATGCAACCAACTTCAATGCCAAAATCTACTAGCTGCTGTTTGATCCATAGCAATTGAGCACAACAAGAGGCAGCAACAACATATTCAGCCTCAGCAATGGATAAGGCCACTGAATTTTTCTTTTTAGTGGCCCATGATACAAGACATGAACAAAGAAAGTTAGCCATACCTGAGGTGCTTTTCCTATCCACAAGGAAACCTGCATAATCAGCATCAACATATCCTACTAGATTGAAATTACTACCTTTAGGATACCAAAGACACAGATAAGTTGTGCCTTTCAAATATCTCAGTATCCTCTTGACATTATTCAAGTGAAACTCTTTTGGATTAGCCTGAAAGCAAGCACAAAGCCCTATACTAAAAACTATGTCTGGTCTGCTGGTAGTAAGATACAAAAGTGAACCAATCATACCCCTATACAACTTCTGATCAGTAGATGAACCAGGTTCATCTATGTCTAATTTAGTGGCAGTTGCAATGGGGGTGTCTATTTCCTTTGATTCATCCATTTTAAACCTTTTGATCAGCTCCTTTGCATATTTTTGCTTATGGATCATGGTTCCATTTGGGCTTTGTTTGATCTGTAAGCCTAAGAAAAAGTTACGCTCACCCATCATACTCATTTCAAACTCATTCCCCATTAATTTGGAAAAATCCTTACTTAGTTTATCAGTGGTGGCCCAAAGATTATGTCATCAACATATATTTGTACCATAAGGAAATTCTTACCTTTTTCCCTCAAGAATAAGGTACTGTCAATTTTACCTCTTTTGTAGCCATGTTCAAGCAGATATTTGGACAGTCGTTCATACCATGCTCTAGGAGCCTGC
Organism: Nicotiana tabacum; assembly: GCF_000715075.1. Lineage (NCBI taxonomy): Eukaryota > Viridiplantae > Streptophyta > Magnoliopsida > Solanales > Solanaceae > Nicotiana > Nicotiana tabacum. The sequence continues at coordinate 116,289,218 of NC_134080.1, read as the reverse complement.
TTGAGTCCATAGAGAACCTTGTCTAATTTGTACACATGCTTAGGACATTCCTTGCTCTCAAACCCTGGAAGTTGTTTCACAAACACTTCTTCTTTTAGGTAGCCATTCAGAAAGGTACTTTTGACATCCATCTGATGGAGAGTGAATTCCATGTGATGCAAAGGCTGTGATGAGTCTTATTGCGTCTAGTCTTGCAACTGGAGGAAAAGTCTCATCATAATTTATACCCTCCTCTTGGGTGTAATCTTGGACCACCAGTCTTGTCTTGTTTCTTGTAACTGTTTCATCTTCATCAAGTTAGTTTTTGAAGACCTATTTTGTGCCAATAACTGATCTGTCCTTGGGTCTTGGAACTAGATACCAAACTTGACTTCTCTCGAACTGATTGAGTTCACCTTGTATTGTATTCACCCAATCTGTATCCTGCAAAGCCTCAACAACATTTTCAGGTTCAATAAGAGATAAAAAGGCATCAAAAGCACATAGATTCTTTAATTGTGAACTAGTTTTGACTCCAGATGTTGGATCAGTGATTATGTTCTCAATAGGATGAGAACTTTGATACTTGTAAAGTTTCACAACCAACTAATTTCTGCTAGATGTTTCTCCCATGTTCTGTTGCTGAGGAACAGGGTCATGAACATGTTCCTTTAGGGGATTGGTTTCAATTCCTCTTTGATCAGTTCCCCCTATCAGGTTGCCCTGGATGGACGAACCTATTCCATCACATGTTACTTCTTTTGGTGCCACTTTAACTTGTGTTGAGACTTCAGTCAAATCCTTTACCAGTCCAATGGCTTCATCTTCATGTTCCTGTCTCTTAGAAAGAATGTTAGTTTCATCAAACAATACATGCACACTTTCTTCTACACACAAAGTTGTTTTATTGAACACTTTATATGCTTTTCTATGTGAAAAATATCCCAAGAATACTCCCTCATCACTTCTGGGATCAAACTTACCTAGGGAGTCCTTTCCATTATTGTGCACAAAGCACTTGCATCCAAATGCCCTAAGATTAGATATATTTGGTTTTCTCCCTTTAAGTAACTCATAGGGAGTCTTCTCTATAAGAGGTCTAGTCATGCATCTATTGATAATATAACATGCAGTGTTTACAGCCTCTGCCTAGAAGCTGTGAGGCAGTTTACTAGAAAGAAGCATAGTCCTATCCATGTCTTCAAGAGTCCTGTTCTTTCTTTCAACTACTCCATTTTGTTGAGGAGTCCTAGGGGCAGAGAAGTTATGATCTATACCATGCTCATCACAAAATTCAGCAAACTTAGCATTTTCAAATTCAGTTCCATGATCAGACCTAATGGATGCAAGTTGATTACCTAGTTGTTTCTGAGTTTTTCTAATAGAAGCAGTAAACATGTCAAATGCTTCATCTTTAGATGTTAAAAATAGTACCCAGGTAAATCTAGAATAATCATCAACAAGTACCATCACATATTTCTTTCCACCTCTGCTCAAGGTTCTTATTGGACCACAAAGATCTATTTGGACCAGTTCCAACGTGTTGGTTGTTCTTACCATTTTCTTGCTTTTAAATAATGATCTTACATGCTTCCCCCTTGCACAGGCCTCACAAATTTTGTCTTCCTTCAACTTGATGTTAGGTAGCCTATCACCAAGTCCTTGGAGACTAATTTGTTGAGCTGATTCAGACTAGCATGACCAAGTCTTTTGTGCCACAGGATGAGATCATTATCCAACACACTTAAGCAGGTGAGTTCATTTTCTAAAAGAGTAGACAAATATACAATGTAAATACTGTTAACTCTTTTTCCCTGCAAAACAATCTTGCCAGTGGTAAGGTTAATCACAAAACATTTGGTAGAGGTGAATGCTACAAGGTTACCTCTGTCACACAGTTGTGACACACTGATTAGGCTGTATCTCAGGCCATCTATCAAGTAGACATTCTCAATGGAGTGTGAGTCAGTCTTACCTACCTTTCCAACCCCAATAATCTCACTTTTCTTCCCATTTTCAAAGGTGACATTGCCTCCCTTTAAGTCCTCAAGTGAAAGGAACTGGTTCTTACTTTCAGTCATATGTTTTGGGCAACCACTATCCATTACCATATTTGGCTACTTCCATTCACTTGGACCTGCAAAAAGAAATCAAGGGTTAGTCTTTGGAACCCAAACTAGTTTGGGTCCCTTTCTATAGGCAAAGGGGTAAATCAAATTCCTTTTAGCCCACCCAGACAGCCTATTTTTCTCTTGAACAAAAGCTTTGTTCTTTTGGATGGCCTTTTCTTTTGCATTACATTCATTTTTGTAATGGCCAGTCTTGCCACAGTGTGTGCAAATTTTGTTCTCAGGAAGAGTGAGCTACTTGCTTTTAGGGTCCCACTTAGGTGCTTGAGTCCCATAGCCAAGTCCTCTTTTGTTGCTACTGTGATGTTCTTGTAGCCAGGAAAGTGCATCAGAAGCCTTGTTCCATTTGCAAGTTCTGTCTAGTTCATGTTTTACCTTCCCTAGATCTTCTTTTAAGACTTTTATCTGCTCATCCTTCCTATACAACTCATCCTTCATTTTTCCTAAGTTTTATTCTAGGGTGAGATGTGTGTCATCAGCTTTCTTCTTACATGTTCCAAGTTTTAGTTTTAAGTTCTCAGACCTAAGTTCTAAGACACTGGTGTCAAGTTCAAGAACTTGGTTCTTCAACTCAGCATTTTTACGATCACTCTCATTAGCCCTAGATTCTAGATTTTTGCACTTGGCTTTTAAGATCACACATTCCCTAGACAGATCTTCCTTCTCATTGTTGATTATTTCAGACTTATCAATGAATTCTAGAAATAGCTCAGACAACCTTTCTTTAGACATAAATTTAATCTTGTCTTTGAGTTGAAGGACACTTACCTCTTATTCATCATCTGATTCTCCGATGACCATAAGTGCTTGTTCATCTCCAGCTTCATCTTTTGAGTCCTCATCTGATGTTTCTCCCCAAGGAGAAACCATAGCCTTTGTTGATTGTTTGTTCCTTTTGGGTTGAACTTGTTCCTACTTCTTGTTCCTTCGTTCAACCCTTTCCTTCTTCCACTCAATTTCCCTTGAGGATAGTTCTTGATCATGTGATCAGTCTTACCACATTTGTAGCAACCCTCATTGGTCTGCTTCTCAGGAACCCTTGGTTTGTTGAAGGTTGTACCTCTTTAAGAACCATTTCCTCTCATTAGGTACTTTTTGAAATCTCTTGTGATCATGGCCATTTCATCATCCTCCAGATCTGCACCTTCAGCTATTCTGAGAGCCAGACTTCTTTCCTTCTTGGGTGTAACCATTTTTATGGTTTGACTTCTCAGTTCATAGGTAGTGAGCTTTCCAATCAGTTCATCTAGCTTGAGGGTAGCAATGTTCTTTGATTCCTGAATAGTAGTGATTTTGCTTTCCCAAGTCACTGGTAAGACTCTTGTTAAGATTTTCTCAGCCTTGTCTTCTTCAAGGATAATTCTCCCAAGAGATTTAAGTTCATTTGTTAGTGTTATGAATCTTGTGTACATCTCCTGGATAGATTCTCCTTCCTTCATACTGAAATTCTCATATTGAGAATATAGCAGTGTTCCTCTTGATCTCTTTACTTGAGAAGTTCCTTTATGAGCCACTTGTAAAGTGTCCCATATTTCCTTTGCAGTGGTACAACTTTAAATCATGTTGTACTCATCTAGACCCAGTCCACATACAAGCCATTTCTTGGCCTTTGCATTCTTCTCCCATTTCTTCAAGTCTTCAGCAGTGTAGTCAGCTCTTGTCTTTGGCACATCCACTCCTTTAGCATTCTTCTTTGTATTTTCTAGGGGACCATCAGTGAATATATCCCTGAGTTCATAGTCTTCTCCTATGATATGATCTCTCATACTGTTCTTCCACCAAGAATAGTACTGACCATTAAAAAAAACCACGACCTACTACTCAGTAGGATTTTTCCAAACTTCCACTAAAATCACTGATCTAAAACAGCTTTTACAAAAACTCTTTGTAAACCTAAGGATTAACTCTAATCCCGTTGTGGCACACAGCCTCAACTGTTGCGACAACTTCAAGTTAGCTATAACTTGAACACTCTAGGTACCTAATACAATTGTTTCTATTAAAGTTGGAAGGTACAATGTTACATCACCTACTACAATTGAACTAGAATAAAAGATAGACACAATGGAACTGGTCCTTCAATCTCATTCAAGTAGCTTCAGGACTGCACACTCAAATCACACATAAATTGCTTGCAAAATCACCTTGCTCTTTTGCTCTAAATTTAAGTTTAACTTATGCTTATGTGCATTTTTTTGTAAAAGAGAACATAACTGACATTTAATAGATTAGTAATCAGAGTTTGAGTGGGATTCAATTGCTACTCTTCTATCGTAGAAGAGTTCATGATAATCTCAAACTCTAACTCTATCTTTATCCTAAACTATGTTCTCATCATGCAAGGAGTCTTTCTCTCCTTATCCAATATGCAACCTTTGCGATCAGATCAAGAGATATTGCAGCTTGATCGGTTAGATTTATCTCATTCACATGCATCTCACATGTACATATTTATGGTATTGCTGCCTTGTTAAATCCTACTATAGAATTAGGTGGTCCTCAATATTGGTATCGATCTATTTATAATGGTTTAGCACTTGCACCTGAGGAGTTCTCTACACTTTCGGACGCACAAGCCTCAATTAAAATAAATGCTCTAACTATTTATAGTGCTTATCAAATTGCACTAGATAATGCTAGACCAGATATTCCAACTCCTTCTTCTTCTAGTTCTCAATCATCTAAAAGAACTGCAGGAGTAAGAGCACTTAGTTCTTTGACCGAGTTTAGGGGTTCTCAAGGTTGTACCACTAGTGATTGTTCACAACTAAATGAGCTTGAAGTTTATTTGTCATATGGACTTGAGCAGGAGAATCTCGATGGCTCATTTAATCTTTTGGAATGGTGTAAGGGCAAAGAAAAATACTTTTCGGTCCTTTCAAGGATGGCCCGAGACATTTTAACCATTCAAGCTTCAACAATGGCATCGGAGAGAGCTTTTAGTCAAGCAAGACTACAACTCGGTGATTATAGAGCGTCTATGAGGGAGAGCTTGGAAAAATCAGTACTTTTCAGAGATTGGATCCGTTCGGAACGAAGAAATTTTGGACTTGCTAAATCACAATCTGAGGTAGACGAAGCTTACGCAGAAATGATAGTTGAACTTGCGGAGGAAGCAGCTTCGCTCGGAAGTGGTGATGAACAAGCTTCTTTTCCACCACCACCAACGGAAGCTCCTCCGAACCTTGATGGATTTATGAAATTTTTAAGAGATACCATGTAAAATTAATATGTAACTTGTATTTTGGCACATCTTGATTAGTTTCTTTTTCTTCTCAATGGTGGTATTTGCACCTTGGATGTGCTCATTCCATTGGGGGTGGGGGTGGAAGCTAAGAAAGATTGGGTCATTTTTCTTAATGTTATAATAATAAAAATTATAACGCATTCCTTTGAATATCTTTTTACAATATTTTGTGTTTCAAATTTGAATTAAAAATTTTTAAGTCACAATTATATAGTATTATTTACAAGAAAATGCCTTAGATATAAAATTTAAACAAATAAATAGCCCCACATATTATATATATATATATATATATATATATATATATATATATATATATATATATATATATATATATATATATATATATATATATATACACACACACACACACACACACACACACACACACACACACAATATAATTTTCAAGAAATCGCCTTAGATAAAAATTTTTAAAAAAACTAGTCAAGGCCCGATCCAACATACAAATATATAAGTTGTGCACTGCTGAGGGTCGAACGACACGAATCATAGATGCATATATCTGCTACCGAGGCGTTCGGCCTGCCCCTCAAGAAGAAAAATACTTTGTAAACAACCGATTCAAGATTTTTAAGAGGCTAATATTCTAAGAAACACCAATTCTCATTAACGATCAAGTAACCCGTCCAAAACTCAAGTAAATGACATTTGACCTATTAAAATTCCTTTATCAAGTTCCAATGTGATTTAAGCATGAAATTAGCAAGTATGATGCAAACATCGTAAGTATAACATGATTTGGGTCCTAGACTACCCGAACATACGCATAATTAGTAGCTACGTAAGGACTCTCGTCACCTCGTGCATAGTAGCCCCCACAAATGGAACACATATTAAACCAATTCACCTAAGGGGTTAATTTATTCTCAATTTCATGTCCATTTTTATGGTCAAAATCCAAAAATATCAAATTCCTTGGTTTTCTTCCAAAATCCCACAATTTCTACTAATTTCCATTTTCCATTCCATGTATAATTCATGTACTTAACTTACAATGAGAAGAAATCACTTACCACATACTAGATGATAAAATGGCACTCCAAAATTGCTCAAAATATTGGCTCCCGTGGAAGAAGTGAAGTGAAAATGAGCCAAACCATCGATTTAAAAAGAACACTGCCCAGCCGGACCTTCTTTGCAAACACAACACTTCCCTCGCGTTCGCGAAGCACAACCTACTTCAGCTCCAATTTCCCACTTTGCGATCGCGAAGGCAGGCTCACGAACGTGATGCCTTTCCAGGCGTTACCTTCGTGAACACGGAACCATCCACGCAAACGCGTAGGCCAAAAGCTTCCCAGGCCCAACTTACCTTTCACGAACGCGAAAAGGCCATCGCGAACGCAGAGCTCAACTGCCCAGTCCTTCGCGAATGTGACTCCCTGATCGCCAATGCATTGAACAAATGGCCCAGTCCAAAACTTCTTCTTCGCGAATGCTTGAACCCCTTCGTGTTTGCGAGGAACAACACCAACACCACCAAACCAGCAACAACATCTTAGCCAAACTTGGCCTGAAACCACTCCGAAATACACCAGAGGCCCCCGGAACCCATTCAATCACATCAACCAGTAACAAAATATAACACGAGCCTGATCGAGGCCTCAAATCACATCAAACAATGTGGAATCATGAATTGCACCTGTCGCGCCCCCTTTTTTCCCTTTTTGAAGGGAAGTTCGGGTTTCGACATTCATGGGGGAACAACTCATTTTCTTTTAGTAATTGGGTATTTGAAGAGTCGCCACCTAATGGATTAAGGTGCGTTACGGCACCTAAAGTAATTAACTTGTGTAATCAATTTTGCATTACCAGAGATTAGGGTAAGGGCTCGAAGTAACCTTGAGGGGAAGGTATTAGGCGCCCCTCGCGGTCCACAATGGTGGGTCCCGGCCGAACTTAAACTATGCGAATTAGTCAATTAACAAGTAAGCAGTCTTAGCACATATTTGCAAATAAAGGTAGTTTTCACAATCTAAATACATATATGATCAAGGAAGTTGAGATGGTCTAATGCACATATATGAAATAAGTTTAGATAATTTAAACACATATAGGAATTGGGAAAGGGAAGTCCTAAGTTGATATTTCTACATGATCAATCTGTGCAATGCCCAGTAATCCTCCTCAGCTAGAAGGGCTACACATGACGTTAGCGCGCATGTCATCATATCCTTTTACTACCCATTACCCTCCCCTTAGTAGTTATATAAGCGAATTTGATTAACGGCCTCTAAGTGTGCTGTTACCCGTCCCTTCCTTGTGGCCCCGGAGGAATTTAGGAACTCTAAAAATAGGTAGTTCTAGACAATCCTAAGGTGTTTAAAGGGGAAAAATCTAGGTGACAACAAATAACACATAGGACTGCCAATTAAAGGAAGCAGGTAAAAGTCTCATATTAACCTCCACATATACATAGGCAAATAAACAACACGTCTCAAACAGCTAATTTTGAAGAAGTTTAGAAAGCCTAGGAACATGATATCTAGATGAATGTTGCAGATATAGGAGATGCAGCATTTGTTTTAAGGGAAGTGGCCGAATCCTAACTAGTTTGCCAACTAGTTTTATAGCTCGTTAAGCCTGGATAATTTAACGCATAAAAAGAACTAGTTTAATGGCCTAAGGCTTGTCTAGGTGTGTATATGCAGTCACAATCTGGGGATTACTTAAACAGTTTCAAGTTCTTTCATCCTATAGGCATGCAGATCTAGGTGATGAATATTATAGCAGGTGATTTTTATACTGATTCATACTAGAATATGATAAATATGTGTGGGTCTATTTTAACCTATTTATTCCAGCGACATGTCTCAAGGCAAATGCACATGCAGTCTTAAAACATGATCTCTAATGCACATGGAGAAGGTTATTTTTTTATTAAACAGTATTAGTAACCTAATGGAAGGTTTCCTAAGTGATAGTGACTTATACAGAATCAGAAGTGAGATGATGAACTATAATATGTGATATGTAGAAGCAATAAATGTGATTTTCCTAAGTCAAGGTATCTAATGCACAAATTTTGCATGATTTAATGCGATTAAGCATAGCAATCCTAAAGCATGATATCTAATCCGTCATACAAACCTAGAACATGATTTCTACAACAACTTAACATAATGTAACACCTAAAGCATGGTTTCAACCCAATTTACCTCACAGAATCACATAGCAAACTTCCCCTTTCACTAATTACCCCAATATCTATTTACAAATAAATATTGTAGACCAGGATTGAATAAATTACACAGATAAAATATAAAATGATACTATAGAGAGCCTGAAACAAGCCTAAAAATAAACATGGGGAGTACTAGGCCTTCAATGTAGTCTCAAATCCTCAGAAATCTCATAGCCAACAATGTCCAGGTATGTCAGAGTTCCCTAAGGGCCTCAAGGATCCCGAGCAATGCTCACACCAAGACTTTTCTCAAATAGGGACTAGTTATGTGCAGTGTGGAAGAGTCAGCCCCTGATATACCAGAGTTCAGAGAAATCTCAAGGATACCTAAGCATTACATATACTAGAGGGGCAGAACTTAATAACCTAAGAGTAAGTGAGAGTGCTTGACATAGTTTGAAAAAAACTTAGTGAAAATAATATAGAGATAACTTTTTAGGAGTGGAAAAAGATTTTCTGGAATAGACCAGTTTTTAAAAAATGCTAGGAATGAAAACTAATTTTTTAGAAGAATACTGATAACATTTTGAAATCAGTTCAGAAGAGAGCAAGTTTAGTAGACAACCAGCCAATCATAGAAGGTTCAGATTCATAGGCACTTTAGCATGCAGGTTTGCAGACAGGGGTAAAACGGATTGGGAACATATTGGAATCTCATTGGGGGTACATGAATAGGATGAAGGGAAGCATGTAGACAACAATATGCATAGAAAACTTAGGAGCTTCATAGCCTTAACAAATTAACCAGGATAGTATGCAATTAAGACATGGAGCAAAGATGTAGAGGATAGAATCAGACACACAAGTAGGATCAACCATATGCCTTAAGTAACCAACATGATCACATTGTTATGGGATTAATCTTAAATCAACAAACAGGCTGGTCAAGCATCAGATAAACATGTGAAGTGTAGACATACTAGTTGTACATTGAACAGGGCAGAATTTAGGCAAGCTAAACTAAGAAGTAAATAAGAGGATAGGTAAATTAAGAGTGAATGAACTAATGAAGGAATGAAACACATAGAGTTTGTGTTTCAAATTTAACTAGAGACATACCAGTTGAGGAAAAAAAGAGTGCAGAATATAGAGCAAGTATAGTCTCACTATCTAGCCTTGGCTTTCAGCCGGTTAGACCCACAATAGCACAAGTAGCACAAGTAGCCAAGAAGGAGAATAGTTTCAGTGTATGTGTGTGTTATGAACTGATGTTTGTATCTTTTAGTAGAATGAGAATGCGCACATATATATAGGAGTTGAATAATATAGGTAAGTAAGGCAAGGCAAATTGTCATTACAAAAATAAGGCAAGAAAATAATCAAACAATCAATAAAGTAAAGTCAGTCATGAACAAATTAGTAGGTTAGAAATGAGTAAAGTCGGGCTAGTACTACTTGATTTAAGGAAAATTATATAAGGAATCAATCAGTAATTAAGGGCTAGGTTAAATAAGGCAAGAACTAACTCCAAAATCAATTAGGAGTTGGTTCTAATAATCAAAGCATAAAATCAGGCCAGTAGCACCAATTATTAATCGCACATAAGGTAAGAACATGTAAAATCTAATAAGGAAACACCAGTACTAAATGAAAGCCCAATTTCAAACCCTAATATACGTAAGTGAAATTAATTAACAATTAATCGACAGAGTTTAAGGCAAACGAGCAGAAATAGTAAAATGAACGGTTAAATAATCAGAACTCTAGGAGATTAGGAAGAAATACAAAAAACATATAGTAAGTAAAATAAATAAAGAAATCCTAATAGATAATCAAAGGCGAAAACGTCTAAAGGTTAAATATTTTGCAGAAAAATCTATTGAAATCAAGACCCTAATTCTAGGGTAAACCAAAATTAGTCAGGAATAATAATAATAGGAAAGGATTAGAAAATATCGAGGTAGAAGTACTGAAAATTTAAAGAATAAATACTAAATTAAACAGGAAATCATTTCAGATATGAGTATATCTAAACAGATTCGACCAAAAAATTAGCCAGATTTATAAAATAAATAGAGATTGAACCAAATCTGGTTTGAACTGGAGATTTGAAACCCTAAAAATACGAAAATATTCATACTCACAGGTATTGGGATGAATATAGACGGAAAGATTTTGAACCAGATCTGGCTCGAGTTTGGCCAGATTTGCTTTGCCATATTAGGAAAGCAACTACATAGGGTCATAGATGAGTAACCAGCGGTGAAGAGAGACGAATAATGTAAGGGAATCCATGGCTGATTCCATTTTGGGTCAGATTTAGAGGGGATAATAGGTGATGGAGCTAGGGTTAGAGAGGGGTGAGAGACGAGAGCATATGAAGGTGGCAAGTTTGGGAGAATGGATAGGGTTAGGGGGTTTTGATATATTAAAAGAGGTCGGTTGATTTAGGGTCGTTGATTTTCTAAGATCAATGACCAGGATTAGATGTCTAGGTGGGGCAGGTTTAATTAGATGGGTATTTGGGTTTGGGTTTGGTTTGGACGAGTATGAGTATTGGGCTAGGCTAGGTACGAAATTTAGTATTTTCTAGGGGTTAGATTTTAAATACCTAATTAATTTAATAAAATAATTTATAAATGATAAAAATGTGATTTGTGCATGAAAAATGCTTTAAAATACTTTCTTAATATTGTAAAAATATGAAATGTCATTTTTTTGTATAGATAATATAATTGTACATATATATATATATATATAGGCTATTGTTGCAAAATGTGCAATTCTAGCCTAAAAATGCAAATGTGATTGTAAAAAATCCAATTAAAATATTTAAGTATTTTTTGGGCATAAATGATGAATTTATATGATTAAATCATCATAAAAATAATACGAGGAATAATTATTGTATATTTTTATAAATAAAAATACAGAAATAAATTGATTTAAGGCCTTTAAAATTATAGAAAAAATTATAAAAACACTTGTGCATGTTTGTAAATGCGTATACAATATTTTGAAAGTATGTATGCATATATATATATATATATATATATATATATATATATATATATATATATATATATATATATGAGGGAAAAATTGGGTATCAACAATTGCCCCTCTTTACCCGGGAAGGATGAAAGAGTTTTCAGGTAAAGAAATGATGGCCAATTTTGACTGAATGAGATGTTTTAAAAGATAGAGGCCGGATTCTGGTCTTTGAACTGCCTACATATCCCTGGTTTTACAGGAATCAGGCCATGTGTAGTTCCAGATCCATCGGCGGAATGTACCGATGATGTCATTACAAGAATGGACACGATATTTCGGGATGGATGAAAGAGTGGTTATGGTGAACGGTCAAGTTTGAGATAGTTGAAGGAACTGGAGCGAGGTCACTCCTGCTAAGATAGCGGTTTCTTATTGGTTACCTACAGATAAAGAGATGCTACGAACATGTATTTGTGCAAAAATTTAAACATGATGCAAATTCCCTTCGGACCATGAAAGTTGTCTTTGGACAGCTAAGGATGACATCCTTAGACCATGATGTCCTGGGCCTTGAATTGTTCAGTGAGGGATTCGCAGGACATGAAATGATGTTCTCGGGCCATGAAAATGGTGCTTCCGAACCATGACCACAAATTTGAGAGATCTTCAGGCCATGGCATGATGTCTTCCGGCCATGGTGTCTTCCACCTATAAAGATGATGCCTTTAGACTATGGCGCCTTTGGACAGGTTGGCGATATTTCAGCCTATGAGATGCAACAATATGATACTATAGTCAACAAGACAAGGCTTAGTCTTGTGAGGTTGAGGGCAGAGCTTATCTCGAAAGAGAAGAAAATAGATAGCACCGGAATAAAGCAACATTTATGCAAGGAGGGACAATTCTTATTACCACGAGAAGGCAATGCTTAGCCTTATGCAAAATCGGAGATAGAACTTAGTCTCATGCAAGATGCGGGACAAGGCTTAGTCCCATGCAGATGGAGGCAGGGCTTAGCCTTATGCAAGATGCGGGACAGGGCTTAGTCCTATGCAGATGGAAGGCAAGGCTTAGCCTTATGCAAATATGGAGGTAGGGCTTAGCCTCATGCAAGGTTCGGGACAAGGCTTAGTCCCATGCAGGATGCGGGACAGGGCTTAGTCCCATGCAAATGAAAGGCAGAGCTTAGCCTTATGCGAATATGGAGGCAGGGCTTAGCCTCATGCAACGTTCGGGACAAGGCTTAGTCCTATGCAAATAGAAGGCAAGGCTTAGCCTAATGCGAATATGGAGGCAGAGCTTAGCCTCATGCAAGGTTCGAGACAGGGCTTAGTCCCATGAAAATGAAAGGCAAAGCTTAGCCTTATGCGAATATAGAGGAATGGCTTAGCCTCATGCAAGGTTCGGGACAAGGCTTAGTCCCATGCAAATAGAAGGCAGCATGGAGGGAGATTCCCCAGTTGATGTGCGAACTGCAGTGCAGTATCGCAACAAAGAGAAAGGTAGATTCTTGTGCCATTGCTTGTGGTTTTCTACCATCTTCCTTATTATCTTCTTGATGTTTTTGTTGGTGGCTTCTACGGCTCCGTTCATTTGAGATCTGTATGTTGTGGAGTTCTTGTGCTTGATTTTGAATGTTTCACACATGGCTTTCATCAGATCATTGTTGAGATTGGCGATATTATCAGTGACAATGGACTTGGGAATTCCGAATCGGCAAACAATACGATCCTTGACGAAGTCTGCGACGACTTTCTTGGTTACAACTTTGTAAGATGTAGCCTCTACCCATTTTGTGAAGTAGTCAATAGCTACTAGAATAAACATGTGCCTGTTTGAAGTAGTGGGCTCGATAGGACCGATGACATCCATTCCCCAGGCGGCGAATGGCCAAGGTGAGCTTGTGGCATTGAGCTCATTTGGTGGCACTTTTATCATATCGGCATGCACTTGACATTGGTAGCATTTTTGGACATACTGGACGTAATCTGTCTCCATGGTCATCAAAAAATAATCATCCCTAAGTATCTTCTTGGCCAAGACAAAACCATTCATATGTGGGCCGCAGGTCCCAGCATGTATCTCCTCAAGTAGCTTAGAAGCCTCTTTTACATCGACACTCCTTAGCAATCCCAAACCAGGAGTTCTTCTGTACAAGTTTCCTCTGCTATGGAAGAAGTGGTTGGACAATCTACGAAGTGTGCATTTCTGAGTATGGTTCACATGCTCCGGATATTCTCCTTTTGCCAAATATTCTTTGATATCGTGGAACCAAGGTTTTCCATATGTCTCTTCCTCAACATGAGCACAATAAGCCAGATGATTAGGGATTCTCACTGGGATGGGATGAATGAAATTCTTATCTGGATGCTGTATCATGGATGACAAGGTTGCCAAAGCATTGGCAAACTCATTTTGAATTATGGTAATATGCCGAAACTCTATCTTCATGAACCTTTTTCTCAATTCCTGCACATGGTGCAGATATGGAAAAATCTTGGAATTCTTGGTGGCCCACTCTCCTTATACCTGGTGCACGAGCAAATATGAATCACCAATTACCAGTAGCTCCTAAATATTCATGTCAATTGCCATGTTGAGCCTTGGTATGCAGGCTTTATACTTTGCCACGTTGTTAGTACAAGAAAATCTAAGTTTAGTAGATACCGAATAATGTTGACCTATTTCTGATACAAAAGTAGCTCTAGTTCCCACTCCTTTGAAATATGCAGCTCCATTAAAGAACATTCTCCAGCCGTCGTATACTTCAGTAATGTCCTCTCTTACGAATGACACTTCTTCATCGGGAAAATATATTCTTAAGGGTTCGTATTCTCCTCCCACCGGATTTTCAGCAATATGGTCTACCAATGTTTTTCCTTTGACCGCCTTTTGAGTTACATAGACAATGTCGAACTCACTTAACAGTATCTGCCACTTGGCTAACTTCCTAGTTGGCATGGGTTTCTGAAATATGTACTTCAGAGGGTCCATCTTAGATATGAGGTATATGATATAGGCACAGAAGTAATGCCTCAATTTCTGGGCCTTCCGGGTCAAAGCACTGCAAGTGCATTCCAACAAAGAGTATCGTGCTTAATAAGGTGTGAATTTCTTACTTAGGTAGTATATGGCTTGCTCCTTTCTGACTATCTCATCATGTTGTCCCAGAATACATCAGAAGGCTCCATCTAATACAAATAGATAGAGTAGCAAAGGTCATCCTGGCTCTGGCGGGACCAAGCCCGGTGGCGTGGATAGGTGCTCTTTGATTATGTCGAAAGCTTTTTGACAATCCTCGGTCCAACTTGTTTTGGCGTCTTTCCTCAACATCTTAAAGATGGGTTTACATATGACTGTGGACTATGCTATAAAGCGACTGATATAGTTGTGACATACTAGGAAACTCATCACGTCCTTTTTGCTCCTGGGTGGCGGTAATTCCTGAATAGTCTTAACCTTAGACGAGTCCAGCTCGATCCCTCGATGATTGACAATGAATCCCAGTAACTTTCTTGTGGGAACCCCAAATGCACACTTTGCAGGGTTCAGTTTTAAGTTGTACCTTCTTAAACTGTCAAAGAACTTTCTCAAGTCTGCTATGCGGTCCACGACCCTCTTGGATTTGATAATGATGTCGTCCACATAAACCTCTATTTCTCCGTGTATCATATCATGAAAGATGATTGTCATGGCTCTCATGTAAGTAGCCAGCATTCTTTAGACCAAATGGCATCATTTTGTGACAGTTTAACCCCATGGTGTAATAAAAGTTGTTTTTTTTGTGTCTTCTGCATCCATCCAGATCTGGTGATAACCCGCAAAGCAATCTATAAAGGATTAGAGTTCATTCTTTGTGCAATTGTCGATCAAGATATGTATATTTGGTAGTGGGAAGTCATCCTTGGGACTAGCTCTATTTAAGTCTCGATATTCAACACATACTCTAACTTTCCCATATTTCTTCGGAACTGGTACAATGTTGGCTAACCAGGTTGGGTACTCAACCACCCCGAGGACTTTGGCTTTGATCTACTTAGTAACTTCCTCCTTGATTTTCAGGCTCATATCTGGTTTGAATTTTTTGAGTTTCTGCTTCATTGGCGAACACATGGGATTAGTAGGAAACTTGTGAGCCACTATGGACATGCTCAAAGGTCATGTCATCATATGATCATGCAAAGATGTCCTCATACTCCTTTAAGAAACGGATGTACTATTCTTTCTTTGTTGGTGATAAGTGAATGCTGATGCGAGTCTCCTTGACGGTCTCGGCGTTCCCCAAATTTACTACTTCGGTTTCGTCCAGGTTGGACTTAGGCTTATTCTCAAAGTTCTCAACCTCCTTGACAACTTCCTTAGGTATTTCATCTTCTTCATCTGAGTCACTATCCTCATATTGCATTGACTCATTACATGTCACAGTCACCAATTCATCAGGAAAAGTAATAATAATAATGTTGTAGAAAGAAAAAGTGTGAAAGATAATAATGAATAATAAAGAGCAATGCAGTCGATTAAAACTAAAAACATCCAAATAAGTACGGCTCGATGAATCGAGCATTTATTTTGAAACAAGTAAGTCGTTAAAACAAAATTACTACAAATCTTAGATGCCTAGAATGGCTATAGAAATTAAATCTGCCAAGTTACCCAGGGACTCGGCGGGACTAGGATGGTGTGGCAAACCAGTTCCTGAGAACAACTCTCTTCTTTACTGTCTGAATAGTGAGGCCTTCTTCCTCCTCCTCCTCCTCAATTATTGCAGTGCATTCCATGTCTTTGTCCTCCAAAAATAGATTCCTCAACCCAGCTAATGCTTCTTCTTCTACAGTTCCCCATATTATATCAGCTTGGTAAAAAGTTTGACCAAGATGTGGCACTGGTTGCTCGAGAGGGTAATAAGGTCCATGCTATGGAGCGACCAATCATCATACTCCTACCATGTATACTGGTATCCGAGCCCGAAAGTAGTACCATGATGTTTCGGCTGTATTGGTTTGATGATGCCATGGAGATTCTTCCCAAGCCCCTTATCGGGTTCATACCCAGACCATACTTGCTTTCTATTTTGTTACTCCACCATTTGTCTTTCTCAACGGCATTGACACGTTTGATGTTATGATAGGTTTCCCCTCTTAGCCTTCTTCTGTTCCCGATAACCGGGATGGTTTGACTGGTATAAATGGGGTTATTCCCGTCCCCGTGGAAGATCACCTCCTAATGGTTCTATTAAAATTTCACGGCTTGGTGTAGTGTGGAAGCCACTGCCCCAGCGATATGTATCCACGATCGGCCTAATAGAAGATTTTATGAAGCTGATATGTCAAGCACTTGGAATACAACGTCGAACTAAGTTGTCCCCATCTGTAGACAAAGATTAATCTCCCCAATCACGACCCTTTGAGATCCATCGAAGGCTTTCACGTTCATGCTTCCTGCCCGTATTTCATGGAAACCTTTTCCAAACCTTTTCAGAGTATCCAACGGACAAATATTGAGGCTTGAACCTCCATCAATCACGACCCTGGCAATGAATTTGTCTTCAAATTGCACCGTGATATGCAATGCTCGATTGTGGTTCAACCCTTCAGGCGGCAACTCATCCTCGTGGAAGATTATCTTATGACATTCTAGCACCTGCCCTACCATGTTGGCCATCTCTATGTAGGTGATCTTGTTGGGTATGTAAGCTTCACTCAACACCTTCATCAAAGCACTCTTGTGCACCTCTAAATTTTGCAACAGTGATAGGATGGATATTTGAGCTGGGGTTTTGTTCAAATGATCAATGACAGAATATTCCTTTGATTGTACTTTTCTCAGAATATTCCAGTCCTAGTCATTCCTTGTGCGATATCGGATTCCTCCATCTTTGCCTTTCCTTTTCGCCTAGCTTCGGCAACGTAATCCCAGGGTATTGCTTTTTAATTGAAAGGAGGTGTGGTTGATACTGTCATTGTGAAAAGTGTGGTCACTTCCACTTCAAATGGAACAGGGGTGGTCGCAGGTGGAGCTATTTCTACCTCAAATGGAACTGATGTAGCTACCTCAGCCTCAATTGGTAACTGAGTCTGTACTACGATAGGAGTAAGTGTGACTGTGGGTTTAAAGTCATCGCCTTCTCGAATAAGCCCAATTGACCCCTCAGGATCCCATTCTTTATCCATCTCTATCAAATTTATCCCACCACCCCTATAATCTGGGAGAGGGTTGTTGAAGATATTGGGTGAAACTTTTTTAGCCTGTATGACCTTGTTCTCAATAAGTGTCTGGATTTTATCTTTCAATGTTCGATATTCATCAATGGTCTGCTCCTTCATACTGGAATGGTATGCACAAGTTTTGGTTGTGTTGACCCATTGGGATGGGTTCTCTACTGCTACAGCAGGAATAATAGTGACGTAAACAGCGGCTTTCAACCTTTCATACAGCTAGTCGATGGGTTCAGCGATAGCAGTGTATTGTCTGGGTGGTTTGCAGTCAAAATTGTGTCGTGGTCTTGGATAATTTTGGCGAGTTGGAGGTGACTGGAAATGAGATGGTTGGGAATTATAGGTATGATAGACAGTGGCCGGTTGGGAATATCTGGGAGGTGAGGGTTGATATGTAGGTGGATGTGCTTGGTATTTGGGTGGAGATTTTGGGTCTTGAGCTACCATTACTGCGCCAATGTCTTTCTTCTTTGATATGCCGCCTAATTGTAATGCCTTGTTTATGGCATGTAATGCCTTGTTTATGGTATGTAATGCCTCAAAGTTCGTTACCATCCCGCTTTTGATGCCTTCTTCGATCATTTCCCCAAGTTTGATGATATTAGAAAATTATGGTTTTCAATGACCATCAACCTTTCATAGTATTGCGGATCCTATGCTCTGACAAAAAAATTGTTCATCTGTTCCTCGTCCAAAGATGGCCTGACTTTGGCTACTTCCGACCTCCAACGAGTCGGATACTCGCGGAAAGTCTCGGTGGGCTTCTTCTTGAGGTTCGAAATGTAGAAAACACCTGGTGCATTTTCTGTGTTGAACATGAATCGGTCCATGAAATCAGATTCCATACTCACCCAGTTGGACCATTTCTTAGGATCCTGGCTGATGTACCAGGACAAAGCATCTCCCATAAGAATCCTCATGAAAAGCTTCATCCGGACCTTTTCATCCTTTCTAACCCCAACGAGTTTGTCACAATAGATCCTTAGATGAGCCCTGGAATCACCTGTACTATCAAACATCTCGAACTTGGGAGGTTTGTAACCCTCCAGTAGTTCTACATATGGATTTATGCACAAGTCTTCATAATTCAAACCTTCTATCCCTTTGCCTCCTTCGACACCCTACACCCGACTTGTCAATTTCTTGAGTTACTCAGCCATGTTCTTGATGAGCAGGTCCTTCTCAGCGGATTCTGGTGTATAGGAGGTTGGTTGAGTTGAGTGAGGTACGGTTTCCACATATATAGGGTTGTTTTGGTGACTGCCAGGAATTTGGGTATAGTGGTGGTCATTGGTTGAGTTTTGAGGATCGAGAATGGGTTTTGGTGTGTTCTGGGGAGTGTGATAAGTAGTGGTTGGCAGGTTTTGGATTGTTTAATTATGGTGTTGTGATGGGGTTGGTATCAGTAAAGGATTGAGATTTTGGGGTGGAGTTGCGTATTGATGTCGTGTGTGAGGGTTTTGTGGATGCTGGTTTGGTGTAGTTTGGGAAGGCGCTAGGTTTTTGGTATTCTGTTGGTTGATATCAGGGACGTTCTGGGTGAGGGAAAGGTTTGCTATGTTGCGGACCTGCTCATGTTCCCCATGTAACTCTAGTATTTTTTGTTCTAATCTTAAAACTAAATCATTTGGTGCCAGAGTACTCCGTCCGTCTGAAGTTTCTGCATTTTTTGCATTTTTCTTTCGAATACCACTTAAGTCGTCCATTTTAGATCTCCCTTTGCTCTTTGTGTTACTTGGAGGAGGAGGAGGTAGAGGGCCTCTAGATCTGGTGCGATACGCTGATGATGCCAGTATGTGCGAACGAATCTTAGGGGATGAGAATAAAGAATAAAGAAAACAAAGAGTAAATAAGTCAGTAAGGGTTCATATTACGGGAATATAAATTCGCGTCCTAATTTGGGAGCCTCGTTGTGCCCGAGGTAGGCCTAGCGACAAATAAATTTGGAGAAATTAAGTGCCAATAATTGCCTCATTTCATTAATGTAAAACTAAATGACCCAAAACAACACTAAATAAGATAATGTTGCTAATGGCACTTGACCTAATTACATTTAAAAGGAAAGCAAGTAAACCTAATCTACTTGGTCCTACAAGGACCCTCTCCAAACCGAATGCTCTTATCGATCAACTCTCCCAGCTCGCGTAAGTTCAGCAGTAAGAATTCCCTTGCCAAGTGCTCTCCTTCGTTTCCCTCAGCGTTTTGGCACTCAGTGACCCTTTTTCTTATCTTCCCTTCCAATTCCATTAAAATGTACTCTAGATATTCCAGCCTTTCGCTGGATTTAACGGCCCATTCGTTGATCATTTCCATATCGGCCTTATGGTGCGCCATATGCTTAGCTTCAGACTCTCGAACCCTTTTGCACGGCTTGTTGTACTTCACCTCTTCTTTGGTAAACTCATCTATGCCCTTATTTCCTAGACCAACCCTTGGCTCAAAGATTCCTGATAGATTATCATCCAACCATGAAGGGTAAAAGTACTAATGGCCCACATGATATTGGTCTGGACTCGATGGTATCCTTCTCCACAATAATCTTCAAAGTCCACATATGTTGTGCTTCATTTTTATATGGGATGGTGTCACCCTGGAAATCAGCTATGAAGTGACTAATTTTATAAACTCGTGGTATGACCTGTCTCCTACCTGCCTGTCTCATAACCCTGTGGGGAGCATAAGGTTATATGATGAACTTGTTTGGTTGAGCAAACATGTCTAGAATGTAAGTCATTCTCTTAGGGTGATGGAAAGCTATGTGGCCATTCCATGGCCTTCGTGGAAACTCTTGGCGGTATTGACCCATTTGTAGATGTTCTAACAACAAACTTGTAACATCAAATTGCAACTCTTAAAGAATCTGGACCCCTTCTGACAGTGTTCCAAGGACCGGTACATATCCGCAATGATCATAGGGACAATAGTATATGTCTGTCCCTCGATCCCATCCATCAAAGTTTTGGCCACCATGACCCTACAATGAACCCAGCACAAGGAGGTAATTGAGAACTCATCATCAAAAATATGGTAAAAGCTACTATGACCGTATCTTTCATAGAGGAAGTCGAAAGGTACGTAGGAGTTTTTCAAGCACTCCAAATCATCTTAAGGAACCCTCTGGTGGTGCGATTTTCAGGTGATAACAAACCAGGGCTATCCCAAGTCAACCCAGCAAATCCTCATATTTCTTCTACGAGGGGAATCATTTCTATATCCCCAAAATGGAACACAACCCTCTCATTATCTCAAAATAGAGTGGCGGCCTCGATCAATATTTTGTTTGGTTGAAGATCCAATAGTGACGGCAAATTCCCTAAGACTCTTTTCACATGATTTTAGTCACTTGAGGGAAGATCCCTCCACCAATCTAGCAAAAGTGGAGGTATGCTACCGACCATACCGAATCTGGGGACTTTCTACCTCATTTTCTGCAAAATAAAAGATAGTTAGGCCCTTTCTCCCTCCAGGTTCGTCTATTTATGCAGCAATAATTAGCATATTGGCACTTATTTCTCCAAAATTAATGCACACAATCGTGGTTGCATCCGTTTGGATTATGGAAAACCCGATGGACTTTTGGACGAGGCTTGTCTTAAAGGGTTATTATGCGAACAACATATTAACCCGGCTAGGTTTGACCATGATGCATGCACAATTAATCAGAGTAAGGTTCCTATAGAGGTCTAGATGTGAACCCTCAAGCGGACAACTTGAAGGAGAAAGGCACGTAACCGTCGAACGCACCGCTGATCGACTAGTTTTACCGCAAATACGCCTTTCCAAATTTAAAGGGTGATATATAGGAAGAACGCAGACACTCATCAAGCATTGCTATGGGATTGATTACGCACAAGTGGAGTATGATGTTGGGCATGATTTATGCAACAATAAATAGCATGTTGTCAAGTATTTGCATGTAAAAAATGATAAATGCAGTATTTAAATAATTGAAAGACAGTTACGAAAAGAGAAAACAAAGAGACAAGTTTGTTTCAGGAAATAAAAGAAATCATAAATAACTAGTTAAATCCAAATAAAAGGGGGAGGGTGCACAGGATAAAGCATGCTTAGGACTAAATCACAAAAATAAGTTCGTTATGGTAAGTGCCTAAAATATCCCTAGCAGAGTCGCCATGCTGTCGCGCCCCCTTTTTCCCTTTTTGCGGGAAAGTCTGGATTTCGACATTCATGGGGAACAACTCATTTCTTTTTGAGAATTGGGTATTTAAAGAGTCGCCACCTAGCGGATTAAAATGCGTTAGGGCACCTAGAGTAATTAACTCATGTAACCAGTTTTACATTACCAGAGATTAGGGTAATGACTCGAAGTAACCTTAAGGGGAAGGTGTTAGGCACCCCTCGCGGTCCACAACGGTCGGTCCGGACGAACTTAAACTATGCGAATTAGTTAATTAACATGTAAGCAGTCTTAGCACATACTTGCAAATAAAGGTAGTTTTCACAATCTAAATACATATATGATTAAGGAAGTTGAGATGGTCTAATGCACATATATGAAAGAAGTTCAGATAATTTAAACACATATATGAATTGGGAAAGAGAAGTCCTAAGTTGATTAGCCTATAAGATCAATCTATGCAATGCCCGGTAATCATCATCAACTAGAGGGGGCTACACGTGTCATTAGCGCGCAGGTCATCATATCCTTTTACTACCCATTACCCTCCCCTTAGTGGTTATATAAGTGAATTTTATTAACGACCTCTAAGCGTACTGTTACTTGTCCCTTCCTTGTGGCCCCGAAGGAATTTAGAACCTCTAGACTTAGGCAGTTCTAGACAATCCTAAGGTGTTTAAAAGGGAAAAATCTAGGCGACAACAAATAACACATAGGACTATCAATTAAGGAAGCAGGTAAAAGGCTCATATTGACCTCCACATATACATAGGCAAATAACAACACGTCTCAAACAGCTGATTTTGAAGAAGTTCAAAAAGCTTATGAACGTGATATCTAGATGAATGTTAAAGATACGGGATATGCAGCGTTTGTTTTAAGGGAAGTGGTAGAATCCTAACCAGTTTGCCTACTGGTTTTATAGCCCGTTAATCCTAGATAATTTCACAAATAAACAGAACTGGTTTCATAATTATTTAACGACCTAAGGCTTGCCTAAGTGTGTATATGCAGTCATAATCTGGGGCTACCTAAACAGTTTGAAGTTCTTTCATCCTATAGGCATGCTGATCTAAGTGATGAATATTATAGCAGGTGATTTTATACTGATTCATACCAGAACATGATACATATGTGTGGGGCTGTTTTGACCTATTTATTCCAGCGACATGTCTCAAGGAAAATGCACGTGCAGTCTTTAAACAGGATCTCTAATGCATATGGAGAAGGTTAATTTTTATTAAATAGTATTAGTAACCTAATGGCAGGTTCCCTAAGTGATAGTGACTTATACAGAATCAGAAGTGAGATGATGAACTATAACATGTAATATGCAGAAGCAATATACGTGATTGTCCTAAGTCAAGGCATCTAATGCATAAATTTTGCATGGTTTAATGCGAGTAAGCATAGAAATCCTAAAGAATGATATATAATACGTCATATAAATCTAGAATATGATTTCTACAGCAACTCAGCATAATGTAACACCTAAAGCAGGGTTTCTACCCAATTTACCCCACAGAATCACATAGCAAACTTCCTCTTTCACTAATTACCCCAATATCTATTTACAAATAAAAATTACAGACTAGGATTGAATAAATTACATAGATGAAATATAAAATGATACTATAGGGAGCCTGAAGCAGGCCTAAAAATAAACCTGTGGAGTATCAGGCCTTCAATGTAGTCTCAAATGCTCAGAAATCTCATAGACAACAATGTCAAGGTGTGTCAGAGTTCCCTAAGGGCTTCAGGATCCAGGGTAGTGCTAACACCAAGACTTTTCTCAAATAGGGACTGGTTATGTGCAATGTGGAAGAGCCAACCCTGATATGCCAGAGTTCAGAGAGATCTCAAGGATCCCTAAGCAGTACACATACCAGAGGGGCAGAACTTAATAACCTAAGAGTAAGTGAGAGTGCTTGATATAGTTTTTGAAAAAACTTAGTGAAAACAGTATGGAGATAACTTTTTAGGAGTAAAAAATGATTTTATGGAATAGACCAGTTTTAAGAAAATGCTAGGAATGAAAACCAGTTTTTTAGAAGAATACTGATAACATTTTGAAATCAATTCAGAAGAGAGAAAGTTCAGTAGATAGCCAGTCAATCATAGAAGGTTCAGATTCACAAACACTTTAGCAGGCAGGTTTCCACACATGGGTAAAAGGGATTGGGAACATATAGGAATCTTATTGGAGGTACATGAATAGGGTGCAGGGAAGCATGTGGACAAATGACCTACGGACCTCCAAATCCATATCCAGATGCGATCCAAAGACCAGAATCACCATATGGAGCTATCCCTAGTCTCGGAATCCCAAACAAACATCGATAAAATTAAAATACACTTACAACCCAAACTTATGAAAATTCTACTAACATGCCAACTTTCCATAATAAGCACTGAAACGTTCCCGGGTCATCCAAAACTTGTTCCAGACATACACCCAAATCCAAAATTATCATATGAAGCTGTTGGAATCTTCAAATCCCGATTCTGAGGTCATTTATGTCACGACCTATTTCCATAATAGGTCATGATGGCAACCAACACCATTGACGAGCAAGCCAACGCAGAAAATACTAAATAAGTTCTCATTTACTTATACCAAAATAATTGCAATAATTCCTTAAGTTAAAGTATAAACTAGAAATGATCAGTAAGGTGTCAAAAATAATCATACAACCCCAAAATAATAGTCTACTAATGTGTGTGCCAAGACCTGGTGTCACAAGTTGTAGGCAACTAGTAGAATATACAAAAGAATCAATCTATCCTACTGTCTGAAATAGAATAGACAGCAAAAATAAATAAGAGAGACTCTTTCAAGCTGCTGAACGACAAAGGAAGGGAAGCAACTCACCGTAGAAGTCTCAAAATCTGCTCAGGGATGCGCAACAGACTGATAACCAGAGACACCTGCCTCAGATCCTGTACAATTAAGTACAGAAGTATAGTATGAGTACGTAAACAATATGTACCCAGTAAGTATCCCGTCTAATCTCGAAGAAGTAGAGACGAGAGGTCGACTTGATACTTACTAGGGTCAAATGATATGAGAAAGAATTTATACTAAGCATGGATAGCACAATTAATTAGCATTTTATGGCAAAGAATAACAGTTCTTTTTCTAGATAATATCATAGGTATCTATTTACATTTCAAGGCATATATGAAGTTCAATCCCCAGAAAAATACTAAGTAAAGCATGTGCAAGCAACACCGAGGGACGTACGACCCAATCCAACATACAAGTAAATTGTGCACTGCCGAGGGTCGAACGACACGAACCATAGATGCATCTATTACCCCGCTCGCGAATTACATGTGTGACGCGGTCAAATATAAATAAACTCAATAAAAAGTAGACAATAGTGTATATCTGAGAGCAGCTATTCACAGAAGTATTCAAATACTCTTTAAAAGGCCAAGGAAGATAAGATTCCTCTTACTAGTCTCATTTACCTTAATCAACATGATTTATACGAATCAGAAATAAATATGAATTTACAAGAATATCACACAGAGCATGCTTTTAGGTCATAGACTACTCGAACTTAGCATAATAGTAGCTAAGCACGAACTCTCGTTACCTAGTGCGTACGTAGCCCCCGCATATAGTAGCTATTAATTCAATTATCACACCTATGGGGACAATCCCATCTTACAAGTTTAGAAAGGAGACTCACCTCGCTCCAAGTATACTTCCAAATGCCATGAACGAGCCCAAACTCTCAATTTGGAGCCGAACAATCCAAAACTAATTAAATGAGGTAGGAACTAATCAATATAAGCTCACAATATCGTATTCTAGCTATTTAAGAAATTTCTCAACCCTCAACACAAATTTCATAAAATCCGACCACGGGCCCACGGGCCCGGATTCTAAAATTTTTCAAAGGAAGTTGTTCTATATAACCTAAGGATCAATAATATATGATTTCTAATTCATTTCATAACAAATTTCGTGGTTAAATCTAACTTTTGTCAAAACCCTAGGTTTTTCTCTAACCCCTTGATTTTACCTAAATTCTAGTGTTTAATCTACCTAATACACAAGTATTAAACTAAGAATAGGTGGGATAAACTTACCTCAAGATGCTAGGTGGAAGTATTCTCTCAAGAGCTCCCAATATCGCCAATGGAGGAGTGAAAAGTGGTAAAAATGACTTAGAACCTGTAGTAAATGAAGCTCACTACTT
Source organism: Nicotiana tabacum (assembly GCF_000715075.1). Classification (NCBI taxonomy): domain Eukaryota; kingdom Viridiplantae; phylum Streptophyta; class Magnoliopsida; order Solanales; family Solanaceae; genus Nicotiana; species Nicotiana tabacum. The sequence goes on along the minus strand of NC_134080.1, from coordinate 116,263,157 downwards.
CAGCGATTTCTGCATCTGCAGTTCTGTGGTCCCGCTTCTGCGAGAAAGAGGCCACATATGCAAAAATGGGCCAAGTGAGCTGGGACCGCTTTTGTGGTCCTGCAGCCGCTTCTGCGGCTTGAGAGCCGCTTCTGTGGATTGAGAGTCGCTTCTGCTATTTTGGCCTGGCCTACCCTGGGTCGCATCTGCGATAGGTGGACCTCTTCTGCGGTCTCGCACCTGCGATCGACCAACCGTATGTGCGGTTATGACAGAAGAAGATGCTTCAGCACTTTGTAACATTTTCCGCTTCACTTGAGCCTCGTCCGTTTGACGCTCGGGACTCCTGGGACCCACCCTAACATACAGAGAAGTCTGAAATCACAAGACGGACCTACTCGAACCTTTGGAATGCATGAAACAATGCTAAATCCAAGATTCACCCCCTAAAACAAAATGAATCAAACTTATGAACTTCAAGTTCTTAATTTTCCTCTAACGAGCCGAAACACACTTAAACTACTCGGATTGACACCAAATTTTGCGGGAAAGCCTTAAATGTTATATCGCACCTGTACTGGGCTCCGGAACCAGCCTATGAGCCCGATACCCATGGGATCAATCATTAATTAGTTTCTTTAAATCCTTAAAACTTTACATTAACAATTTCTAATAAAAAACCATTACACGGGCTAGGGACCTCGAAATTCGATTTCGGGCATACGCCCAGGTCCCATATTTGCCTACGGACCTTCCGGGACCGTCAAATCAAGAATTCGGGTCCGTTTGCTCAAAATGTTGACCAAAGTCAAATTTAGCCCTTTAAGAAAATCCTAAGGAATCAAATGAGCATATTTCATTCCAAACTCTTCCAAATCCCGAACCAACCATCCCCGCAAGTCGTAAATTAGTTAAAGCAAGCGCGGGAAGTTTTATTTAAGGTTACATGGTTCTAAAAGGCAAAACTACCTGTCGGATCGTTACATTCTCCATCTCTTAAATAAACATTCATCCTCGAACGGACATAGAAAAGTACCTAAGCTGTTGAATAAATGTGGATATCTCCTCCGAATGTCCTGCTCGGACTCCCAAGTCGCCTCCTTGACTTGTTGGCCCCTCCACTGGACCCTCACTGCAAAAATTCTCTTGGACCTCTATTGGCAATCCTGTCTATCAATAATGGCGACTGGCTCCTCCTCATAACCCAAACCCTCATCCAGCTGAATAGTACTGAAGTCTAACACATGGGACAAGTCTGCATGATACTTCCGAAGCATCGATACATGAAAAACCGGAAGAACTCCCGATAAGCTGGGGGTAAAGCAAGCTCGTAAGCAACCTCCCCAACTCGCCTCAACACCTCAAATTGACCAATAAACCTCGGTCTCAGCTTGCCCTTCTTCCCGAATCTCATGACACCCTTCATTGGAAAGACTTTCAAGAGGACCTTCTCATGAACCATAAATGATACATAATGCACCTTTTGATCCGCTTAACTCTTCTATTTGGACTGAGCTGTGTGAAGCCTCTCCTGGATCAACTTACCTTGTCTAAGGCATCCTATACCAAATTTGTACCGTATAACTTAGCCTCACTAGGCACAAACCACCCGATAGGAGAATGACAACGTCGACCATATAATGCCTCGTATGGAGACATCTCTATGCTGGACTGATAGCTGTTGTTGTACGCAAACTCCGCCAAGGGCAAGAACTGATCCCACTGCCCTCCGAAGTCAATCACACATGCTCTGAGCATGTCCTACAAAATCTGAATTGTCCGCTCCGACTGCCCGTCAATCTGAGGATGGAATGTTGTGCTGAGCTGTACATGGGTCCCCAAATCACTCTGAACAGCTCTCTAGAAATGGGAAGTGAACTGAGGGCCTCTATCTGATATGATGGAAATAGGCACACTGTGCAACCGGACTATCTCCCGAATGTAAATCTGAGCATACCTCTCTACTGTATAAGTAGTCACCACTAGAATAAAGTGGGCCGACTTGGTCAACCTGTCAACAATGACCATACTGAATCAAACTTCCGCAAAGTCTGCGGCAACCCAACTACGAAATCCATGGTAATGCGCTCCCACTTCCACTCTGGTATAGGCATCTGCTGAAGTAGGCCACCGGGCCTCTAGTGTTCATACTTGACCTGCTCGCAATTCAAACACCTAGCCACATACTCTACTATGTCTTTCTTCATCCTCCGCCATCAATAATGCTACCTCAAGTCGCGATACATCTTTGTAGCTCCTAGGTGAATGGAATACCGCGAACTGTGTGTCTCCTCTAGAATCCTCTCCCTCAGACCATCAACATTAGGAACACATAAATGACCCTAGAGTCGCAAAACACCATCCTCGCCAATAGAAACCTCCTTGGCACCTCCCTAAAGCATTGTCTCTCTGAGAACTGCCAAATAAGGATCATCGAACTGTCGGGCCTTGATTTTCCCCAATAATGAAGACTGAGAAACCACAAACGCAAGAACTCGGTTGGGCTCTGAAATATCCAACCTCACAAGTCTGTTAGCCAAGGACTGAATGTCCAAGGCTAGTGGCCTCTCCTCTACTAGAATAAATGCCAGGCTACCCATACTCCATGCCTTCCTACTTAAGGCATCCGCGACCACATTTGCCTTGCCTAGATGATAAAGAATGGTGATGTCATAATCTTTCAGTAACTCAAGCCACCTGCGCTGCCTCAAATTAAGATCCCTATGCTTGAACAAATGCTGTAAACTGCGATGATCAGTGTAAACCTCACATGACACCCCATACAGATAATTCCTCTATATCTTAAGGGTATGAACAATCGCGACCAACTCTAGATCGTGCACATGATAATTTTTCTCATGAATCTTCATCTAGCGCGAAGCATAGGCAATAACTAGCCCCTCCTGCATCAATACACACCCCAATCCAACGCATGAAGCGTCGCAATATACCGTATACATTAATAAACCAGAAGGCAACAAAAGAATTGGTGTTGTAGTCAAGGCTGTCTTGAGCTTCTGAAAGCTCTCCTTACAATCATCGGACAAAGGGAAAGGAGAACCCTTCTGGGTCAATCTAGTCAAAGGTGATGCAATAGATTAAAAGCCCTGCATGAATCGCCAGTAAAAACTTGCTAACCCCAGGAAACTGCTAATCTCGGTCACTGAGGTAGGGCATGGTCAACTCTGAACTGCCTCAATCTTCTTAGGATCCACCTTAATACCCTTTCCTGACACCACATGCCCCAAGAATGCCACTGACTCTAGCCAAAACTTACACTTGGAGAACATAGCTTATAGATTCTGCTCTCGCAAGGTCTGAAGCACTACTCTCAAACGCTGCTCGTGCTCCTCCAGGCTACGGCAGTATATCAAGATGTCGTCAATGAAGACGATGACAAAATGAATCAATATAAGGCCTGAATACCCTGTTCATCAAGTGCATAAATGTTGTTGGAGCATTAGTCAAGCCAAAGGACATTACAAAAAACTCATAATGGCCATATCTAGTCCGGAATGCAGTCTTCGAAACATCCGAGTCCTGAATCTTCAACTGATGGTACCCTTACCTCAAGTATATCTTATAGAACATCCTAGCACCCTGCAACTGGTCAAACAAATCATCGATACGAGGAAAAAGATACTTGTTCTTGATGGTGACTTTTTTCAAATAGCGGTAATCAATGCACATCCGCATAGTCCCATCCTTCTTCTTCACAAATAACTCTGGTGCACCCCAAGGTGATACACTAGGTCTAACAAACCCCTTTGCTAACAACTCCTCAAGCTGCTACTTTAACTCCTTAGGAGCCATGCGGTATGGTGGAATAGATATAAGCTGGGTGCCTGGAGTCAAATCAATACAGAAATCAATATCACGATCCGGTGGCATGCCATGAAGATCAGAAGGAAACACATCGGTGAACTCTCGAACTACTGGAACTGAATCAATCATCGGAGACTCTGCGGTGGTGTCCCGAACATAAGCTAGATAAGCCAAACACCCCTTCTCGACCATATATTGAGCTTTCAGGAAAGAAATAACCCGACTAGATCTATCAACTGTGGAACCCTTCTACTCCAACCTCGGTAACCCTGGCATCGCTAATGAAACAGTCTGGGCATGGCAATCTAGGACGACGTGATATGGGGATAACCAATCCATGCCCAGGATGACCTCGAAGTCGATCATGTCAAGCAACAAGAGATCCACTCTAGTCTCAAAACCACAGAATGTGACCACAAAGGACCGGTAGATCCGTTCCACAACCATTGAATCACCCACATGAGTAGACACATGAACAGGAGTGCCCAACGGCTCTGGAGAAATAACCAGGAAACGAGCAAACAGAGATAATACATATGAATAAGTAGACCCTGGATCAAATAATACCGAAGCACCTCTACCCCCGATGAAAATAATACCTGTGATAACGGCATCTGAGGCCAATGCATCTCGCCTGGCCAAAAGGGCGTAGAATCTAGCTGGAGCACCGGCTGGCTAGTCTCCACCTGACTGAGTAGTAGCTGACTGACTTCTCCCTGCCTGGACTCCACCTTTAGGACGACCCCTACTAGTCTGCCCTCCACCTCTAGGTGGCGGGGCAGCCGATGTTGAAATTATAAGCTGCTGACCCTGCTACACTGCCTTGCCCCGAAGTCTGGAGCAGGTCCTCTTCATGTGACCCAAATCTCCACACCCGTAGCACACTCTTGGTACCATAGCCTACTGCCCTGAAGTCTGAGCCTGCTGACCCGAATACCCACTAGAAGAATACTGGATGGCTGGTGGGCGATATGAACTCTATGGCATGGCACTGAAGTGAGCACTAGAAGAATCCTGATGACCAGAATACCCGCACAGAGGAAACCTAAATAGCTGGTGGGTGGTAAGAACTCTTCGGCATTGCACTGAAATAAGGTCTCACTGGAGCACCTCGGGGAGGGGTGGTGGTGAAGAATACGGGGGTCTGCTGGGCTGGCCCCTCCCGAAGTGACCTCTACCCCTATCTGGGGCACCTCTGAACTTTCCCGAAAACTGGGCCCTCTTGTCCTGCTGAATCTGCTCTCTACCCCTCTAGCGATACCCCTAAATCCTGCGAGCAATCTCCACTACTATCTGATACTCAGTACCCATCTCTACCTCTCGGGCCATGCTAGCTCGAATACTAGGGTGTAACCCCACAACAAATCTCCGCACTCTCTTTGCATCTGTGGATGTATCATGAGTGCATGGCGAGAAAACTCTGAGAACCTTGCCTCATAATCGGTCACAGACATCTGACCCTGCTCAAGATGCTCAAACTGATACCTTAGCTCTTCCCTCTCAGAGGGTGGATTATACCTATCCAAAAATAACTGGGTGAACTGACCCCAGGTGAGGGGAGGAGAACCTACTGGCCTGCCAAGAACATAGGACTGCCACCATCTACGAGCCCTGCCCTCCAACTGAAAATAGTGAAGTCAACTTCATGCGACTCCAATATCCTCATGTTATGCAGTCTGTCCCTGCACCTATCAATGAAATCCTGGGCATTCTCATGACTCTCACCCCCGAATATAGGAGGGTGAAGTTTAGTCCATCTATCCAATAACTTCTATGGGTCACCGTCCGCAGTTGGTCTGGGATGGGGCGCCACTGCAGCAACTGGCTGGTCCCCATCTGCGGGTAGTGCACCCGGAGTCTGGTACACTGCAGCTGATGTCTAGGAGCCTGAGCAATAGGGGTCTGTGCTCCCCCTCCTGCCTGTGATGTAGCTGGATCTGCTGGAAATAAACCAGCCTGAGTCATAGAATCCATGAACCGTAGCATACGACACATGACCTCCTGGAATACCGGTGCTGTCATAAAGTTCGTCGGGGTAGGCTCAGCTGCGGGCACCTCGACCTGCACCTCGATGATAGGATCTCCCGCGGGATCTGCTAGTGGTACTACTTGGATAACTCTGGGATGACCTCGTCCCCTACCTCGGGCCGGTGCCCTCCCCCGGCCTCTGCCTCGACCTCTAATAACGGGGGAAGCAGCTTTTCCTGGGTCTGGAACATCAGTCGTGCTTGTCCTCACCAACTGTGAGAGAACATTAGTCGTGCGTGTCTGTACCGATCCGCAAGACTCTATTAGGTTTGCCCATGACTTGTGAGACCTATGTGAACCTAGTGCTCTGATACCATGTTGTCACAACCCATTTCCATAATAGGTCATGATGGCGCCCAACTCCATTGCCGGGCAAGACAACGCGGAAAATACTAAATAAGTTCTCATTTACTTTTACCAAAATAATTGCAATAATTCCGTAAGTTGAAGTAAATACTAGAAATGATCAGTAAGGTGTCAAATATAATCATACAACCCCATAATAATAGTCTACTAATGTGTGTGCCAAGACCTGGTGTCACAAGTTGTGGACAACAAGTAGAGTATGCAAAAAAATCAATCTATCATACTATCCGAAATAGAATAGACAACAAAAATAAATAAGAGAGACTCCTTCAGGATGCTGAACGGCATGGGAAGGGGAGCAGCTCACCGTGGAAGTCTCGAAATCTGCTCAGGGATACGCACCAGACTGATAGCCAGAGATACCTGCCTCTGATCCTGTACAATTAAGTACAGAAGTATAGTATGAGTACATATACAATATGTACCTAGTAAGTATCCCGTCTAATCTCGAAGAAGTAGAGACGAGAGGTCAACTTGATACTTACTAGGGTCAAATGATAAGAGAAAGAATTTATACTAAGCACGGTTAGCACAATTAATTAGCATTTTATGGCAAGGAATAATAGTTCTTTTTCCAGATAATATCATAGGTATCTATTTACATTTCAAGGCATATACGAAGTTCAATCCCCAGATACTAAGTAAAGCATGCGCAAGCAAAACCGAGGGACGTACGACCCGATCCAACATAAAAGTAAATTGTGCACTGCCGAGTGTCGAATGGCACGAACCATAGATGCATCTATTACCCCGCTCGCGAATCACACGTGCGACATAGTCAAATATAAATAAACTCAATAACAAGCAGATAATAGTGTATATCTGAGAGCAGTTATTCACAGAAGTATTCAAATTCTCTTTAAAAGGCCAAGGAAGATAAGGTTCCTCTTACTAGTCTCATTTACCTTAATCAACATGATTTATACGAATCCGAATTAAATATGAAGTTACAAGAATATCACATAGTGCATGCTTTTGGGTCCTAAACTACCTGGACTTAGCATAATAGCAGCTACGCACAGACTCTCGTCACCTAGTGCGTACGTAGCCCCCGTATATAGTAGCAATTAATTCAATTATCACACCTATGGGGACAATTTCCTCTTACAAGGTTAGAAAGGATACTCACCTCGCTCCAAGTATACTTCCAAATGCCAAGAATGAGCCCAAACTCTCAATTTGGAGTCGAATGATCCAAAACTAACTAAATGAGGTAGGAACTAGTCAATATAAGCTCACAATATCGTATTCTAGCTATTTAAGAAATTTCTCAACCCTCAACACAAGTTTCCTAAAATTCGACCCCGGGCCCATGTGCCCGGATTCCGAAATATTTCGAAAGAAGTTGTTCTCTATACCTAAGGATCAATAATATATGATTTCTAATTCATTTCATAACAAAATTCATGGTTAAAACTAACTTTTGTCAAAACCCTAGGTTTTGCTCTAACCCCTTGATTTTACCTAAATTCTAGTGTTTAATCTACCTATTGCACAAGCATTAAACTAAGAATAGGTGGGATAAATTTACCTCAAGATGCTAGGTGGAAGTCTTCTCTCAAGAGCTCCCAAAATCTCCAATGGAGGAGTGAAAATTGGTAAAAATTACTTAGAACCCGTATTAAATAAAGCTCACTACTTCAGCGATTTCCACTTCTGCGTTCAGGATGCGGTCCCGCTTCTGCAAGGAAGAGGCCGCATCTGCGAAAATGGGCCAAGCGTGCTGGGACCGCTTCTTCGGTCTTGCAGCCGCTTCTCCAGCTTGAGAGCTGCTTCTGCTATTTTGGCCTGGCCTACCCTAGGGCACATCTGTGACAGGTGGACTGCTTCTGCAGTCTCGCACCTGCGGTCGACCAAATGCAAGTGCAGTTATGATAGAAGTAGATGCTTCAGCATTTCTCAACATTTTCCACTTTACTCGAGCCTCGTCTAATTGACGCTCGGGGCTCCTGGGCCCTGCCCGAACATACCAACAAGTCTGAAATCACAAGACGGGCCTACTCAAACCTTCGAAACGCCCGAAACAATGCTAAATTCAAGAATCATCCCCTAAAACCAAATGAATCAAACTTATGCACTTCAAGTTCTTAATTTCCCTCTAACGAGCCAAAACGCACTTAAACTACTCGGATTGACACCAATTTTTGCGGGCAAGTCTTAAATGTTATATCAGACCTGTACCGGGCTCCGGAACAGCACACGAGCCTGATACCCATGGGATCAATCATTAATTAGTTTCTTTAAATCCTTAAAACTTCAAATTAACAATTTCTAATAAAAAATCATTACCCGGGCTAGGGACCTCGGAATTCGATTCTGGGCGTACGCCTAGGTCCCATATTTTCCTACGGACCCTCTGGGACCGTCAAACGACGAATTTGGGTTCGTTTGTTTAAAATGTTGACCAAAGTCAAACTTAGCCCTTTAAGAAAATCCTAAGGAATCAAATGAGCATATTTCACTCCAAACTCTTCCAAATCCCGAACCAATCATCCCCGTAAGTCTTAAATAAGTTAAAGCAAGCGCGTGAAGTTTATTTAGGGGTACGAGGTTCTAAAAGGCAAAATGACCAGTCGGGTCGTTACAGTTTACTCAAAAGTCAAATCTTAGTCAATTCTTCCAACGTAAAGCTTCCGAAATTAGAGATTTCTTTCCAAATCAACTACAAACTTCCCGAAATTAAATTCCGACCACACATGCAGGTCATAATACCTGAAGTGAAGCTACTCAAGGTCTCAAACTACCGAATGAAGCGCTAGATCTCAAAATGACCGATCGAATCGTTACATGTATGACAAGAGAGATACATATAAGTAATGATTAACTGGTAATTATAGTCTCATCAGTCAAACCTTGAAATTTGACGAATGATAGAATCGGTATTTCCATTTCAATATGCGCGCGCACACATATATATATATATATATATATATATATATATATATATATATATATATATATATATATATATATATATATATGATTTTGTTTCTCTAATAAGTTTGGTGTGTTTTAACTCCTATTAGTTTTGATCTTGAAACTTTTTATGTCCTCTTTCTCGTATCTTAATTGTCTCAATCATTTACCAAACTTTTTCTCAAAGTAAAAAGAGAAGAAGAGGGATATAGTTTAACCTTTATTGTACGCTTTAGAATTTCTAATATATTTGTCGTATATTGATTTTTCCATATATGGAAATAACAAAAATGATTATTTATTTTTATGAATTGGCAGGTTCTACTTCTTAAATTAATACATCAGTGATGAAGTATACTGACATTGTGAAAGCAAGAAGAGACTCATTTGAAGGCCGTAGTAACAAGGTAAGAGACAAAAGAAGATTCTTTCGAATTAGTAGATTTTAACTGTATTCCATAGAATACTTCGAATGTATGCTTTTCGCTATACAATACAAATATTTATACGTGGAATTGGCAAGTACTACACTAAAGATTTGTGAAATATGATTCAAACATGACCCCTGAACTTTCATTCATAAAAGCTTGAAACATAAACTCTCTCTATATTTTTAATAGTTGGTTCGCGGTTGGAAATAGAACAATCCTTAAGATGCATACGATTGATTTAAATGCGAGTGAGGACAAAAGAAGGTATTTCATACAATCCCAAGAATGACTACACTCTAAGTTTAAGTAGGGAACATCCTTTAAATTCAGACTCAACTTCATATCCTACAAACTCAAAAAAGACCAATATTGTACAAACAGAGGAAAAAATAATATAGAATGGCTTCATTTCAATTTGTGATTGATGTTTTATATGCGAAAAAAAGAAAGATGGATTGAATCGCAAAATTATAAAGTGGCATGATAGTACTATGGTAAATAAGATTGTTCGGTCGAAATATGTGACTGCACAACCATGAAAATAGGTGAGAAAGAAGACGATGAGTATGAAATCACCGAATATGCAATGGTCTAGATTGAGTTGTGTATGAGCAGAGAAATTTGCAATATTAGTGTGTCTTCTTATGAGGAAAAGATTTGCGTTTATGTGTTTTATGCATTAGTTATGTGTGAATATGAATGTAATAATGAATGTGGGGAGTCTTTGAGGTCGTTCTGTGATGTCCAAAGTAAGTTGCAAATTTAAACAAGTACAAGGAAAATTGGTATTGTAATTGTCACGACCCTAAACCCGGACTCGGTCGTGATGGCGCCTCTCGTGAAGACAAGGCCAGCCGACACAACACCCAATATATTTTAACAATTAAAATACACAATTTAAGTCATTAACTCGATAATAATTCCAAAATAAGCAGTGAAACAGTTCAATTTGCGGGAATAAAGCCAACATAGCCCGACATCGGGGTGTCACCAGTCATGAGCATCTACGATAAAACTACAAGTCTGAAAGACTCTACACAATCTATTACATAACTAGGACAAGGGAATGAAATAATGATAAGAGGGAGAGACACTGGGCTGCGAACGCCGAGTAGTTACCTAGTAGACTCCGAGAATCTGCTGGAAGCTATTAACCCTCGCTAGCCGGACCTGAAGCGCCTGAATCTGCACACAGGGTGCAGCGAGTAAAGTAAGTACTCTAACTCAGTGAGTAATAACAATAAATGAAGACTGAGTGATACGAAATCACGTAAAAACACAACAACATGCTATATAGAGGTAGAGTATAACCAGTAAAATGCAAGAAAAAATAGTGAAAACCTATAAAGTCGCCTTAGTTCAGAATAAGCTTCTTTAAAATACCTTTTTAATAGTTAAACAAGTAAATGAGGGGCAGCTAGAAGAGATAAACAAGTAAAAACCGCCCCTCGGGCACAATACCAACAGAATCAGCCCCTCGGGCAACAACATAGAACAACACCAGCCCCTCGGGCTATATCTCATATCACAATGGGTACCCGCGCTCACTAGGGGTGTCCAGGCTCCGGGAGGGGCCCCTCACGGCCCAAGCGCAATATCAAGCGATTTCGTGGAAAAATCAATAGGCTCTCGGTCTCATATCAACAAGCCACCTCGTGACGTACAATCTCAGGCCCTCGACCTCATAATCATAATCAGTGTATTACTGCTGCGGCGTGCAGCCCGACCCAAAGTATCCTCACAACACAGGCCCTTGGACTTACTCAGTCAGAATATCATAAGCCACTCGGGCAATAGTAAAACATGATGCTCAGCCCAAAACATCATTTAACGTATTAAAACAGATTAAACATGGTTGAACGCATGACTAAGTACAAATATAAAGTTAAAATGGTGAGGAAATAGCAGTAAAAATCCCCCAAGGGTCAAAATAGTTGGCACGAGGCCCAAATATGGCATTCAGCCAAAAACATGATGATAACAAATAGTTTTCAATCAAATACGCGGTAAAATAATCATTCGGGATGGTCTAAGTCACAATCCCCAACGATGCACAACCCCACGCTCGTCATCTAGCGTGTACGTCACCTGAATATAGCACAACGATGTGAAATTTGGGGTTTTATACCATCAGGACAATATTTACGGTCATTACTCACCTCTATCCAATCTAAATCTCTAGCTTGCGGTGCCTTTGCCTCTCGAATTAGTCTCCAATTGCTCTGAATCCAACCAAAATCAGTTCCACATCATTAATACACGCTAAAGGAACAAAGCCCAAGCGAAAATAATCGAATTAACTCAAAAATCCCAAAATTGGCCAAACCCGGCCCCCGGTCCCACATCTTGGAAACCATAAAAATAACATCAATAGAATCTTAATCCTCCCACGAGTCTATACATACCAAGAACATCAAAATCGGACCTCAAATACACCCTCAAATTCCCAATTTACACTCTCCAAATTCAAGCCCTAATTCCCCAATTTTAGGCTTTAATTCCCATATATTTCACGTTTAAACAAGTATGAATCAATATAGGATCAAGTATTGAGTTCAAAAATCTTACCTCCAAGTGTTTCCCTTCGATTCCCTCTTCAATTATTCTCAAAAAGCTCCAAAATCGCTCAAAAATGGTGAAAGTTAGACCCAAAATCGCGGATAATGGCTATTTAAACATTCTGCCCAGGCCAAAAATTCCTTCTTCGCGAACGCGGTCAAAGCCTTGCATTCGCAAAGCACAAATAATTCACAGCTCAAATTTCCTCTTACGCGAACGCGAACACACCCTCACGAACATGATGCCTTACCCAGCTTAGCCTACGCGAACGCATTACCTCAGCCGTGAACGCGATGCTCAATCAGACTCAACCTTCGCGAACGCAAGACCAACATCGCGAACGCGAAGGGAAACTGGCCTGCCTCACTTAACATCTCTTCGCGAACGCGTCAGCCCTATCGCGAACGCGAAGAGCAAAACTCTGCAATACTGATCTAAAGAAATCTACAACTTTCAAAACAAGAATTTGATCCGTTTAACCACCCGAATCTCACCCAAGGCCCTCGGGACCTCAACCAAACATGCCAACGTATCCCATAACCTCATTCAAACTTTTTCCAACCTTTGGAACGCTTAAAACAACATCAAAACACCAAAATCACATCGGATTCAAGCCTAAGAATTTCAAAAACTTCCAAATTTTGCCTTCGATCAAAAAGTCTACCAAACCTTGTCCGAATGACCTAAAATTTTGCACATATATCACAAATGACACAACGTACCTACTCCAACTTCTGGAATTCCATTCCAACCCTGATATCAAAATCTCCCCTATCAACCGGAAAACGCCAAAATTTCACTTTCGCTAATTCAAGCCTAACTTTATTCCGGACCTTCAAACACTTTCTGACGATGCTCCTAAGTCCCAAATCACCTAACAGAGATAAGCAAATCATAAAAATTCCAACCTGAGGTCATCTACTAACAAGTCAAATCTTGGTCAAACCTTTCAAATTTTATGCTTTAAACTGAGAACTGTTCTTCAAAATTCATTCTGGTTACCCTGAAAACTAAAACCAACGATTTACATAAGTCATAATACATTACACGGGCTAGACATGCCCGAGAACTAGTGAGCGAAGAGAAAAAGCTCACAACGACCGGCCGGGGCGTTACAGTAATGCCCCAAGTAATTTTATTTTAAAAAAAATATTAAACTAATAAGATATCACTATATAAACTAACCAGTCAAACCTCATAGCATTTGTAAATATGCATCTGTGAAGATTTTCCTTAATTGCACATGGCTGGTTTGTGAGGTACAAGGATGAAGATGAATTAGTGGCTATAAGAGGCTCACCAAGATATGTTGGGTGGTCTCGGAAGCATTTCAAGTAAGGTCCTCTCGTTGTCATTATATGCTGCTTTATTTTGAATAGGTTGTGAATGTAAAATTTAATTATTAGATTGTGCTTCTTGGTGTTGTAATTTAATATGTTTACCTTCAAAATAACTTTATTGGTTTAGCATGGATTAAATATTAACTGTTTTTTTTCTTTTGGGTAAGGTATGATTCAAGATGAAGTCATGGTCTTTGGAACTAGAGCAACATATAGAATAGGAAAAAGCTGAGCTTAGAATGATTAGATGAAAATTTAATTTTTCCAAACTACATGCAATGAGTGATATGCTTTTGGATTGCTCGCTGCCATTATTGATTTCTAATTTTTGGTATTTTAGAATCTTTTCTATTCCGCATGGAGGTTTTTCAGAATGTCAATTGATAAAAAGGAATAATTAGCATCAATTAATTAAATATAACCATTTTCTTCAAGATGACCAATATTGTTGAAGGCAATTAAGGATAAAAAAATAATATATTGAATTTTCGATCCAACTTTTATATTTGTTGGACCACTAACATGATAATGAATAATCAATTTCTTTTTTCTCTTTCGGACCATCATAGAAGCAATGCTAAAATATGTAACCGCACAATTTTTTTTCTGTCACGACCCAAGTTCTTCCTCCGTGAACTATCGTGACGGCACCTAGTCTCTACGACTAGGTAAGTCTAACAATTCGTGGAAAACAAAAATAAAGATACGAAACTAGCATTTTACGGGTAATATAATAGAAAAGTTTAAGATGCCTCTTGGCATATACTATACAACACTCTCGATCAATATTAACACTCCCAAAACCCCGAATCTCACGAATCGCAAACTAGAGGAAATACATGATGTCTAACCCCGGAAGTCTAAACAAAATAATTACAGAAGGTCTATATCTAAAAGAGAGAACAGAGTGACTCCTCGGTCTGCGGACACGGCAAATATACCTCGATGTCTCTGAGAATCACCTCGCCTCACTGATAGTATGGCTGATCCGAAGAACCTGGATCTGCACACAAAAAACATGTGCAGGAAAGGGTATGAGTACACCACAGTGGTACCCAGTAAGTGCCAAACTTAACCTCGGTCGAGTAGTGACGAGGAAGGTCAGAGACCTACTGGTTATATATATATAAAACGAGGTAAAATAGTATGAGGTGCGACACTATAATTAAAGACACTAATAGTTGATAAAGAGTAAAATCACAGACAGAATATACTCAGTACACAAAGATAGCAACAGGGAATCTCCCAGGATATCGTTCCGTAGTCCTAAACGTATATGTAGAGAGGATCTCTCGGGATATCATCCCACAGTGTGAATCATTAATATGCAGGAAAAACTCCCGGAATACCAATCCATAGTCCCAAAGTAAATATCCAGTACGGGGAATCTACCGGGTGCTGTCCCGTGGTCCCAAATATAATATGCGAGGATATCTACCGGAATACCGATCCGTAGTCCCAAAGTAAACATACAGGGAGAATCTGCCGGAATACCTATCCGTAGTCCCAAAGTAAACACACAACAGTCTCAAGAAAGAATCTACAGTTCTATTCAAGTTCATACCAAGAAAAAGCAGAGATTTCTGTTCTAAACATGCTGCACAAAATTCAAGTAGACAGCTTAAGCAGATAGTACAGTTAAGTCACTTAAACATGCTTTCCTAAGCTAAATAGTAAGATTTAAATACAAGTAGTGTTCAACAAAAAAAGGAAGCGCAGATATTTGCTTAATGAAAATAGTTTTTTTTTCAATAATTAGCACGTGCACGCACTCGTCAGCTCACGTACACAGCACTCATATAATAACAGAACCAAAATTCTAAGGGGAGTTCCCCCCACACAAGGTTAGGAAAATCACTTATCTCGAACCAGATGAAATCAACTCGAAATCACACTCTTGTCACGAGTATCCAACTCCGAGCGGCCCAAATCTAATCAAATAAATTTCATAATGTAAATATAACTACAAACAATGAATTTAGCTAAAGGAATCGAAGCTAAGATAAGAAAATAGAAAAATGTCCAAAAACCTTCCCTGGGCCCATATCTCGAAATCGGGTAAAAGTTGCTGGTTATGAACCCCCATTCACTCACTAGTTCACTCGTACCAAAATTATCCAAATTCGATGTCAAAATCCCAATCAAAACTTGAAATCTTAGTTGAAGAACTCTATTCCATTTTATCCTTTTTCACCCCAAATCCAAAAAGAAATGATAAAATTAATGATAGATTAGTGGATATAACAAAAATCAAGTGTAGAATCATTACCCAATTTATATCTCTAAAAATCCCTTATAACCTCGTCCAAATCCGAGCTCCCAAATAATAGTTTTGAAAAAAATGGCTAACCCTTGATTTTGAAATTTTATAATCTGCCCAGGTAAATTCTTCTTCGCAAACGTGGAAGGCCCCTCGTGTTCGCGAAGCACAACTTGACTTGGCTTAGAATTCCTTCATTGCGAACGCGATGACTCTGCCGCGAATGAGATAGACACTGTGTCACTCCTACGCGAACATGTGACACTCTTCTCGAACGGGTAGGCATATGACCTCTCAGCTTCATGAACGCGCAACCAACATCGCGAACGTGGAGAATTAAATTTCCACCTGCCCCAGCTCCTCTTTGCCAATGTGAGACCCCACTCGCAAACGCGAAGAAGGAAACCAGAACTGGAGACTTCTGCAATTTCTACAATCTTCTTTTTAAGTCTAAAGGTCTGTTAACCACCCGAAATCAACCCGAGGCCCCCGGGACCTCAGCCAAACATACAAACAAGTCCTAAAATTCCATATGAACTTAGTCCAACCCTTAAATCGCATCAAACAACGCTAAAAACACAAATCACCCTCCAATCCAAACTTAATGAACTTGAAACTTCCAAATTCGGCAACCGATGCCGAAACCAACCAAACCAAGTTCGATTGACCCCAAATTTTCCACACAAGTCACATCCAACACTATGGAGTTGTTCCAACTTTCGGAATCGGATTCCGACCCCGATATCAAAATCTCACTATCGATCTGGAAACTTCAAAAATTCAACTTTCGGCATTTCAAGCCTAAATAAGCTATGGACCTCTAAAATACAATCCTAACACACCCCTAAGTTCGAAATCACCCAACGGAGCTAACGAAACCGACAAAATTCCATTCCGAGGCCGTCTTCACACTACTCCTACTACGGTCCAAATTCTAAGGCTTAAACTCTTATTAGGGGACTAAGTGTCCCAAAACACTCTGAAACGCAAAACGAATCCTCCCAGAAACTCACAATAGCAGAAACAAACATGGGGAAAGCAGTTAATAGGGGATCGGGGCGTTAATTATTAAAACGACCATCCAGGTCGTTACATCCTCCCTCTTAAAACATTAGTTAGTCCTCGAACGAGCATAGAGACATACTTGAAGTAGTGAAAAGATGAGGGTAATGACTGCGCATATCCTGCTCGGGTTACCAAGTCGGCTCCTCGACCAGCTAATGCTGCCACTGAACATGCACTAATGCAATGTTCTTTGACCTCACCTTTCGAACCTGCATGTCCAATATCACCAATGGCTCCTCAACTTAAGATAGATCCTTGTCCAACTGGACTGAACTGAAATTCAACACGTGCGACGGATCGCCGTGATACTTCCGGAGCATTGAAACATGAAATACTGGATGAACTCCTGCCAAGCTGGGAGGTAAAGCAAGCTCATAAGCGACCTCTCTAACACTTCACAATATCTCAAACGGACCAATAAACCTCAGACTAAATTTCTCTTTTTCCCAAATCTCATAACGCCCTTCATAGGCGAAACCTGAAGCAAGACCCGCTCTCCAACCATATAGGAAACATCACGAACCTTTTGGTTTGCATAACTCTTTTGTCTAGACTGGGCTGTGCGAAGTCTATCCTGAATCACCTTAACCTTCTCTAAGGCATCCTGAACCAAGTCTGTGCCCAATAATATAGCCTCACCCGGCTCAAACCAACCTGCCGGGGATCTACACCACCTACCATACAAAGCCTCATACGGTACCATCTGAATGCTGGACTGATAACTGTTGTTGTAGGAAAACTCCCCAAGGGGCAAGAACTAATCCCAAGAATCTCCAAACTCCATCACACACGCACGTAGCATATCCTCAAGAATTTGAATAGTGCGCTCAGACTGTCCGTCCGTCTAAGGGTGAAATGTTGTGCTCAACTCCACCCGAGTACCCAACTCATGCTGTACGACCCTTCACAATCATGATGTGAACTGAGTACCTCCATCTAAAATGATGGAAACAAGAATACCATGCAGACGAGCAATCTCTCGGAAATAAATCTCCGCCAACCGCTCGGAAGGATAGGTAGTACACACAGGAATGAAATGCACAGACTTGGTCAGCCGATCCACAATCACCCAAATGGCATCGAAATTCCTCAAAGTCCATGAGAGTCCAACTACGAAGTCCATGGTGATCCGATCCCACTTCCACTATGGAATCTCTATCTGCTGAAGCAACCCACCTGGTCTCTGGTGCGCATACTTTACATGCTGACAATTGAGGCACCGAGCTACAAACCCAACTATATCCTTCTTCATCCGCCTCCACTAATAGTGTTGTCTCAAATCCTGGTACATCTTCGCAGTACCCGGATGGATGGAATACGACAAACTATGTGCCTCCTCTAAAATCAACTCCCAAAGCCCATCAACATTGGGTACACATACCCGACCCTGTATCCTCAATACCCCATCATCACTAATAGTAGCATCTCTGTCATCACCATGTAGAACCTTTTCCTTGAGGACGAGCAAATGAGGGTCATCATATTGACGCTGTCTGATACGATCAAATAAGGAATACCGAGAAATCACACAAGCTAGAATCCGACTGGGTCCAATCTCACAAACTGGCTGGGTAAGGCCTGGACATCCATCGCCATGGGCCTCTCTACTGCTGGTAAATAAACCGAACTCCCCAAACTCTCCGCCTAGTGGCTCAAAGCATTGGCCACTACATTGGCCTTACCTGGGTGATATAAGATAGTGATATCATAGTCCTCCAGCAGCTCTAACCACCTCCTCTGGTGCAAATTAAGATCCTTATGCTTGAACAAATGCTACAAACTCCGGTGATAAGTATAGATCTCATAAGGAACACCGTACAAATAATGACGCCAGATCTTCAAGGCATGAACAATAACAGCTAACTCGAGATCATGGACAGGATAGTTCTTCTCATGTACCTTCAACTGTCTGGACACATAGGCAATCACCCTACCGTACTGCATCAATACCACTCCAAGGCCAAACCTCAAGGCATCACAATAGATAGTAGAAGACCTCGAACCTATAGGAAATATCAATACTGGGGCTGTAGTCAAAGCTGTCTTGAGCTTTTGGAAATTCTTCGCACAATCTTCCGTCCACTGGAACGGAGCACCCTTCTGGGTCAGCCTAATCATAGGTATTTCAACAGATACAAATCTCTCAAGAAATCTACGGTAATAACCCGTCAAGCCAAGAAAACTACGGATCTCTATAGTTGAGGATGGTCTGGGCCAACTCTGCACTACTTCCACATTCATCGAATCCACCTTGATCTCTTCACTCGATACCACATGAACCAAGAATGCCACGGAATCCAACCAAAACTCACATTTTGAGAACTTTGCATATAACTTCTTTTCTCTCAAAGTCTGAAGCATTTTCCTTAGGTGCTGCTCATGATCTTCCCGACTCCGAGAGTATACCAGAATATCATCAATAAAGACAATGACAAACGAGTTAAGATATGACAGGAACACATTATGCATCAAATGCATAATCAATGCACATACACATAGAACTATCCTTTTTCTTCACAAAAACGATAGGAGCACCCCAAGGTGACATACTGGGCCGAATAAAACCCTTATTAAGCAATTCCTGTAACTGATCCTTCAACTCCTTCAACTTAGGAGGGGCCATACGATAAAGAGGAATGGAAATGGGCTAATTGCCCGCAATGCCGAAATCAATATCTATGTCAGGCAGCATGCCCGGAAGATCAGTTGGAAACACATCAGGGAAGTCCCGTACTATTGGGACTGAATCAACTATAGGGGTATCAATATTGACATCTCTCACATAGGCTAGATATGCATCACATCCCTTCTCAACCATTTGCTGAGCCTTAAGGAAATAAATAACTCTACTGCGGGTGTTATCTAAAGTACCCCTCCACTCTACTTGCGTTGCACTTGGCATAGCTAGCATCACAGTTTTGGAGTGACAATCAAGAATAGCATAATGGGGCGACAACCAGTCCATGCCCAAGATAACATCAAAATCTATCACGCTGAGCAATAATAAATCTGCTCTGGTCTCAAAACGACTAAGAGCAATAAAACACGAATGATAAACGCGGTCCACAATAAGAGAATCTCCCACAGGAGTAGAAACATAAACAAGGAAACTCAAAAAATCTCGAGATACACCCAAATGCGGAGCAAAATAAGAGGACACATAAGAATAAGTGGAGCCTAGATAGAATAAAATCGATGCATCTCTATGACAAACCAGGACAATACCTGTGATGACAGAATCAGATGCGACAACCTCGATATAGGCAGGAAAAGAATAGTATCTAGCTTGGCCTCCCCCTCTAGAGCAACCTCTACCTCCCCGACCTCCACCTCTAGCTGGCTGGGCAGGTGTGGTAGTAACTGGTGCTGTAATTATAGCCTAGGAACTCTGTAGAGCACGCTGTTGCTGAGAAGTCTACGGAGGTGCACCCCTCCTAAGTCTGGGGCAATCCCTCACCATATGGAGTGTGTCACCACACTCAAAACAAGCTCTAGGAGGATGTGGCAAATGTGACTGGCTCGGGCCAGGTCTACTGGACTGACCACTGAAAGCACCCCGTACAAGAGACACACTAGATACTAGAGGTGCATAATAAGGCTCCTGAGTTCTAGGAGGAGCTAGAATACCACTGGCTTCTGGAAGATTCGAATGAATATGGCAACTCATATAACCCTTACTATGATGAACTACAGCTAGAGCACGGACACCAGAACAATGGCCCTACTCTCGACACCTCTTGGCCTCCTTCTCCTATCTATCCCGAGCATGCATACCCTCTACTATCCTAGCAATGCTCACCACCTGCTGATAAGAAATATCTATCTCCAACTCCCGAGCCATGCTAGACCTGATGCTGGAAAAGAGCCCCTCAATAAACCGGCAAACTCTCTCCCAAACTATATAAACCAAGGCTGGCGCATGCCTAGCCTAGTCAGTGAAACAGATAGCTTACTCTGACACAGTCATAGTACCCTGGTGCGAATGCTCAAACTCTGCACGACATGCGTCCCTGAGTCTCTGAGGAACAAACTCCCTCAAGAACATATCTGAAAATTGAGTCCTAGTAAGGGAAGCTGCCTCAGCTAGACTGTCCAACTCAAAAGTTTGCCATCACTGATAGGTTGTTCCTCGGAGCTGGAAGGTAGTGAAAGAAACCCCTACTTGATCCTAACATACCCATATTGCGGAGGATACGATAGCACTTCTCCAGAAATCCCAGAGCATCATCTGATGCTAGACCACTGAATACAAGAGGCTTGTATTTCTTAAAACTCTCAACCCTCTGCTGCTCATCCTCTAAAGTTATTGCCCTGTCCTCGGGCTGAACTAGGGCTATAGGCAATACCGGTTTAACCTCTGGGATCTGATCAACATGGACCCACTACTTAGGAGTGCGGGCAGCATGAGTCTGTGCTCCTCCCCCGGCTTGGGATGTGGCTGCAGCAAGGGGAATCAACCCTGCCTGATCTAGAGTAGTGTACATACTCATGAACTGTGCATGAGTCTCCTGAAGAACTGGAGCAGTAGTAGCAGTAGGTGTGTCAGGTGCCTAGACTCCAGCTGGAACTGCTGGTGGCTCCTCGGTGGCAGCTCGCGCAGGTGCTCTAGCTGCACCACGTGCACATCCTCGACCTCTACCGCAGCCCCGACCTCTGACAATTCTAGCAGGGGGCGTAGGTGCCTGGTCACCTCCGGTAGCATGTGTCCTCACCATCTGCATGAGAATAGAAGACAAAAGTTTAGAATTTTGATATCAAAAATCTTGCACGACAAGAAAATCAAATGAAGTGGAATTTTCCTAATAGTTACATAGCCTCTCGTAGATAAGTACAGATGTCTCTGTATCGATATGCGAGACTCTAATAAACCAGCTTGTGATTCATGACTCCTATAAACCTAGATCTCTAATACCAACTTATCACGACCCATTTTCTCCCTCCATGAACTGTCGTGATGGCACCTAGTCTTTACAACTAGGTAAGCCTAACAATTTGCGAAAAACGGAAATAAAGATACGAAACTAACAATTTACGGCCAATATAATAGAAAACATTAAAATGTCGCTCGACATATACAATAACAACACTCGATCAATATTAAAACTCCCAAAACTCGGAATCTCATGAATCACAAACTAGAGGAAATACATGATGTCTAACTCCGAAAGTGTAAACAAAATAATTACAGAAGGTCAATAGCTAAAAGAGAGAATAGATAGGGACTCTTCGGTCTGCGGACATGACAGATATACGTTGCAGTTTCTAAGAATCGCCTCGCCTCACTGTTAGTATTGCTGAGCCGAAGAACCTGGATCTGCACACGAAAAACATGTGCAGGAAATAGCATGAGTACACCACAGCGGTACCCAGTAAGTTCCAAGCCTAACCTCAATCGAGTAGTGACGAGGAAGGTCAGGTCCCTACTGGTTGCATATATATAAACGAGGTAAAATGGTATGAAGTGCGACAATATAATTAAAGACACTAACAGTTGATAAAGAGTAAAATCACAAACAGAATATACTCAGTACACAAAGATAGCAATAGGAAATTCTGAAAGTTGGAGTAGCTCCGTAGGGTTGAATGTGACGTGTGAGCAAAATTTCAGGTCATTCGGACGAGGTTTGATAGACTTTTTGATTGAAAGTATATTTTTAGAGTTTTGGAGTTTTTAGGCTTGAATTCGTGGTTGATTCGTCGTTTTGATGTTGTTTTAGGTGTTTGAAGGATTGGTATAAGTTTGGATAGTGGTATTAGAATTGTTCTTATTTTTGGTTGAGGTCCCAAGGGCCTCGGGGTGATTTTAGAGGGTTGTCGAAAGAATTGGAAGTGGTTTGAAGCAGCTGAAATTGTTGATCTCTGTCATAACCGCACCTGCGGTTGGGTCCCGCAGGTGCAGAGGCACAGAAGCGGTGGAGTTATCGCATAAGCAAAAAGGGGAGATGCCAGCAGGGACCGCAGAAGTAGGAGCTTCACCACTGAAGCAGAAGCGCATCTGCGTAAGGTTAACTGCATGTGCGGAAGCTGAGCTTTAAGTGAATGTCGCTGATGCGACCATGTCCTTGCAGAAGCAGGACCGCAGATGCGGTACCATAGCCGCAGAAGCGAATTAACTGGGCAAAACATATAAATGGCTGCCTTCGCAAAATTTAAGTTATATTCACCTCTTTCCAAACGGGAAAAAGCCTTGAGGAGCTTTTTCTAGGGGGATTTTCAAAGGAATTCATTGGGGTAAGGTCTTTGGTCCCTAAACTCGTTATTGATGTGATTTTTATCCTTATAAACATGAAAATTTAAGGAAAACCAGTGCTAATTTGGGGGTTAGGGCTTGATTAATTAGAGACCGTTGAGTGATGATTTGAGGGACCATTTGAGGTCCGATTTTGGTATGACTGAACTCGTGAGAGTGTGAGGATTCTGAAAATGTAAATTTAACCCGATTTCGAGACATGAGCCCGAGGGGAATTTTGGTCATTTTAACTAATTTCGCGTATTAGCTTAGAATTTAATTGTAGAATCAGTTACTTGAAGTATTATTTACATTATGCAATTGAATTGAATAGATTTGGGTCATTTGAAGTCGAGTACCCGTGGCAAGAACATGGTCTCAGGTTGATTTTGAGCCGGTTCGAGGTAAGTAGCTTGTCTAACCTTGTGTGGGGGACCTCCCCTTTAGGATTTGGTATTATTTTTAATTGAAATTCCTTGTACGTGAGGTGACGAGTGCGTACTTGTGCTAATTGTTGAAAATCCGGTTTTCATTAAGAAATTACTAGTGTGTTTTCCTTTCCTATTTATATTACTTGCACTTTAAGCCTGTTGTTAGCTTAGGAAAGCATGTCTAAGTGATTTAATTGCTTTAATTACTCAAACTGCTTTACTTGAATTCTGTGCAGCATGCTAGGCTAGAATTACTTGCTTGCCTTAATATGAAATTTGATATTGCTGAATATTTTCCTATTATTGCTGTGTATTTACATTGGGACCACGTATGTGGGATTCCGGTAGCTTCCCCTTGTCTATTTATTTGGGACTACGGACGTGGGATTCTGGTAGATCCCTCTGTACAGTTATATGGAACTACGGGACTGCACCCAGTAGATTCCCCTGGTACTGGGTATTTAAATTTGGGACTACGAAACGGAATTCCGGTAGATCCCCGCGCACTATGAGTTGGACTACGGGACGGTATCCCGGGAGATCCATTGGATATGTATATTGTGACTACAGGACGGTATCCTGGGAGATCCCCGGTTGTTATTTTTGGTGCTGAGCCGTATTTCTTTCTGTGTTTACTTTTCCTCTATAATAGTTGTTGATGTCCTTCATATCCTGTGTTACTTTTACTGTTGTACCTACTTATATTGTTTTATTCTACACTATTAAACATCATATTTTATTTAACTTCAGTACGGCCCTGACCTTCCTCGTCACTACCCGACCGAGGTTAGGCTTGGCACTTATTGAGTACCGATGTGGTGTACTCATGCCCTTTCTGTGCATGTTTTTCATATGCAGATCTAGGTATTTTGACTCAGTCCTATCACCCTTGAGGCGAGGCGAGTGTTCCAGAGACTTCGAGGTATATCTACCGCATCCGCAGACCGAGGAGTCCCTTACTATTCTCTCTTTTCAGTATTAGACCTTCTGTATTTCTTTTCCTTGTTAGATATTCTGGAGTTAGACACTTGTAGATATTCAAAGGCTTGTGGTTTCATGAGATTCCAGGTTTTGGGAAATATTTTTAGTTTCGAGAAGTTGTATTGTATATGCCGAGCGACATTTTAAATACAGTTTCATTCGGTTATTTTGGCTTTTAATTATTTCTTCCGCAAGTTTTGTTTATTTTCCGCATTTGTTAGGCTTACCTAATCATAAAGACTAGGTGTCGTCATGATAGTTCACGGAGGGCGAACTGGGGTCGTGACATACCTACATGTCAATACAACAACATATCCAATATAATCCCACAAATCACTAAAATGTGAGTATATCAGAAAACTGTGAGTTTTCCCAAAAACATTCAACAACATATAAGATGTTTCATTACCAGATGGCATGAGAAAAGTACATCCCTATGCCTACATGTCAATGTGCATGTGAAGTCATGAATGTCACAATACCGTACAATATGAGGAAATGCATCTATTTGCCTAAGTTCCAAGTATGCATTTCAAATATAATGCACAATAGTGATAAACTTACGTGCTCATGCTCTCGAGGTATTCAACCCCCCTCGCCACGCTAAGTCACGCAGCACCTCCCAATCACTCAACACTCTCAATCACTCGGTACTGGCACTCGGCACTCATACTCTGTAGGTACCTGCGCTCACTGCTGGTATGTCAGACTTTAGAGGGGCGGATCCTACCCAATCTCTAATATAAAGCCAATCTGGCCTGCTACGGCATGCAACCCGATCCTATCATAATAAATCCTATAAATCCGTCTGGGGCATGCAACGCGATCCATATTATAATAAAGCCTATAAGGCATGCTGCGACGTGCAGCCCGATATATAATAACAATATATATAAAGCCAATATGGCCTGCTGCGGCGTGCAACCCGATCCCATAATCATCACTCACAATCAGGCCCTCGGCCTTACTCAGTCATCAATCTCTCCAGTCTCTCGGGCTCGCAAATCTCATGCCAATTAGCCAAAATAATTATAACATGACGTGACAACAAATAATAACACTGACTAAGATATGATATACAAATGAATGAATATGACTGATCATGTAATTGCAATTTAAGCAAATAACTCACAGCAAAAATTACCTTTGTGGGTCCTAACAAAATCAGTACATGGCCTAAATATGATTTCTAACATGGATCACCGCTTAACTACTCTAACACATCAGAATTTCATGGATAAAAGCAAGATAGATAACTACACGGTACCACATAATCATCCGAGTCATAATTCACATGGTGCACGCACATACGCCTGTCACATAGGATCAAACATATAACACGTATATTTAGGGGTTTATACCCTCAACACCAAGTTTAGAAGTGTTATTTATCTCGAATAAGCCGAATCTAATACCAACCAAGCCAAACTATACTCTATAAATGCCATCTCGCACGCATCAGCCTTCGAATGGCTCGAAACTAGTCGGAAGAAACTCAAATACATCAAATAAAGCCTAAGGAAATAAACCCAATTGATAAATATCGAATGTTTAATCAAAAGACCCAAAGTCAACCAAAAAGTCAAACACGAGCCCGCACCTTGGAACCCAACAAAACTCACAAATCCGACAATCAATTCAATTATGATTCCTACAATACTAGTTTCACTCAAATCCGACTCCAAATCGATGCTCAACACTCAAAATTTTACTTTATGAAATTTTAGACAAAAACCCTCAATTTCTCATTTGTAATCATCAACCAAGTGCCAAAAGCCAGGATAGATTTAGGAAATATAATCAAAACCGAGTAGAGAACACTTACCCCAATCCATATGGCAAAATTCACCTCAAGAATCATCTCAATCCGAGCTCCATAGCTCTAAATATATTAAAATGGCCTAAACCTCCAAAATAGAGTACTTTATATTCACTTCCCATGGATACTCATCGTGATCGCAGAACTGTTAAACCCCATATTTTCATACGTTAAAGTTTCGTTGTAAGTTAATCGACATAATTTCGGGAATGAGATTATTTTGGGATTATAAGTATTGTGCTATTTCAAATAAGTGATAAGTAAATTCGTGAAAATGATAGGGTAAGTAAATTAGAGAAAACAAATTTCGTCGAAGTTTGTCGTGTTGGGATAAAATACGGCCCGAGCTAAATGGCTCGGTATTTATGGACTAGTACCATACAAGGTACCACATGGCCATAATAGTAAGATGTATAAGGTATGTTAAAAGTGGATAGTATTTTAAGTAATTTGAGATAGTTCTTAATTATGTGGGTAATTGGTAAATTATTTGTTAGTGGGAGATTAATTAAAAATTAGATAATTAAAGATTTTAGATAACTTAGCCCTCCCAGAAATGTGGCAGCATCCCCCATGATTTTTAAAGTGACTACTAAGTCTTACATAGGTGTCAAATTTAGGGAATTAAATGGCTTACTCATCTAATAAGTGAGACCCACCCACTATAAGAACTTTCCTACAACAAGTGCTATGTCTTACTTCCTAGTATCGAAAGATAAAAAAATTAAAGAGATGAGTTTGAGGTACTGGTCGAAATTTAATCCCTCAAAGAGCAAATATCCCATATCAAATATTTCAATCCAAACTGACATATGCATCAAGATCAAAAGGTGTATGCCTAGATATCAGATGAGATGTAAAAGGGCAAAATATAGTATTGGAAGATTGATTTTACAAGCAATGGTCGTTGGAATATAAGGGTCAGTTCTGTGTTTGTGGTTGTTGTAATTCTTTGTGTTTGAGCAGCCACTAACTCAGAAGGGAATCAGAAGCTTCATTTAGGTGAAGATACAGATGAAGATTTGTCCAAATTAAACACTGTACTTAGAGGTTGAATCCTACTTAAAGGAGTACGGTGCAACCTTTTTTAAGAATATTATACGGATTTTTCCTACTCTAGATATGTTAAGGCTATCCCTTCTTTCTTTTGGCATGATCTATATGACACAAGAGAAACAAGCAAATGCACAATTTTCATAATTTACTCTATTCATAGAAATACTAGAAATGCTTATATTCTTGATTCCCCATGTGTCATATTATTCTATCATTTGTTCATAGGTATCAGAAAAATATGTAAGTTGAAAAAGAAGTTTACTTCATGAGATTACTCAAAGGTATAATGGTCTTATGACACTCTGAGAGATTTTATTGATGTAATTTTCATGCATTGCATTCATATACATTGACCCATGACCAGATGGCGTTATATCCACGTATATATGTATCTATATGTATATGGGATAAGGGAAAAGGTTATGGCATTATATACGCACCACCACCTGATCAGCTGGTATACGTTGATGATTTGCCCATAGTGGCCGAGATGATATGATGGGATGCCCTCAGAGGCTTGATGATGTTATGAACGCATATACCCATGCATGGTATGACATTTATACGCATATGCATGACATTATAATATTAAATGATTCACAGAGCTATTCAGATATACATGTTGAGTCTTTTACTCCATGTTTCTCTCATGTCTATTGTTTACTGATTTTCATTCCTTACATACTCGGTAAATTATTTTTACTGACGTCTCTTCTACCTAGGGACGCTACGTTTCATGCCCGTAGGTCCTGATTGACCGGTCGAGAGTCCTCCAAATAGGCTATCAGCTCAGCGGAACGTGTTGGTGCGCTCCATTTGCTCCGGAGTTGCTTCTTTGGTTAGTATGATTAGTACATGTATTGATTGGTATGGCAGGACCCGATCCCGACCTTTATGATATTATGCATTCGTAGAGGCTTGTAGACATATGTCATGTACGTAAAAGATTATATGGCCTTGTGGGCATATGTTTAGTATACGAGTGATCATTTGGTCTTATATGCCCGCATGTCTTATATATAAGTTGGTATTACATGTTTTATTCTAGTTATCCTACGACAACTTTTCTGTCTCATTTACTTTTGATATCATGATACGAAAAGATACCTTATGTTGGCACTCAGTTGAGTAAGGTACCGGATGCCAGTCGCGGCCCATCGGTTTGGGTCGTGACAGGAACACCCTTCGTGATCTCGGAGAACAAGTGCCACTGCCACTCGAAAGCTCTATGCATTCGCGACACTGACAATGCAAACGCGAAGCACACAGGCGCCCAACCTTCGCGAACGCGTCCCATCTTACGCGAATGCGTTTAAGAATCTTCCAGCCCCAGCTCCTAGCTCCTAGCTTCCCGCCTCAACTCTATGCGAACGCGGACTCTCCTATGCAAACACGTACTGTTAACAAAATCAAGCTACGCGAACATGGTCATCCAATCACGAACGCGATTAAGAAACTGCCCAGCTCCAGATTTTCCTCTATACGATCGCACCTCCTACTTTGCGATCACGAAGAACATTTGGTGCACCAGATATCACCAGAAACCAGCATTGCAAATATGAAGAAAAATGGTCTTAAATCAACCCGAATCACGCCCGATCCCTCGAGACCGCGTCCGAACTTTCTAACAAGTCTGATAACATAACACAGACCTACTTAAGGCTTCCAATCACGCATAATAATATCAAAACCACGAATCGCCCCTCAAATAAAACTTAAAGAACTTTGAATCTTTTAACTTCCAAAACTCGTGTCGAACCTTATCAAAACAACTTGAAATGAACTCAAACTTTGCACACAAGTTGCAAATGACATAACAAAGCTATTCCAATTTCTAGAACCACAATCCAAAGTCGATATCAACAAAGTCAACTTCTGGTAAAATTTATGAACATTCTAAACCTTCAAATTGTCAATTTTCGCCAATTACTGCCGAAACATTCTAGAAACATCCGAAAGCAAATTCGGGCATATGCCCAAGTCCAAAATCATCATCCGGACCTAAGGAAATTATTTAAACTCCGATCCGATATCAAATATTAAAAAGTTAGACATGGTCAACTCTTCCAACTTAAAGCTTCCTAGTTGAGAATCATTCTTCCAAATCAATTTTAAATCACCTAAAAGTCAACGCTGACTATACACACGTTATAATACATCATATGAAGCTACTCAAGACTTGAAATAGTTGAACGGAAAGCAAATTCTTCAAATGATGGGTCGGGTCGTTACATTCTCCCCCACTTAAATATACGTTCCTCCTCGAACATGGCAAGAGTCGTTCTAAAGCCATCAAACTGTCGTATAACCTTACCATATACTTACTCGGGGGTGATCCCACATCATTCCAACCCATATAAGTCTGAAAAAACTATATAACTGAAGATTCTTAATTCAACCTTAGCTCATAAGCGTTAGAACCCAATTTCCAATATCCGGAATTCCTTGTAAGACTCGAATCTCGCATCTACACACTGTATATGTTTGAACAAGATGTATCGAATCATATCCATAACCCAAGATGTAATCACATGATATAACACGCAGCTCGCATATTCGTAGCAATAATTCTCGATCACAGTAGCTACTGAAAACAAACTCAATACCAGTAATAAACCTCATAACAAGTAAAACCTCATTCAAAACCTTCGTACACTGCCGATGATGAAAGAAACATGCAGAAACTCATAACCACTTATCAGATCAATAGGTCTTGGAGCCCTCTCTAGTCTGACAAGAACCAAAGCCAAATCCTAAGCTGACATCCGATATTATTCTTCCAAACATACCGTAATCAAATCCGATAGTATCCATTCTAGGTCCAATAACCTTATCTCATCAAACACAACTATTCTATTGACATACCACACCAATACAACCTAAAGCCATAACCGTGCAATCTGTGCACCAATAAGCAACAATTCAAACACTCAAACATGGAAAATGACTCAAATGAGAGAACCGTCCTGTAAGCTCAACAAGTGCCACCACAAACGCAATGCTACGAACCCATCACACATAGTATAATTGAACACACGAATCTAACTCGAAAGATCATACCTCAATATAACTCTGTTGCAACGCGTGACCCTATCCAAACACTTATCATATGAAATACCTCATGCCACAATGCTCAAAATCAACAACCACACGCAATTCGGCCCCAAGTACACGAAGTGCATGACCATAACTATGGAGAAGAGAATAACAGAATATACCACATTCCGGAAAGACCATAGCCAAGGCGCAATCAATCATTCAACACCCCAATAACTATCGCACTCGAATTCTGCTACAAGGCCCAAACAGAACCACATCAGGTGTGCATATAACCAACAAATCACAACCCCTCGTAGTATAGAAGAGTAACACATATAACAAATCATAACATGAACAAGCTCAACTCTAACCGAATGACACACCTTTCAACACTAACGGCACTGAGTCAACAAATCTGACCCGTTGAGTCCTACCAATGGGCCCCAAATCAACTCCAATCATCCCCAAATGGATAAATAGTCCTCCAAAAGCCACAATGATCTAACCATAGCACGTACGACCATCTAGCTAACTTTGGCCATATCTTCACAGTCCGCAATCCCGAAACAATCTGCTTCTGAGAACTCCCAGCCTCCAAATTCATAGAGCACATGAAACACCATAGCCGATCTCAACTCCACCACTCGAATGACTAACACATCTCTCATACATAATCATATTTACGAGAAATACTTCTATAATTCTTCCATGCCACACAGTAAAATCTGAACACCCTAGGAGGTGGGCTTCTTAATTCCATTAAGGCAAGTATTAGCATTTTTTTTTGAGCTTGATTAGAGAAGACTGTAGACTGGGTTGTGGTCTAGCTAAAAGATTTTGGAATTATCTTGGTGATTAATAAAATAATTTAGTTACCATTCTTTTTCTTTTGAGTTTTTCCCATGTTCTTCGTTCCTAGTGTTGTAGGTGCTTTTTGGCCATGTACGTCTGCTTATAACACAAATGGAGTGGTCTGGATACTATCCTGTTTATGTATATATAGACTATAACACAATTTCATTGTTCAAACTGGTATATATGATTTTCTTGAGCAACCCTAAATTAAATAAGCTAATATTTTCGCTACAAGGAAGGCAAACTTTTATGATCTAGCAAAATTTTAAGTTTTGACTCACTACCAAAATACTGTCCGAGTGTAAGAAAGTTTTAGTCTTTACCAAATAAGATTATAACTATCTACATTAATCTATGATCAATATGGACACTAGGAATATAATTCCTTATATATATGTATATTAAGTTGTAGACTTTAATTTCGCTTCAGCTCTAATTGACTACTTGTTCCATTGGATGACGACGGATCTCCAACCACGGGCGTTGTTAATCTTGGTCGTTTTTGTTGAAACAAGGGAGTCTTTGATATCAATGAACGATCAATTACATTACCTAAATGGTCGCCAAGATCTAGATGAAAACTACGATTTCAGCTATAGAAATCCTCACAGACGGCGCCAAATTGTTTGACTCAAAAGATATTAAAACCCTTTTGAACAAATCAATCAAAGATGAAGGGGTAAATCCTATTTAAAGATAGTTAATTCTAGAGCTAAGATGAATAATATGAATAGAAAAACATAGCCGAGTATAAATATTAGCCGTGATTATGGCCAGATTTAATAGCATAAAGAAAGATGCATTAAGTAACATTGAATGACAATAAAATGTAAATAAAGGAAAAGATTCACCAAATCTTGAGTGGAGTGGATCCTCTTTCATTTGATAAAGATGAATGATAACAAATACAAGAACCTTAAGACCCATTTTAGATCTGATGAAGGTCTGAGATCACATATCCTCTAATTTCTTTAAAGAAGTATGTTTACATATTTTCTAGAGAGAGGGAGAGGGAGAGCTCGCCCCGCCCTTTTGGAAGTCCTCTCTTCCTATTTATAAGGGGTATCCATAGAAAATCTTTAAAAAGTACAATTAGAGGGAATATTCAGTAGAATATTCCCTTTGAGGATTCCAAAGCAAACTAGCTATTTCATCACTGACCGACCTTGGCCTTATTGAAGACTGTCCGACCTCGGCTATTGGTGACTGTCCGACCTCGGCTATTGATGACTGTCCGGCCTCGGCATTATATCACTGCGTGCCGAATTTCTCTGATCTAATTTTGACCCATACAGTTAGTCCCTCCGCTTATTGAGGTCGTCTCGTGGTCGAACTCGGTGAGCGGACAACATTAATCGTAGTTCGAGAATTCAAATGGGGAGGTCGACTAGTGTGGATCGCGGCTGAGGGTGTCGATCTTTAGGTCAAAGTGGTATCCCCGCGGGCTAAACTTTAGCAGAGTTCGATCAAGCCCGATGACTCGAGTGATGAGTCGATTGAGAAGATGGTAGAGTTGGGAAGGCTGTCGAGGTTGGGATGGCGGCATCAGAGGAGGCCATTCGTGTCCTCGGATTTGGACGGATGAGTAGGACAAATACGAATTTGGGCAAGGTTGCCGAATGTGAATTCGGACGAGGTCGAAGGTTGATTAAGATGAGGCCGAAAGTTGATTCGGACGAGGCCGAATGTTGATTTGATTCGGACGAGGTCGAAGGTTGATCCGGACGAGGCCGAATGTTGATTTAGACGAGGCTGAAGGTTAATTCGGACGAGGCCGAATTCTTTTTTTTGGCGATGGCCTTTGGTCGTAGGGGTGTTATTTCGAGCTTGTCAAAATGTTAACCCGTTGTGGTTCGAATGAGGTCGAATGTTGATTCGGACGAGGCCGAATGTTGATTCGGACGAGGCCGAATTCTTCTTTTTGGCGATGGCCTTTGGCCGTAGGGGTGTTATTTCGAGCTTGTTGAAATGTTAAACCATCATGGTTAGAACAAGGTCGAATGTTGATTCGGAAGAGGCCGGATGTTGATTCGGACGGAGCCGAATGATGATTCGGTCGAGGCCAAAGGTTGATTCAGACGAGGCCGAATGTTGATTCGGACGAGGCCGAATTCTTCTTTTTGGTGATGGCCTTTCGCCGTAGGGGTGTTATTTTGAGCTTGCCGAAATGTTAACTCGTCGTGGTTCGAACGAGGTTGACTGTTGATTCGGACGAGGCCGAATGTTGATTTAGACGAGACCGAATGTTGATTCATACGAGGCCGAATGTTGATTCATACGAGGCCGAATGTTAATTTGGTCGAGGCCGAAGGTTGATTCGAACGAGGCAGAAGGTTGATTCGGACGAGCCGAATGTTGATTTGAACGAGGCTGAATGTTGATTCGGACAAGGCCGAATTCTTCTTTTTGGCGATGGCCTTTGGCCATAGGGGTGTTATTTCGAGCTTGTCGAAATGTTAATCCGTCTTGGTTCGAATGAGGTCGAATGTTGATTCGGATGACGCCGAATGTTTCTTTTATTTGATGGCGAAGGCCCTTGGCCTTAAAGGGTGTTATTTCGAACTTATCGAAATAGCAACCTATCGTTGTTCGAGCGAGGCCGAACCTGTCTTTTATTTGATAGCGAAGGCCCTTGGCCTTAAAGGGTGTTATTTCGAACTTATCGAAATGTTAACCCGTCGTCGTTCCATCAAGGTCGAACAATCTTTTATGTGATGTCGAAGGCTCTTGGCCTTAAAGGGTGTTATTTCGAACTTATCGAATGTTAACTCGTCTTCGTTCGATCAAGGTCAAACTCTTCTTCTTTGGCGAAGGCTCTTGGACTTAAAGGGTGTTATTTCAAACTCATCGAAATGTTAACCCGTCGTCCTTCGATCAAGGTCGAACTCTTCTTCTTTGGCGAAGGCTCTTGGACTTAAAGGGTGTTATTTAGAACTTATCGAAATGTTAACCCGTCGTTGTTCGAGCAGGGTCGAACAACTCTTCTTCTTAGAATAAGGACCTTGTCCTTAAGGTTGTTATTTCGAACTAATCGAAATGTTAACCCGTCGTCGTTCGATCAAGGTCGAACTCTTCTTCTTTGTAGAAGGCCCTTGGCCTTAAAGGGTGTTATTTCGAACTTATCGAAATATTAACCCGTCGTCGTTCGATCAAGGTCGAACTCTTCTTCTTTGGCGAAGGCCCTTGTCCTTAAAGGGAATTATTTCGAACTTATCGAAATGTTAACCCATCGTCGTTCGATCAAGGTCAAACTCTCTTTTATTTGATGACGAAGGCCCTTGGCCTTAAAGGGAGTTATTTCGAACTTATCGAAATGTTAACCCGTCGTTGTTCGATCAAGGTCGAACTATTATTCTTTGGCGAAGGTTGTTGGCCTTAAAGGGTGTTATTTCGAACTTATCGAAATGCTAACCCGTCGTCGTTCGATCAAGGTCAAACTCTTCTTCGTTGGCGAACGCTCTTGTCCTTAAAGGGTGTTCCCCGGGGGAGTCCCAATTTTCTTAATTTTGCTTGCATTGGAGAATATGATGCATTTCCTGGGGGAGTCCTAGTTTGCTTAATTTTGATTGCATTGGAGAATATGATGCATTTCCTGGGGGAGTCCCAATTTGTTTAATTTTGCTTGCATTGGAGAATATGATGTGTTTCCTAGGGGATTGCTCCTGCTTCTATTCCACTTAGAGAAATAGTCAGTTAAAACAAAATAAAAGCGTTCGTTACCTCGATTTGATCGGGTCGACGAGTGGAAAGGAGTGACCATATTTTAATTTTGCTTGCATTGGAGAATATGATGCATTTCCTGGAGGAGTCCCAGTTTGTTTAATTTTGCTTGCATTTGAGAATATGATGCATTTCCTGGAGGATTGCTCCTGCTTCTATTCCACTTAGAGAAATAGTCAATTAAAACAAAATAAAAGCGTTCGTTAACTTGATTTGATCGGTCGACGAGCGGAGAGGAGTCACCATATTCCCTTCTCCGGTTATGCTTTCAGTGGCCGCTACCAATTTTGGCGTGGTTGTCCGCTTTAATAATTTTTTTTGTTGTACAGATAGCATATTATCTGATAGAGGAACAGTTGGGAAAGAAGAGGACACCAGATGCCCATATCTCTTTTGTGCGCCTTCTTGTAGATCCACACCATTGTGGTACTATGTCCCTATTCAACTTCTATATACCTTTCCCCATGTGGTGGCTGCTTGTACTGGACTTCAATTGTGTACGACAGAAGCAAAAGACTTATAAAACTAGCATCTGCTTTTGAAACCACAATGATAGTCGCTTTGGGCGATTCCTCAAAGGTCATCGCCGGCTCGGCGTAGTAATGAAGTGAATGCATCGATGACATTGCAGACGCCGGCGCGTTCTCTATCAGTTTCTCCGTTGACATTGCTACTGCTATTGCTACTTCAACTTGAATTAATTTCAAATTATCCAATCATAAGAAACTCCTTTGGCATTTAAAGAACACAGAAGTTGTACGAATATTCTCTTATACGAATAGTATATTAAAAATTTGAAGCTTCTCCTTAAAGCTTGTATGTCCCATAAGAGAATAAATAGTAGAATATCCAACGTAAGTGCTAAAATAGCCCCCAAACACTTGTGAGAGGTATCAAACTCATATTCCATAGATTATTCCAAATCTTAAATGATAATCAAAACCCAATTATTAGGACCATCTTATACGGATTGTATATTAAAAATTTGAAGTTTTTAAAGCGAAAGAGAGTTTAAGAAAGTTATTTTGTCTTTCCATGTTATGGTAAACAACCGTACTAGGAAATATCTACCATGAGCAGAACGTAGAATTGGAATTGAATTCTAGATCTGGAGAAAACTAAAATTTTAACTAGAAAATCCCCACAGACGGCGCCAAATTGTTTGACTCAAAAGATATTAAACCCTTTTTGAATAAATCAATCAAAGATGAAGGGGTAAATCCTAGTTAAAGATAATTAACTCAAGATCCGAGATGAATAATATGAATAGAAAAACATAGCCGAGTATAAATATTAGCCGTGATTATGGCCAGATTTAATAGCATAAATAAAGATGCATTAAGTAACATTGAATGACAATAAAATGTAAATAAAGAAAAAGATTCACCAAATCTTGAGTGGAGTGGATCCTCTTTCATTTGATAAAGATGAATGATAACAAATACAAGAACCTTAAGACCTTTTTTAGATCTGATGAAGGTTTGGGATCACAGATCCTCTAATTTATTTAAAGATGTATGTTTACATATTTTCTAGAGAGAGGGAGAGGGAGAGCCCGCCCCCCTTTTGGAAGTCCTCTCTTCCTATTTATAAGGGGTATCCATAGAAAATCCTAAAAAAATACAATTAGAGGAAATATTTAGTAGAATATTCCCTTTGAGGATTCCAAAGCAAACTAGCTATTTCATCACTGTCCGACCTCGACTTTATTGATGACTGTTCGGCCTCGGCCTGTTCGACATCGGCTATTGGTGACTGTCCGACCTCGGCTATTGATGACTGTCCGACCTCAGCCTTATGTCTCTGCATGCCAAATTTCTCTGATCTAATTTTGACCCATACGTATATTATCTAGGATAACATAACGTCACACATGCCATAATGAGTATATACTAATAAAACATCCTAATACCACCATACATCAAACATATTCTAATAGCACATCCTAATATCGGAATACATCAAATGGCAACACCCAAGCACCAACGTCAGCACAACATCACACAACAATTTTACAAGTCCAAAGCCATTGTGAAATGTTACTACCACAAGCATAGATAATGTGTCATCAGATATCTTCAATTTAATATCTCATTTTTTTTACTAATATTTATGATGGTGTTAGAACAACCTCTCTAATGTCTAAGGTAGAGGCACGGTCTGCATACACTCGATCCTCCCCTGACCCCACATATAGGATTACACTGGATATGTTGTTATTGTAATGTTTATGATGGTGTTGTCCAACTGTCATGACCCCAAATATCCGGTCGTGATGGCGCCTATCACAATACTAGGCAAGCCAACCCAAACATTAATCATAGACCTTTTTCTTTTATAAAATCATTTTCTAACATGGGTTAAAACTCAATTTTTCATAAGAAATGTATAAAACAACTAAAAATTTGCGGAAAATCAATAAAACAGTAAACCAACATAGCCCAAACATCTGGAGTCACGAGTCTGGAGCCACTAAATATACAACCAACTGTCTAATATATCATCAGTCTAACATGCAGAAAAGAATAAGATAGGAAGGAGGAAAGCAGGGCTGTGGACGCCATGCATCTACCTTGCAGTCTCCGGCAAACTCTGATAATGCTGAGGACCCTCACTCTTTTGCTCGGGTACCTGGATCTGCACACAAGGTGCAGGGTGTAACGTGAGTACGCCAACTCAATAAGTAACTAAAGTAAATAAGGTCTGAAAGCAGTGACGAGCAGTCAAAAATCATATAAAGGAGTAAACAATAGAATAACAGGTCAAACTCCACAGTTTAAAAACCGGTTTCGTCATAAAATCTTCAGTTTCAATTGGAATACTTGAAATCATTTGCTTAGTAATTTTCAACAGAGGCTTATTTTAAAAGAAGAGCAAAATCAGTGAAATATCGTAAATGGGCCCCTCGGGCAAGGTATCACTCAGAATATGGCCTCTCGGGCAGCCTCTCAGTCATTCGTGACTCAGCTCATGTCACTCAGTACTCACTCTCAGCACTCAAGCTCAATAATATCTCATAATGGTAATAATCATAGTAACCATTACGGTGTGCAGCCCGATCCATAGTTTATAGTCGACTACACTCACTGGAGTGTATAGACTCCGGAGGGGCTCCTACAGCCCAATCTTCATATCGCTACGGCGCGCAGCCCGATCCATATAAGTATCGCTTCGCTTTTGCGTGCATCCTGATCCAATATATATATTGTTGCAGCGTGTAGCCCGATCCGTATAAGTATCGCTTTGGCGTGCAGTAGAAATCAGGGAACTCTGTCCGAACAGTTCTCACATTTTAAAAAGTTCAGTGATAAAACCAGTTTTAATCAATAAATAGGTAAAACATGACTGAGGATATGCTTTCAACAAATAGAGTGAGGAAAAATAGTAAAAATGCTTCTAAGGGTCTCAACAGGTCGGCACAAGGCCCTAAACATGGCACACAACCCATAATATAGTGTAAATGTCTAAAATACAGAATATTATAAGATTTCAAATCAAATACGCGGCTTAATAGTCGCTACGGGATGGACTAAGTCACAATCCCTATCGGTGCATACCCACACGCTCGTCACCTAGCATGTGCGTCACCGCATTTATCAAAATGATTCGAATACCGGGGTTTTGTAACCTTAGTTCCAGATTTACAATGGTTACTTACCTCAAACCGGGTGAATTACTACTCTGCAACGCCTTTTCCTCTCGCCTCAGCCTCAAATCGTGCCGAATCTACCCAAAATCAGAATCATAACATTAGAATATGCTAAAGGATCAAAGCCCAAGCGAAAATAATCAAATTATACCAAAACTCCCGAAATTGGTGAAACCCGACCCCGGGCCCACGTGTCGAAACTCGATAAAAATCACGTCAACAGAATCTTCATCCTCCCACGAGTTCATACATACCAAGAACACTGACTTGGAGTCGAAATGACCCCTCAAATTCCCATTTTAAGGCATCTTAATCTCAAGCCCTAATTCCCAATTTTTAGCCCTTAATTCCATTAATTACAACTCTAATCCATGAAATAATACCATAGGAACGATTTTTAGGTCTAAAATCCTTACCTCAATGAAATCCCCTTGAAATCTTTCTTCACATCGCCTAAAAAGCTCCAAAAACCGACTTAGAAATGGTGGAATAGCTCAAAAATCGCGAAGGAAACAATTTATACCTTCTGGCCCAAGCTTTTCGCACCTGCGCAACCGCTTCTGCAGTACCTAGTGTCGCATCTGCGGTTTCCACTTTCGAACCAATTTCTGCATATGCGGCTCCTGCACTTCACATCCTTGACCGCTTCTGTGGTCCTTTCCTCTCATCTGCGGCATCGCACCTGCGGTCCCCAATCCGCAGGTGCGGAAACAACAGAAGTAGAAAATTCTACAGCTTCACCAAAAATCCCAACTCTCCGACAACCATCCGAAAACACCCCGAGGCCCCCGGGACCTCAACAAAAAACACACATATATCACATACCACCACTCAAACTTGTACCAATCTTCAGAACACCTTAAACAACATCGATTCAACCAAAACACATGGCATTCAAGCCTAAGCTTCCAAAATCTTCTGAATTGCGCTTTTGATCAAAAAGTATACCAAACCACGTCCGAATGACCTGAAATTTTGCACACCATCCCAAATGACCCAACGAAACTACTGCAACTCACGGAATTCCATTCCGACCCCTATATTAAAATCTCACCTATCAATTGGAAAAAATGCCAAAATTCTAATTTCGCCAATTCAAGCCTAAATCTACTCCGGACCTCCAAAACACATTCTGATCATGCTCCTAAGTCCCAAATCACCTCCCGAAGCTATCCTAGCCATCAAAACTCACATTCGATCCCTTTAACACATAAGTCAACATTCGGTTGACTTTTCCAACTTAAGCTTACTCAAAAGAGACTAAGTGTCTCAAACCTTACCAAAACCTCTCTGAACCCGAGTCAACCAACCCGATCACATAAAATACAACTGAACAGAGAAATAAGAAGCAAAAATGGGGAAAATAGAGTGGTAACTCATGAGACGACTGGTCGGGTCGTTACACCAACAAGGTTGAGCTGCGGCGGAACTAAGTTCAATGGAGGGAGTTCAATAGAATCCCCTTCATCAAAAATATATAGTGCATAAATATGAAAAACTGTTTTTTTGTGTGACTTCTGTATGGAGGAATTTTTCAATTTTTTCATGTTTGATTGGCGAAAATTTTAAGAAAACATTTTTCTAAGAAAACAAGTTCCTTAAAAATGAGGAAAATGACCCTAACGGAAGTAGGGAAAACAAGTTACATAAGTGACATTTCAAGTATATTGTTTCATCCCCACCCACCCAAGCCCCACCCCGCCACCCCCAACCCGACTCTCTCCATCAACCCGAATAGTGTTTTACTAGTTTACAAATAGATACTTTTGGGATAATATTTTTTTTACTCAATTAACAAACACTAGAAAATAAGTAAGAAATACACTTGTTTTTCAAATATTTTTCTTCGTACGAAACACACCCTTTGTATACATACAAAGTTTTGGATGCCCTGCACATGAGAGAAACTTTAAAGGGAAATTACTAGTTATGTCAGCCCATAAGTAAGTTAGTACAAAAATTAGCCATTTCCTAAAATATTACCAATATTAGCCAATTATCTATTTGTAGCCAAAAAAATATTAATTTTTTACTTTCTTTTTAGTGAGTGTTGTTGGGATAGATTGATACATCTTTAAGGGGTACAAATCTCAGTTTTGAGATGATTTGATAGAGTTTTGAGGTAGTTTGAATTAAAAATTCGAAGCAGAAAATGAATATGAAAAATGTGATATATGCATCACACTATGTATCAAATATATATCATATTTGTATCAAATATGTATCACATGTATATCTATATATACTTGTGCGTAAAATACATGCGTGATACATATGTCGCAAAAGAATTTTTTGAACTTGATTTTAACTACGAATTTTGATACCAAATCGATTTCAATCATCCTCAAATTTTATATATTGACTCATTTATATGTTTTCAATGAATTTCAATGATACCTATTGAAAAAGGTCCCCTTTTTTGCTTAAATTTTTGGAATCTTGTATATATATATATTTTGTGTTTCATCACCTTTTTTGCTACCTCATCCATAAAATTTCATTTTCGTCTTGCATCTAATGTTGCCGATCACGCTTAAAAATAAAGAAGGAGATCTTTGTGTATGATTCTTGGAGAGAAATTCCTTATTTATTTGGATTTTTAATTTTTGTATGTGCCTGGCTAGTTAGGATTAATGGGTAGAAATTGGTAAGCTGGTACTTATTTGGGACATTTCCATAAGATTCCCAACTTTAAATATAGTGATAAATGTGGTTTAAGAACTACTTTAGGCCACACATTTGAATAGGGAAACCCTTTTAAATATGCAAACTTGATCTTTGTATACAGTCGAAATCAGGTATGCCCGATTTCACGGGCTCTAATAGTCGCTTCAAGCCCGAAGTTCAGGATGAATCGATTTCAGGATGGATTGAGTTCGAGCCCGATGGACAAAGCTCGAGCCCGATGACAAAGTATAAGGCTCGAGGATCAAAGTATGCGACGATCACCGAAGCCGAGTATGACCAACCCCGAGATGATGTTGTTACGGGTTTGTTACAGGAGAGCAAGATTCCCTCCACGTCCCCAAGATCATGGCGTAAATTTCGGAGTAGATTTGTACGAGTTAGTACGAGTCCGTATTAGGCAGTTAGACAGTTGTCCCAATAAGATTCCTTACTGTAAATAGAAATGTACCTTATTTGGGGTTCCCCTACTATATAAAGGGGACCCCAATCATTTGTAACCATCATCAATCATTGGCAAAGAATATACTCTCATACTTTCTTGTTCATATTTCATCAAAATTATCTTTTCACTTTATCATCTTTATTTTACTATTCTTGTTGACCAACCTCGAGGCCATCGCAGCTCGAGGTCGATACTTTCTTAAATGCTAGTTTGATTCAACTTTCTTTTTTCATTTATATGTTAGATTTCTTGGTTATTAATTAGTATTCAACTAAATTACATATCTTTAAAATCACAAACATGTTTAATTGTTACTCATATTTTTGAGGTAAAAAGTTTGGCGCCCATAGTGAGGCTAAAGATATTAGTGGTTATTTCAGTACTGATTTTGATAACACACTTTATTTTCACACTTATTCTTGTCAAGAATTTTTTGTTCTTAGGTTAAACCATGTCAAACTCACAAAACGCACCCGTACACAGCAATGATAGTATTGGATTTCATGGGGATAACGACAATGTAGTTGCTCTGAGGGTCGGTGTACCACCGATTAACCCTGGGGAAGTGCCGAATATGGTACCGATCGATGTTAGTTCGCAAATTGCTTTGAATGAGGATTTAGGCGCATACCCCAAAGGAAGCGTACGCAGGGAAGTCCGATCTAGTGGACAAAAAACACAGGGTATAGGAGATGGGGGAGTTAGCCTCCAAGTAATATTTGAAATGCTACAAGATTAACAGATTTCCATCGCTCAGCTTCAAAGTCAGAATAAAACTCCAAGTGTGGTCGGACAAGAAATCACTCGTTGTATTGATCCGGTGCCAGAAAGATCGAACTATAATGGTTCGGGGACTGATTCCACAATAATAAAAATGATTGAGGAGCTCAACAAAAGAATCGAGTCGGGGAAGAAAAAGATTGAGGATAATGATAAAAAAAGTGGAAACCTATAACTCCCGTGTTGATCAAATACCAGGGGCACCCCCGGTCTTGAAAGGTTTGGATGCCAAGAAATTCGTACAAAAGCCACTCCCTCCGAGTACGGCTCCTAAACCTATTCCTAAAAAGTTTTGTACGCCTGATATACCTAAATACAATGGTACAACCGATCCTAATGAACACATTACCTCGTACACTTGCGGGATTAAAGGAAATGGCTTAAATGATGATGAGATCGAGTCGGTTTTGTTAAAAAAAATTGGG
The DNA here is from genome assembly GCF_000715075.1 of Nicotiana tabacum. NCBI lineage: Eukaryota > Viridiplantae > Streptophyta > Magnoliopsida > Solanales > Solanaceae > Nicotiana > Nicotiana tabacum. The sequence goes on along the minus strand of NC_134080.1, from coordinate 116,220,274 downwards.
GAACTTTGTCAAAAGGAGCAATGGTTTGGTATCACAACTTACCATCGAACTCTATCTATTCGTTTGCTATGTTGCAGATGCCTTCATGAAGGCACACACCGGGGCTATAAAGGTTGCGATAAGGAAATCAGACATTTTTAAGATAAGACAGAGGAATGATGAAATGCTAAGGGAGTTCGTATCCCGATTTCAAATTGAGCAAATGGAATTACCACCGGCCTTGAATGATTGGGCCGTGCAAGCTTTTATGCAGGGGTTGAACGAGCAGAGTTCGATCGCGTCACGACAGTTAAAGCAAAATCTGGTCGAGTATCAAGCTGTAACTTGGGTAGATGTACATAATCGTTATCAGTCAAAGATCAAGGTCGAGGACGACCAGATGGGAGCCCCCTTAGGCTCGGTTCATCCAAATAGATTGGTGGTTAAGGCCCCAAGAGATACAAATAGGGAACCAAGATCAAATAGGGAACAATATTAACCATATGGCTCAAAGCGAAGAAATAACGGTTCGGGGCACAATCCCTCTCAGAATGATTGGAGAAATCATCGAGGACAGAATTCTCGGGGACTAATGAGTATGCATGGATTTGATAAACATACCGATCTCGCAGAAGCACCTCAATTGTCGGAGTATAATTTTAGTGTAGATGCATCGGGGATCGTATCGGCTATTGGAAGGATCAAAGACACCATGTGGCCCAGGCCTATGCAAACCGATTCTTCTCAAAGAAATCCAAACTTGATGTGTAAATATCATGGCACACATGGACATAGGACCTAAGACTGTAGACAGCAGAGGGAGGAGGTAGTTCGATTATTCAACGAGGGTCATCTTCGAGAGTTTCTCAGTGTCCGAGCTAAGAATCACTTCAGAGAAAGAGATGCAAACAGGAAAAATGAACAGGAGGAGCCGCAACATGTAATTCATATGATCGTTGGCAGTGTCGACATTCCATAAGAGCCTATATGCAAACGCACCAAGGTGTCGGTCCCCAGAGAAAAACGGACTCAGAGTTATGTGCCCGAGGGCGTCCTATCATTCAATGACGAGGAAGCGAAAGGCATATGTTAGCCGCACAATGACACCCTGGTAATTTCTATTTTGTTAAATAAAATTCAAGTTAAACGTGTTCTAGTGGATCCAGGCAGCTCAGCAAACATAATCATATCAAGGGTCGTAGAGAAACTCGGCCTACAAGACCAAATTGTACTTGCATCCTGAGTTCTAAATGGCTTCAACATGGTGAGCGAAACAATAAAGGGGTAGATAATCCTACCAGTGAACGTGGACGGGACCATCCAAGATACAAAATTCCATGTTATCGAAGGCGACATGACATATAATGTGCTACTTGGGAGGCCATGTATCCACAACATGAGGGTAGTACCTTCAACTCTTCATCAGATGATGAAATTCCCATCAATGGATGGTATGAAAATAGTTTACGGAGAATAATACACTGCAAGGGAAATGTTTGCAGTCGATGAGGTGACATTGATACTAGTGCCTTCGACCTCAAAATAATTGAGCACCAAAGATAAGCGGACAGCCAAATAGCAATCACCGTCCCCAGCCTCGACCGAATCGGAGGAATATGTAATCAAAGAAGAAAAAAAGGATTTCCTTACTCCTCAAACGTTCATTGTTCATGAAGAGTCAGATGCAACCAGGCCAACGGTCGAGGAACTAGAACAAGTCTATCATGCCCCGAACCTGGGGAAGCGTGGCAGGCACTCGGTGCCGCACTGGCTAGAGTGAACCACTCTGCAACTCCTTTATTTATTTTTTTAACTATCATGGGCCAATATGGCCACAACTCATAATGTATTACTGTATGTGGGCAACACTGTATCACGAAACCATTTTTCTTAAAATATGAATATAGATGGGCCGTCAAGGCCTCTGACATACTGTACAAAATGAACCTCTGCCTACAAAGCCTCTAAGATTTTTGACATCAAATGGGACAGGGTACCGGCCTACCCATATGAGGTGGAGTCTTACCGATTGCACTCGGAATGAGGTGGAATCTTACCGATATTTCGTTGAATGTCAATCTCGTCTTCTATGAGGGCTCGTCAAACTGATTATTTATACATGTAAGTTTGGATAACTCTGTAAATTATGAAATACTTATAGTATTATGTATATGAATATGAATGTCATGTTGTACATAGGTACACTTTTCATAACATCATCAAGCCTCTAAGGGCATCCCATCATATTATCTCGGCCACTGTGGGCAAAATCATCAACGTATCCCTGGTTTTTAGATTTATTCACAGAACAACTGCCTAAATGGAAAGGGGAGTATTAAGGTTTTCACAAGAGCTATAACTTATGAAAATGACAAAAGCATCAGTCAACATTCGAGGACGAAAGTTCCAAAGGGGAATGATGTTATACGCCGCAATATTACGTCGATATTATTCCCCACATTATTTTATTATGATGATGTTACGTCCTGTAGTATTATATTACGATAATGTTACGCCTTGCAGTATTGCATTACGATGACGTTACGATTTGCAATATTAAGTTATGAGGATGTTGCACCCTGTAGTATTGTATGTTGAATTTGCCGTAAGGTAATAGACATCAGTCCAACGAAAAGATTATTTGGGAATTATGAGGATTATAATTGATGAGTAAATTCATGAAGGTGAGAGGGGAGGCAAGTCGAAGAAAATGAATTTCGTTGAAATTTGGCATTTTGGGATAACATACGACCCAAGCTAAAATACCTGGTATTTATAAGCTAGTACCATGCAAGGTACCATATGACTACGGTAGTATAATATATAAAGTATATTAAAATAAGTAGAATTTTAAGTAATTTATGACAATTTTTAAATTATGCGGATAATTGATTAATTACTATATAACGGGACATTACCCGATTAACTAATAAGTGAAGAAAAAATTAACAAAAACTTACTAAAAAAACGTGACACAAATGTCACACGGCTAAGATGACTCATGAGCAATCTATGCCATGTGGCTATTTATGGCCAAACCAAAAATTTGACTAACCTAATACTTAAAGTCTTATCTTCAAAAGATATCACAAACATTTTCCCATTATTGAAAATCAAATAAAACACTTGCATTCCTTGGTTTTTAAAACCAAAACGTGAGAAAGCATATTTCAAAACGTTTTGAAGATTTCCACAATTCCTTGGTTTTCAAGATTTCAACAATTCGATCCTTAAAGCCAACATTTTGTTCAAAACGTTAAAAGTAGATTAATTCGTCCAAAATTTCAAGTTTGTTCTATGTGTGAATTTCGTCCATATTTCGCAATAGCAGGTTCATTCAAATATTTCCGAGAACAGGTATTTAAGGCTCTTCCTTCTTTCTTTTGGCATGGTTAAAATTATACTGAAGAAACGAGCAAATACACAGTTTCTATAAATTACTCTATTCATAAAAATAGTAGGGGCGTGTATATTCTTGATTCCCCATGAGAATTATTATTATTTTCTGTTCATGGGTTTTAGAATAATACGCAGTTGGAAAAGTTTATCCGGAAGGAATATCGAGATTATTATGTATTTTTCATGCATTTCACTCATTTATACATGTGCATTGACCTATGACTAGAAGGCGTTATATACGCGTATATATGTAAATATATGTATATGGGATATGGGAAAAGGTTACGGCGTTATATACGCACCACCACCTGATCAGCTGGTATATGATGATGATGTTGCCCATAGTGGCTGAAATATGATTCAAACGGCGTTATATACGCGTATATATGTATGTATATAGGATATGGGAAAGGTTATGATGTTATATACGTACCACCACCTGATCAGCTGGTATACGATGATGATTTTGCCTACAGTGGCCGATATGATATGATGGGATGCCCTCAGAGGCTGATGATGTTATGAAACATGTACCTATGCACGACATGACATTTTTATGCATATGCATGATGCTAAAAGTAATTTATGATTTACAAAGTTACTCAGACTGACAGATTGAGTCATGTACTCTATATTTCTTCCATGTCTCTTATGTATTTATATATGTGTCTTACATACTCGGTACATTATTCATACTGAGGTCCCTTTTGCCTGGAAACGCTGCGTTTTATGCCTGAAGGTCCAGATAGACAGGACGAGAGCCCTCCAAGCAGGCTATCAGTTATGTACTTATTTATGTGCCTTACATACTCGGTATAGTTTTCTTACTGACATCCTTTTTGCCTGGGAATGCTGCGTTTCATGCCTGCAGGTCCATATAGACAGGTCAAGAGCCCTCCAAGTAGGTTATCAGCTCAGCGGAAGATGTTGTTTGGTTTGGAGGGACTTCGTCCCGACCTTTATGATATTTATGTACTCTTAGAGGCTTGTAGACATATGTCGTGTACGTGAAAGATTGTACGACCTTGTTGGCCTACGTTTTGAGTTTATAAATAATCATGTTGGCCTATTAGGCCCGTATGTCATGTGTATATGATGATGTAATAAGAACGATACATTACATTGGTACTCGGTTAAGTAAGGTACCGGGTGCCCGTCGCGGCCCATCGATTTGGGTCGTGATAAAAGTGGTATCAGAGCAGTTCTGTCCTAGGGAGTCTACAAGCCATGTCTAGTAGAGTCTTGTTTATGGGTGTGTCGTGCACCATACTTATAAGCAGGAGGCTACAGGGCATTTAGGACTGTCACTCTTTCTTCGTAATAAGACGATACCTACATCCGGAAAGAAGGTTGGAAAGAGAGATAGCTGTGGAAGAGCTGAGTTAGAGGAATTCAGTTTTTGTATGATGCCTACGATAAGTAAATGTGATGTCTTTAGCAGACCGTGGATGTACTGAAAGGTGTAAGCTTCTTGATAAGAAGCCTTAAGACAAGAATGTTTATCCATATTTATGGTGAAAGACAATGAGAGATAAAGAAGATAAATACAAGTTTCAACAAGTAGAAGAAGAAAGATGAAGAAGGGTACGAGGCGCCCAGTTAATGAAGGTTAATATCGTTTATAATTAAGGCAGAGGAACATAAGATTTTTGAGTTATTCAATAGTAACAGAGGTATATACAATTGGTTGCACCCATTCTAGATATGCAGTATGGCGATTAACAGAAGTAGTATAAGAAGATATGATGGATGAATTGTTTGCGTCAGTTGACATTTCCGAAGGATATTGCAAATATGCTAGTAGATCTCTTTATGAGACACCCAGATGGTGCACTCTAAAATAGTGCAGCCAGATATGAGTACTACAAAGACAAGCACTATAAGCCTTGAAGGGATAAATATTACCTTAGTGTGGTTTGCGTCCCTAGTAAAGCGAGAACGTTAAGCAGCTTGAAGAGTCATTGGATGGACCAAAGGGAAGCAAAAAGTAAAAGAATGTCTTGTTTATGTTTTCAGAATTAAGTGATAGGCATAACTGTTAGCGGGAAATAAGAAAAGATTTAATGAAGTATTATGAGTAAGATGTGATACATGGATGACAACATTAGATCAAAATATGACAATATTACAAAATCTATAGTCAAGTGAAGGAAGAAACGAGAAGTGACAGGCCTTAGGACAACAAAAGAGTATAGGCCATACAATCATGTCCTCATTTCGAGAAATAAGTTCACAACTCTAGCGTGATTACCAAGAGGAAAAGTTAGATCCAGAGTAATAGAACCAGTATGGATTGGTGAACAAGATAAACTAAACATGAATTAGGGACTGAGTGACTAATGATAGTCGCCATCATAAGAATTTCAGATTTTGTTCTGCCAATAATAGAATGGATGACAAAAGAAGATTCATGAGAAATTCAGAGAATGGTCATTAAGGAAAACGCTTTCCTACAGCAAGCAATGTGAACAACGTTCAGCTTAAGGGACTGTATGTGCCAGTTATACTAAGTTTCACCCTCATGAGTAAGGAATTTTACTATCCTTGGTACGGAAGGATTACCGCAAGGCCAGTAAGGGTCATCGATGATGTGAAAGGATGCCAAAGATGAAAAGGTGAAACATATATAGGAAGGTCATCATAGCTCCAAATCTTAGTACTCCCCTAAAGGGGGGAATATGGAATGATAAAAAGAAGAATGAGATAAAAATGAGAAAGGGATGAGATTGCACTTACCCAAATGCTACAGATATGCTACGATTCCATAACATTATGCAAACGCGGCGTTAAGGAGAAGAAGTAAGGGTTCCTGCCCGAGATTTATGGACAATTAAGGAGCCAGTGCGAGACGTAAGTTAAGACAAAGGAAATAACCCAAGAATGATTCCGCAGAATATTGACATGAGAATGGGCAACGAGTAGTTAATAGTTGATTCATGAAGAGCCTAGTCATGGCTAGTCAAGAGGATACAGACAAGACAACAGGTCGTGCAAGATAAAGATAGTAAAACCCAATATAGTGAATTTAACCCCGCAATTATGACATTGTAATACTTGAGAAATATTCAAATAGGAGTTGGGGTAGTTAAAGGTACCGTATGAGTATTACGGAAATAAAAGGTAGTTCCACAGGGAAGACAGTCAAAACTTTAGTTCAGAAACAGCCATACGAGCAGATGAGTGTGGAGGTAAGTAACTAAAGATAATTACAAGTAAGCACGAACATCAAGAATTCTATCGGAGCTAAGATATTCGAAAATTCTGGCATGCGTGGGAGCTAAGATAAGCTAAGTATGCACGCAACAAGGGGGAAGAAAGATCATGAAAGATAATAGCTTACATTAAAAGAAAGCTGAGAAGGAACGAAAGGAATTATTTGATCAATGATCCAAAGTTGGTGACGTTATGAACGCAATTAAGAGTTTGGAGTTTTATACATGCAGCATATATGTTGGCAATCATACAACCATAAAAGATTCCAGTATAAGTTAAAAGAAATAATTAAGCCCAGGTCATAGACAAAAGAATGAATTGTTAAAAGATTATATCATGGATATTCCATAACATCCATGGAGTGCTAAAGTAATAACTAATACCATGAGCCACAGATTGGAAGATAACTTAAGCCAGCATAAAGGCCGATCAGAAGAAGAAGGAAACTAAAGAGTTACATCAACAAAGTAAATCCGGAATTTGATTATTGAACCCATAAGTTATAGGGATCATGATTGAGAAAATAGCTGAATCATTCTTAATATTAGAAGTACAAGAGAGATAGCACAACAACTATGTTCTATAACGGCTCTATGATAAAGCTAGTTAGAAGGGTACCTGTCTCATAAGAAGTCAATATGAAACTTTCACGGGATTGTGTATGCACCAGAAGTGCAAGTAATGTAATAGAGCTTCAAGTTATGGATGTGAATTACACCTAGGTGGAAGGGAGGTCATAAGAGAGATAGAAGATACGACGTGAGATTTTAAGGAAAGTAAGGTAAAGGTGAACAATATATGAAATACTCAAAGGCAGAAGATCGTGAATGGTCCATACTTCGGATAAAAGGGCCAGAAGCACGAGGATTCATTATCTAGGAATAATAGCGGCATCGTCAGTAGCATACCTTCCAGCCTATGGTGTAGGTATCGAAAATCTTGACTAAGAGAGTAAAGAACAGTTAGAGACAATGTGATGTCCCACTTGACGTTCCAGAATAACATAAGGAAATCTATGGTGCAAGCAAGTTGAAGGAAATTTGCGAGTAGTATAAATGGATATGCATAGGTCGCAAGCTAAAGTATGTCAAGCAATAAAGTTTTAAGAAAACATGATTAAGGATAAGGAAAGGCAAGTGAAAAGGTGATGATAATGGATAAGTCCTCAGGATTAAGTCCATGAAAACAAGAGAGATAATAGTTTCTCTAAGTTATTGAAAGTTCAGTATAGCCTGAGTGAGCTCAAAGGAGTCTAAGATTAATAGCATTTAGAAAGAATGAAATGCTGACTTGGTAATAAAATGAGGGTGTAATTATGACAGATAAAGGATAACATTTGGGCCTTCGATTGAGTACCGATCTGGAAAAAAAAAGAGAAAGGGACTTCATGAATTAGACAGGATTAAAATAGCCTCATAAGGCGAGTCATATTCAGATTCTATGAAATACGGTTATGATATTATAATATTGTATTGCCTAGGTGGATCAGAAAAAAAACCATTTCAAATATTCCATATCGCAACGTAAGCCCTAGTGGCAATATATTACGTAAGAAATTTCAAGTTATCAGGAGATGATTGTAAATCAACATTGAGGTGAATCAACAATGGATGGGTAAAAGTTGCAAAGTACGAGATGAGATTGGGCCATCAGTCTTAAGATGAATGGTAATGAAGAAGCGTTAAAGGATTTAACTTATGCATATAGGATAAGCAATGAGAGTAACCTATAGTTCGGTAGCAGACCTCAGTAACGATAAATCGAAGTAAGAATTTTGATATGGTATGGCCTACTTAGATATAGTAAAGCTAATGACGCTAGAGGGACAGATTGACATAATTTCGTATATGTTCACAAGGTGAAGCCTAGAGATTGGCTAAAAGCTGGAAGAGAAGAGAAGATCCAGGCACACATACAAAGTTAAGAGTCTTAAAAGCTGCATGACAGAAGATAGCAACAGTTACGAGACTAGAAGGATTCCGACTACAGTCGTGGTGTGAGAAAGAGGCTAAAAGGGAGGAATACCCTGACCTTTATATTTATTCACAGAATAATTGCCTAAATGGCAAGGAGAGCATAAGGTATTCACAAAGAGCTATAAGTTATGGAAATGATAAGAGCATCAGACAGCATTCGAGGTCGAATGATCCAAAGGGGGGAATGATGTTACACCACGCAATATAATGATGATGTTATATCCTGCAGTATTATATTACGATAATATTGCGCCTTGCAGTACTATATTACGATGACGTTATGCTTCGCAATATTAAGTTACGAGGATGTTGCACCCTGTAGTATTGTACGTTGAATTTGTCGTAAGGTAATTGACATCAGTCTAAGGAAAAGATTATTTGGGAATTATAAGGAGTATAAGTGATGAGTAAATTCATGAAGGTGAGAGGGGAGACAAATCGAAGAAAATGAATTTCGTTAAAATTTGGTATTTTGGGATAAAATACGGACCAAGATATAATACCTGGTATTTATAAACTAGTACCATATGACCACAGTTGTATAATGTATAAAGTATATATGAAGTATATTAAAAATAAGTAGAATTTTGAGTAATTTGTGGCAATTTTTAAATTATACGGGTAATTAATTAATTGCCGGGTGACAAGACATTACCCAATTAACTAATAAGTGGATAAAAATTAACAAAAACTTACTAAAACAATTGGCACAAATGCCGCAAGGATAAGATGACTCGTGAGCAATCTATGCCTTGTGGCTATTTATGGCCAAATCAAAAATTTGACTAACCTAAGACTTAAAGTCTTATCTTCAAAAGATATCAGAAACATTTTCCCATTATTGAAAATCAAACAAAACACTTGCATTCGTTGATTTTTAACAAAACGTGAGAAAGTAGATTTCAAAACGTTTTGAAGATTTAAACAATTCCTTGATTTTCAAGATTTCAACAATTCGATCCTTAAAGCCAACATTTTGTTCAAAACGTTAAAAGCAGATTAATTCGTACGAAATTTCAAGTTTGTTCAAGTGTGAATTTTGTCCATATTTCGCAGAAGTGGGTTCATTCAAATAATTCGGGGAATAGGTATGTTAAGGCCCTCCCTTCTTTCTTTTGACATGGTCAAAATTGTACTGAAGAAACAAGCAAATACACAGTTTCTATAAATTACTCTATTCATAGAAATAGTAGGGGTGTCTATATTCTTGATTCTCTATGAGAATTATTATTATCTTCTGTTCATGGGTCTCAGAATATACACAGTTGGAAAAGTTTATCCGGAAGGAATATCGAGATTATTATATATTTTTCATGCATTTCACTCATTTATACATGTGCAATTACCCATGACCAGATGGCGTTATATACGCATATATATGTAAATATATGTATATGGGATATGGGAAAAGGTTACGGCATTATATATGCACCACCACCTGATCAGCTGGTATATGATGTTGATGTTGCCCACAGTGGCTGAAATTATTTCATGATTTACAAGGTTACTCAGACTTACAGGTTAAGTCATGTACTCCATATTTCTTCCATGTCTGTTTTGTTATTTATGTGCTTTACATACTCGATACATTTTTCGTACTAACGTCCCTTTTGCCTGAGGATGCTGCGTTTCATGCCCGCAGGTCCAGATAGACAGGTCAAGAGCCCTCCAAGTAGGCTATCAGCTCAGCGGAAAATGTTGGTGTGCTCCATTTGCTTCGGAGTTGCGTGTTTGGTTAGTATGATTTAGACGTGTATTGTTTGGTATGACGGAACTCTGTCCCGACCTTTATGACATTTATATACTCTTAGAGACTTGTAGACATATATTGTGTGCGTGAAAGATTGTATGACCTTGTCGGCCTACGTTTTGAGTTTATAAATGATCTTGTTGGCCTATTAGGCCCGTATGTCATGTGTATATGATGATGTAATAAGAAAGATATGTTACGTTGGTACTCGGTTGAGTAAGGTACCGGATGCCCGTCGTGGCCCATTGGTTTGGGTCGTGACAATATATATATATATATATATATATATATATATATGTACACACCTTTGGACACGTGCAACGCACGTGTGTTCCATATCAGTTGGTACAAAAATTTTAAAACGATATAAATAATATTAAAACTTGTGCATAATTAGTAACTGAAAATTTGAAAAGAAAAAGCACAAGCTTAACTTGATGAATAAATAGTTAACCTATTTATTTTGAATGACTCGATATCACTATTATATTTTGTAGTTGTAGACACTAAACTAAAATGGTATAACTTTTTCTTATGCAGTTCTTCTAATATACCACATATTTAGCTCGATAATTTTCTCAAATTTTGATATTCCATCAATACATAATTTTAATATGAATATAAACAATGTTGCAAGTACTTCACGTCTTAAAGTTTGTGCCTTATTTTTTAGAAGTTGTAGCCTCCTTTTGACAGCCGCATGCATATCAAAAAGTTATCGAATGAAAGTACTCTTTCTGTCCAATTTTTTAAAAGTTATTGCTTCATGTAAAAAATTAATATAGGCAATTGATTTCTAGAATTTCTTTTGAAACAAACTTTTCATCTTTTGTTTCTTCTTGTCTAAAGATATTCTCCAGGTTTCATCTTATTGAATTAAAATACTTATACTTATTTGACTCTATAATAAAAGATTTAAGCTACATTGATTATCAAAAGGATATCCCAAGAAAAAGTGATAGACAAAATAACCCCCAGTCTTGAATGTTTATTGCGGAGAAAAGGAAAAAAATAGCTCTAGTAATGGAACCAGTCATTTTCATAATTAGTCCAGAAAGCAACGTGTAAATTTATATTCAAAGGAGAAAAGAAAAAAAAGAAACAAAACAATCAAAATAAAATATGATAATCAAGAATACTGGATCAAATATAAGATCGCAGGCATATAAATTATAGTCTAAAGATATATATGTTGAGTTTCCTTTAAACACTGGCACTATAAGACTTCCTTTGATCACATATATAGTGAAAATAACAATAATAACTGGTTAATAAGTGGAAAAATAATAATTGGAGAGCAATAAAGCAGTCCACCATAAGTTCACTGAGATTTCTTTACATGGGCGTTGTAATTGGAGTTGAGCAAAATTAAAAAGAAAAACAGAAAGAGAATGTTCTTCTGGAAAAAGGGAGCTACTAACAAAGAAGAGTAACCCGCATGTCCAGATAGACAGGTCGAGAGCCCTCAAAGTAGGCTATCAGCTCAGTGGAAGATGTTGGTGTGCTCCATTTGCTTTGGAGTTGCGTGTTTGGTTAGTATGATTTAGACGTGTATTGTTTGGTATTGTGAGACTCTGTCCCGACCTTTATGACATTTATGTACTCTTAGAGGCTTGTAGACATATGTCGTATACGTAAAAGATTGTACAACCTTGTCGGCCTACGTTTTGAGTTTATATATGATCATGTTGGCCTATTAGGCCCGTATGTCATGTGTATATGATTATGTAATAAGAAAGATACGTTACGTTGGTACTCGGTTGAGTAAGGTACCGGGTGCCCGTCGTGGCCCATCGGTTTGGGTCATGACAATATATATATATATATATATATATATATATATATATATATATATATATATATATATATATATATATATATACACACACACACACACACACACACGTGTGTTCCATATCAGTTGGTACAAAATTTTTAAAACGATATAAATAATATTAAAACTTGTACATAATTAGTAACTGAAAATTTGAAAGGAAAAAGCACAAGCTTAACTTGATGAATATATAGTTAACCTATTTATTTTGAATGACTCGATGTCACTATTATATTTTGTAGTTGTAGACACTAAACTAAAATGGTATAACTTTTTCTTATGCAGTTCTTCTAATATACCACATATTTAGCTCGATAATTTTCTCAAATTTTGATATTTCATCAATACATAGTTTTAATATGAATATAAACAATGTTGCAGTTACTTCACGTCTTAAAGTTTGTGCCTTGTTTTTAGAAGTTGTAGCCTCCTTTTGACAGCCGCATACATATCAAGAAGTTATAAAATGTGTTGATACCCAATTTTTCCCTATGTATTTTTATATATAAAATACTTTCAAAATAGCATGTACATGCATATATAAGCATGCCCAAGAGTTTTGGTATTTTTTCAAAGATTTTAAAATCAATTTATTGTCCATTTTTAGCAGTACAAAAATCAGTAATTATTCCCAAAATTATCAATTTTGGTGAGTAATTTATTTTTATTCCCATATTAATACCAAAATATAATTAAGGTAATTTTTTTTTATACATTTTTGCAAATTTATTTGGTATGTAAAAAAAAGAAGCTAAATTGCATATATTTACAATTATAGCCTATTTTACGATTAACAGCATTTTGCAATTATAAAATTATTTCCAGTATTTTTGGATTAATATTTATATATTATTAATTGAGTCAGTACATTTAATTTACTTTTAAAATTATTTTTTACTATTTTTTACAAAATAAAAGGGAAAACTGGCTATTTAACATTTAGCCTCACTTCATTTTAATTACAACCTATATTACATTTCAATTTTAACCCATAATTGAACCAATCCTAACCCCAACTGAACTGGCCCAATTTCAATTTTGACCCAACCCATAACCCAATTCAAATGACCCTACCCGGTTTCCCACCTACCCCCTTAAATCTAGGCCGTTGATCATTCAGATCAACGACCATTATTTACCCTTCCATAATTAAACCTAAACGACTATCCTAATCTCCCTCATTTTCACCTGACCCGCCGCCTTAAAACCCTTCGTCTCTCAAAACACTCTCAAGCTCTCTGAAACCCTAGCCATCTCCCACCTTATTCTACCATGTTTCCCCGGAATCCATGGCTTCTCAGGCCATGGGTGGCCTGTACTCACTCCCCTCCACCACTCAAACTTGTATGTTCGATGTTTTAAGGCCCGGCTCCAATGGCTCTCTTCAGATCCTTCTCAGATCTATAGATTTATGGCTTCTCCGGCCATTATTCCGGCGTGTTCAAGCAATATGAGTCTTTTCGACTCAGGATCTGACTTTCCTCAAAACCTTTCTCATTTCTGGGCTTTTCTCTAAAACCCTAAGCTGTCCGAGGTTCTTTACTAGCTTATTTTCTTAGATCTGGAATATGTCTGTGGTCTACCGAACTTTTTCCCCAAATTCTCTTTTCAAAATCGTTTAATTTCGATTTAGGGTTTGTAAAAGGTTTCTTCAAAATATCTTTCTGATTCTTTCTGTTCTTTCTTCATGTGTGTTCGTCTGTGTTATTCTCGTATGACTTCTTTTACTATGCATGTACTATCCTTCTACTTTCTTTTCTCTTGTACTCGCATGTTAATCCGTATTATATTTTCCTTACTCTTCTACTATATGTGTTTAATGTGAGTTCTTTGATATTGTTTGCTTTACTGGACTATGTTTATGTTCTTACTAAGCATGATTCATCTGTTTTTACCTAAGAACTTGTTAAAGTTCTGAGTTTTTTCTCAAAACGTGTTCTCCATGCTCTTGACTATGTATCATGTCTGTTTGTTTCTCATAAATCTTTGGAAAAGACTCCTGATCCTCTATCGAGTGGCTTGCCTTCTCATCTCTATCATCTGACTCAATTTGGAACCCTAAGATTTGGGGATTTCATGCAATTTTGATCTTTTGTGTGCGAGTTAGGGTTCCACTTTGGGACTCTAGACTCTCAGACTCATTGTAAGCCTGCAAACTAGACTTGTATCCCTTTGCTTATGATTCTGAACATTTCTATGTTCGACTCTTTTCTAAGTAACATGACAGTTCCTTCTTGATTCACATATTTGTGTGCTTTATATATGAGAAATTTTTCTTTCAAAAGGGTTTTGTCAACTATTGATTGATTCCGAATTCCTTTTAATAGGGTTTAATTGATTGTTACTGATTTTCTCTAATTGAACCTTCTTTACCTTTTCCTGACTTGGTTCATTCAAACAAAGCCTGCAATTTCGATTTTTTACTGGCTGAGTGATTGATTCCCTTTCCTTATTTTTTCACAAACTGTGTACCATCGGACTTTTGCCTTAAATAAACCTTGTGTATTTACCCTTCTTGTGTTACTTTGGAATAGATTTTAATCCAATTCTTTCCTTAATTGTCTTCTACCCGTTTGAAATAGAATTCATTAACTAAAGGGAGATTCTGTGTGATTGATTGAAGACCAATTTTCTTACCTTTTCTTACTTGCCTTCTGCACTATAAAAGGGGACTACCCTTCTGCACTTGGACAGACTTCGAATTCAATATTTTACACACACACACCTCTCAATTACAATATTCTTTCAATACTCTAGTCTCTACTGAGATCTTTTGTACTGTTTACTTGCAATTTAGTTTACAAGACTTCAGCTTTCACTTATTTGTTTCCCTGAAACTGGTATGTCTTAATTTTGATTTCAGCACCATCCCTATGTGTTTACTTTACAATTGCTACACTCCTGTCTACTTTGCTGTTCATGTTCTGTACTGAATATGCTACTCTCTCTTTGCATCTACTGTACATATTTTGTTGTGAATTCCCTATACCCCCACTCCCTTTTATGTGTTTGAGTTAAGGTTCAGGGCCTGATAGCATCCAAATTGCTGCTTAGGTGTGAACCTGATCCTCAATGGATCCCAACTCTCAAAATTTGGCTAACAGGCTAGTCAGGGGTGTGCCAGCACTCCTAATTGCTGAGCATGACCACCAGCCTGCCATGGCTCTCCCTAATTCCCCCTCTATGCACTTGTACTCTCTCTTAGATTCTAAGTATTGCCCCTCTCTTTTGAGCCTTGCTTTGGGACCTTGAGTTCCCTCTGAACTTTGACATCTGAGGATTGGCATTTCCACACTACACTATGCTCTTAATTCTGCAATGTGTTTGGGATGTAAGCATTGCTTGGAGCCCCTTTGAGACTTTTGGGAACTTTGATACATCTCAAATAAGAGAAAGGCTTTGGAAACCTGATCCTGGAAGTTGGTTCATCTCATAT
This sequence comes from Nicotiana tabacum, assembly GCF_000715075.1. NCBI lineage: Eukaryota > Viridiplantae > Streptophyta > Magnoliopsida > Solanales > Solanaceae > Nicotiana > Nicotiana tabacum. The sequence continues at coordinate 116,204,687 of NC_134080.1, read as the reverse complement.
TGTTAGACCTTGAGTCTAAATTAGGCTCCTTGGTTGTAGCTTAATTTCTGATGTAATTTTACTTTTCTTAATTCATTCTGGTCTGTAATATGTTGTAATAACTTATGGTGTACTAGTGAAAAGGGGGGGGGGGGGGTCATTTATGTATGCAAAGGGTAGACAACATGCTCATAGGCGTTACTATTTACAAGCTCTTCACTTACGCATATCATGTAGAAATCCTGCCTATAAGTTTTCTGCACTCATGCACGTCATATAGAAATCCTGCCTATAGTTTCAACACTTACGCGTATCATGTAGAAATCCTGCCTATAAGTTTTCCGCACTCATGCACGTCATATATAAATCCTGCCTATAGTTTTTGCACTTATGCACATCATGTAGAAATCCTACCTATAAGTTTCTGTACTTCTGCATATAGAAATCATGACTATAGGTGTCCTGCACTTCTGCATTTTTATCTATCATTAGGCCAACGGTCATAGGTTAAAACAATAATCAACTGCCTTCTAGATAACATGTCTATAGGACTCCCTGCACTTTCAGAATCGTCTTAAAATAAACAACGCTTAGAAATCATGCCTATAGGAGTAACCCTTTGAATCTGATTCTCTTATTTCATCTACAAGTCTAAAATCAGTAGTGATGTCGTTTAACATCTGCAGAACTTATGTGTTTTCTACAATCAGTAAGCCTTCTTCAAAATCGGAGTAAGCATTGTTAGATATCATGCCTATAGGTTTCACCTAGGCAAACCATTAGATAATTGATTAACTGCATCAGTCTTTGATAAATTACAACCAGGGAAGGCTAATTCGGACTCCTTATCTGATAAATATGTGATAAATCAGCCTTCCCTAACGCTTTAAATTCAGACCATAACCAGTATTTGTAAGTCATGCTAAACAATTTTTTTCTTTAAAATGAGGAGGCATGTTTGAGCCCTTTAAACTGTTATGTGTTCTCCTCATACCTGCCTTATATGTTTTGATTATCGCCCTAGAATTTTATCCTTTTAAAACTCTGAAAAGCCAAATCTCCCTTCCCTTTAGGACTAGTAATCCCAAATGCCTCCGGGACTGATAGGATTGGGGCGGGTACTAGCATGCAATAAGTAACGATACTATTCAGCGCTTAATACCTTAACGGGGTAGGAAAGGGTAGATATGGATATGATGACCGGTGCGCTAATACCACGTGTAACCCCTTTTTTGAGGAGTGGTTACCGGGTATTGCATTGACGTGATCCATATTGTTTGTAAACCTAGGACCCCCTTTCTTTTTAACTTGTTTTATTGTCCGAACTATTTCCTTAAAATTTCTGCTTTCTTTATTCTCTTCAAACTTTCAATTTGCTTGCAATAATATGTGAACCCCTTCTTACTTGAGCCCTTAATTGTTTATTTAATTATGTGAAGTCACAATTGTAACATGGTCGGGAACCACACTAGTGGATCTTGAGGGGTGCCTAACACCTTCCCCTCGAGATAATTTCTAGCCCTTACCCAAAATTTGGTTCTTCAAACTCAAACCCTTCTTAGTGTCCTAATGCACTTAATCATTAGGTGGCGACTCTTCAAGTTCCAAAACCCAATTCCTAAAAGGGAACGAGTCGTCCTCCCAAATGTCACAAGCCTGATTTCGCAAGAAAAAGGGGGCGTGACAGCGTGGTGACTCTGCTGGGGATATTTCTTTTAGGCTTTTACCATCTCATGTTATTTGTCACTTTACTGCTTCTTTATTGCCTTTATTTAATGTCTTTATTTCTCTTCTATTACGAGACTGACTTGGCTCCTTGTTTCTTTTCTTTAATGCTTTCTTTTACTACTTTCCTTCAATACTGTTGTAATTATGAGCAATTATTGTAATCATTACTTTATGAACGTGCAAATACATGAAAACTTGTAACTACATATTCAACATCATATTTCACTCGTGCCAAACAAAATACCATAGCAACGCTTATAATGAGTGGTTGCGCCCTTCCGATATCATTACCCCCTAAATTTGGCAAAGGCGTATTTGCGGTAAAACCAGTCGATCAACGGTGTAGTCGACGGTTCCGTGCCTTTCCTTTTTGAGTTGTCTGCTCAAGGGTACCTGTCTAATACCTTATAGAAACCTTACTCTGTTCAATTGTGCATGCATCACTGTCAAAACCTAGCCGAGTCAGTTATGTTGTCCACATAATGACTCTTTATGATAGCCTTGTCCAAAGTCCACTGGGTTTCCTAGGAACCCAAACAGACGTTACCATATTCTGTGCATTTATTTGGAGAACTAAATGTTGCTTATGCTAATTATTGGTTTAAATAGTCGAGTCTGGCGGGGTAACGGTCTAACACTTTGTTTTGCAGAAATGAGGCACGAAGTCCCCAGATTTGGCATGGTCACCAACATCCACCCAAGGTTGCTAAGTTGGTGGGAGGATCTTCACTCCAGTGATCAGGCTCTTGTCCGAAAATACCTAGGAAATTTTCCTTCTCTCCTGGAGGTCCAACCCAATAACAAAATCATAGAAGCTTCTACTCTGTTCTGGGACTGTGATAGGTCTGTGTTTCACTTCGGGTAGATTAAGATGACACCTCTGCTCAAGGAAATAGGAGGATTAGCTGGTATTCTATGGGAGACTCCGAGTTTACTTATGCCGGAAAATCGCAAGGGTAGGGGTTTTCTCAAAATGATGGGACTAAAGAAAACACAGACTTGACCTGTTTGAAGGATTCCTACGTTCCTTTCAACTATTTATACGAAAGGTACGGTCATAGTAAGTCCTACCGCACTTACACAGATGAATTCGCCCTCACCTCATTGGGGCATATCCATAGAAGGGTCTATATCTTTATGTTCTGCTTCTTGGGGATGATAGTGTTTCCTATAAAGAAAGCAATGATTCACACCAGGCTAGCTATGGCCACTAAAACCTTAATGGATAGTTGTAGAAATGTACCGAGCCTTTAAAAAGTGTCAACAAGAATCCCCACACTTCGAAGGCTGCAACTTGCTACTCCATCTCTGGCTCATGGAGCATCTCCAAATGGGTGAATATCAGCAAGAGATTCAGCGGAGAGACTGGGATGATCATATAGCCTTCCATCAACCAAGGCGAATGAACTACATGCCCAACATGATTGCTCAGCCAGGAGATGCCAAAGGATTGGTGGAGCTGTTTGAAAATCTGACCGACGATCAAATACAATGGATGTTCGAATGGTTTCCTACTGACAAGTTCATTGCCCGATCCAAGGACGCATCGTTTCTGATACTGATCGGTTTAAGAGGAACCTACCCTTATGTCCCCCTCCGGGTCATGAGATAGGCTGGTAGGAAGCAGGTTATACCAAGGGTCGACAAGATGAGTCACCTTCGGGCTGACTTCCAAGTTGATGACAGTCCTTATAAGTGCCAAGCTCAGCATATGTCGCATTGCAAGATCATTATGGGAAGCGATACTATCGAGCCAGACAGATACCATGCTGGCTACACCCCATACTATTCAGGATGGCTGGAGGATAATCACAATCTGGGCCAACCTGGGTTTGTTCGAGGTCACATGATCATCGATGAAAAGGCTGAAGCATAAGTCAAGTACAACTAATTGTGCAAGAGGATACGGGAATGCAAAATTGAGCACCGGGAGATTCAAGAAGCCCATCAAAAGTTGATCGAAGAATGGAAGGATATGGCTGACAGTGCCAACAATCGACTGGGGTATTTGGAGCAGGGTTTAGTAGAGTTGGAGAGGAAGTTCATCCAGAGGATTGAAAACTGCTAGAACACTGAGGGAAACGAAGGAGGACACTTGGCTAGAACCTATTTGTTGCTGGGACTGCGTGAGCTGGTGAAGTTGTTCGATGGAGCTAAAGATGATGAGTCTGGGGAAGGTCCTTCTGGGACCAAGTAGTTTGGAGTTTGTTCTTTTGCTTTAAAAATGTAATAAGGCCAACGACCATTAGTAACATTTTATTTTCCGTTATTAGTGTCGTTTTGGGATTCGCCTTATTTTTTATCAATAAAATGAGGCATTTAGCATTATAAGTTCTCCAAATCAACTTGTCGCTAGGCCTACCTTGGGCATAACGAGGATCCCAAATTAGGACACAATTTATATTCTTGCACTATGTATTTAAATATTGCAACATTTTCTTCTAATAATCCGCACTAACTTGCTACCTTTTTGTTTTTACCTTTTGTTTATTCCCCTCCCCAAAGGTTAGTTTGTGCACTCTGGCATCATCATCATACTCCACAAGATCTAAGTGCCCTCCACCTCCTCCTCCTCCGAGTCCTATCAGAAACAAGAACAAGGGAAAGATGGAAGATTTGAGCAACATCAGAAATGAGAACTCAGTTGAAAGGGTAGAGGTTCCTCAGGGTATTCAGGCTTCCAAGGAAAGTGCCTCTCAGCTCCAACAAAAGTTATTGAAGTTTCAGGAAGAACTGGACCAAGTTCGGAACTTGGCGAATTTATCATTTTCCTTCACTACCCCAAATGCCAACTTTGCCAACACTCAAAACCACAAAATCAACCTGCTCCCCATCACCACTGCAACACATGCCACACTTCAGAAAACACCACACTGCTCATCCCTGAACCACTAAATTCCACAAATGATCATCCCCACAATTCCCCCATCTATGTGGAAACCATGCCACACTATACTCAACTTATTTCAAGAACACCTGAGTCCGATGATAAGGACTCGATTATCAGGAATCTAGCAGAAGAACTCAAGAAGCAGACTAGCAAAATTCAGGGCGTCGAGAGAAGTAAGGGGATTGAAGGACTAAATTACGAAGACCTTTGCATTCAACCCGATGTCGAACTGCCCGAGGGGTACAAACCTCCTAAGTTCGAAATGTTTGACGGTACCGGGGATCTGAGAGTTCATCTGAGAACATACTGCGACAAGTTGGTCAGAGTAGGGAGGGACAAAAAGATTCGCATGAAACTCTTCATGAGGAGTCTGAAGGGAGATGCTTTGTCTTGGTACATCAACCAAGACCCTAAGAAGTGGTCAAATTGGGTAAGTATGGCATGCGATTTCATGGACAGGTTCAGGTTCAACGCAAAAAATGCACCAAATGTGCTCTACATCTAGAACTTAAAGAAGAAACCCACGAAGACATTCCGCGAGTATGCTACTCATTGGAGATCAGAAGCTGCTAAGGTCAGACCGGCTTTAGGAGAAGAACAAATGAATAGGTTTTTCATCCGAGCTCAAGACCCACAGTTCTATGAAAGGTTAATGCTGATTGAAAGCCAGAAACTTTTCGACATCATCAAGCTAGGGGAAAGGATCGAGGAAGGTATCAAAAGTGGTATGGTCACTAACTTTGAAACTTTGTAGGCCACCAACAGGTCTCTATAGTCTGGTGGCACGTCCAAGAAAAGGGACGTGAGTGCCATGATGGTTGCACAAAGAACAAAATCCCCAATTGAATACCAAACCTACCCAATACCTCCACTCACATATCAACCTACCCCAAATTACCAAGCACCCTCGCCCTCTTACCAAACTCCACCACCTACTTACCAATCACCTCCACCTACCACATATCAGCCTACTTCACCCAGATATTCCCAACCCGCACATGTCTACCAAACCTACAATACTCAACCCTCTCACTATCAATCACCTCCCACCCGCCAAAACTTTCCTAGACCCGACCAAACTTCGACCACAGACCCCTCAAATAGTATACCGCCATTGCCGAACCTATCGACCAGCTGTATGAAAGGCTCAAAGTTGCTGGTTACATCACCCCTATCCCTGCTGTAAACCCCGAAAACCCCTCCCAAAGGGTCAACCCAAACAAAACTTGTGCATACCATTCCGGCATAAAGGGGCATACTATTGATGAGTGCTGCTCTCTGAAGGATAAGATCCAAGCTTTGATTGACAACAAGATCATCATAGCAAAGGAGCCAGCTCCGAATGTCCGCAACAACCCTCTGCCTGGCCACAAGGGTGAGGGAGTTCACATGATTGAGATAGAGGACGATTGGGACCCCAAAGGGTCGATCGTATTGATCGCTGAAGGTGACGAGTCAAAGAAACCAACGGTCACACTTAATCCGATTGTGGTCCAGATCCAGCCTTCTGAAAACGCTGAAGTAGACATGTCCATACCACTTGAGTTCGAAGAACATTCTTCTGCAAAGATGCCAGGACCTATTGAGGTTGAGTTTGGGTCTCCAAAGACACCTGTACCATTCAAAGTGGCTGTGTAACCATCTAAGGCAAAGGTGCCCATTCCGGTGGCTATAACAGCCGTAACACCATTCCATACGAAGGCCATACCATGGGATTACACCGCCGAGGCGAGAAGGAAAGGGAAAACCAAATCTGGAGAAGCCATCGCAGCATAGGGTATGACAAGAACCGGCAGAATTTATACCCCAGATCATCTAGCCAAGTACAGTAAGCAGGCCTCTGGATGATCAACCATCACTGAAACTGGGCCTGATGATCTCTGGAGGAAGATACAAGCCAAAAAGTATTCGGTCATTGGTCAGTTGAACAAAACGCCGACCCAGATCTCTATCTTGGCTCTGCTACAATGTTCTGACGCACATAAGAACGCCTTATTGAAGGTGCTGAGCGAGGCATATGTACCCAGCAACATAACTAGAGGAGAAATGGCAAACATAGTGGGGCAAGTATTGGAGAGTCACAAAATCACTTTCCACGAAGATGAGTTGCCACATGAAGGGCTAAGCCACAACAAGGCCTTGCACATCACTATGCAGTGCGAAGATCATTTCATCACTAGAATACTGATTGACGGAGGGTCCAGCCTCAATATTTGTCCATTGGTGACTCTCAGAACATTGGGAAAGAGCCTGCATGAGATCAAGGATGGAGCCATCAATGTCAAAGCTTTCGATAGATCCCAAAGGTCCACTATTGGAGAAATCAGTTTGTGTTTGCAAATGGAACCGACTTGGTTCGACATTGATTTTCAAGTGATAGACGTCCCAGCATCTTACAACTTGCTATTGGGACGGCCCTGGTTCCATGCCACTGGGGCTGTAGCATCAACCCTACATCAAGCAGTGAAATTCGAGTGGAATCGCCAAGAGGTAATTATTCACGGCGACGGTAGCAATCCCATATACAGTCGCTAGACCATCCCAGCAATCGGAGGAAGAAGGAAGATAGGCGGAGAAACCTACCATCACATTGAGCGAGTCAACGCCGTGGACAAGGACAAATGTTGGGATAACAAAATTGAAAGTATACTGAAATGGTGTGGAAACGAACCTGGCAAGGGACTTGGCAAGAATCTCCAAGGAATCGCTAAGCCTATCAAGTTGAAAAAACATGGTACCACTTTTGGTTTGGGATATGAATACACTTGGGAGGAATTCAACCATTGGTGGCCACCATGGCATAGTCCCTACTACCCACTGGGGCATCCGATACCTTGCTTGGAGCAAACTTTCCAGCCAGCCAATGTCATATATAGGTCGGGAGAAGAGGAAGCACTGGCGGCGATGAGGAATTTGTTTTTGGAAGATGATAATATGGACTGTTGTGTCATTTTCGAGGAGGAGGGGGAGGAAGGCCCTTCTATACAAGCGGTGAGCCGAGGAGCACGCCTCAACAATTGGTTCATCAGAACCATCAGGGCTTGGAAAGCTTCAGGGTAGCAAGGCTGAACAAAGTACCATGCATTATCTTTTTTTTCCGCTAATTGACTTTCTTTCCACATTTTTAATATTGAAATAAGAGCTCCAATGTTTAAAACAATTATGAAATTTATCAAGGCATTTTAGTTTCTTATAAATCTTGCTTTTATTACTTTTTATCTTTTACTTTATTTACACAGCATTACTATTACTTATCTTGATGAACCGATGATTGTGACGTGCAACGAGGCAACACAACAAACGGATATGGACTCAGAAGAAGATGATATACCAGAAGAGGTTGTTAAAGAGGTTGAGGATTTTAAGAATAGACCTAAGTCTAATCTGGACGAAACTGAGATTGTCAACCTGGGAGATGCAGAAAATGTCAAAGGAACACGAATCAGCGTTCATCTGTCACCATCAGAAAAGAAAGAGTACACGAAATTTCTAAGGGAATATGAGGACATATTCGCCTGGTCTTATCATGACATGACTGGTCTCAGTACATCTATTGTAGCTCACAAGCTGCCAACCGATCCGACATGTCCACCAGTAAAACAGAAGCTCAGGAAGTTCAAACCTGACATGAGTTTGAAAATCAAGGAAGAGGTCACCAAGCAAGTCAAAGCCAAGGTTCTCAAGGTAGTAGAGTATCCAACATGGTTAGCCAATATTGTGCCAGTGCCAAAGAAGGAAGGGAAGGTTAGAGTCTGTGTCGACTACCAGGATCTCAACCGGGCTAGTCCGAAAGACGACTTCCCCTTGCTGAACATACATATTCTAATTGACAAATGCGCCAAGCATGAACTATTGTCGTTCATTGATTGTTTTTCTGGGTATCATCAGATATGGATGGATGAGGAAGACATGGAGAAAATGGCTGTCATTACGTCGTGGGGGATGTATTGTTACAAGATGATGTCGTTCGGATTAAAGAATGCTGGGGCCACCTACATGAGGGCCATGACTGCTATTTTCCATGACATGATACACAAAGAGATCGAGGTATATGTAGACAACGTCATCATCAAATCCAAGAGAGCCAATGACCATATGAAAGATCTGAGGAAGTTCTTCAACAGACTAAGAAGGTATAACTTGAAGCTGAATCCCGCCAAATGTGCATTCGGGGTTCGTGCCAGAAAACTACTTGGGTTCATTGTGAGTCGTCGAGGAGTAGAACTGGATCCGTCAAAGGTCAAAGCCATCAAAAAATTGCCACCACCGAAGAACAAGAAAGAGGTTATGAGTTTCTTGGGAAGACTTAACTACATCAGCCGGTTCATAGCTCAATCCACTGTCATTTGTGAGCCAATCTTTAAGATGTTGAAGAAGGATGCCGCTACCAAATGGACTGATGATTGTCAGAAAGCCTTTGACAGAATCAAGGAATACCTGTCAACGCCGCCAGTTTTGGTCCCGCCCGAGCCGGGTAGACCTCTATTACTCTACCTCGTAGTATTGGATGGAGCTTTTGGTTGTGTTTTGGGGCAGCATGATGAAACGGGAAGAAAGGAGTAGGCCATCTATTATCTCAGCAAGATGTTCACCCCGTATGAGGCCCGATATTCTCTATTGGAATGCACCTGTTGTGCTCTGACTCGGGTAGCTCAGAAGTTGAGACACTATTTTTGTGCCTATACCACTTACCTCATATCAAGAATGGATCCTTTGAAGTACATCTTTCAGAAGCCCATGCCTACTGGCAAGATAGCCAAGTGCCAGATCCTGCAGAGTGAATTCAACATTGTTTACGTAACTCAGAAGGCAATCAAAGGACAAGCACTGGCTGATCATCTTGCTGAAAATCCCGTGGATAGAGAATACGAGCCTCTAAAGACGTATTTTCCTGATGAAGAGGTATCTTTCATAAGGAAAGATATTGCAGAACCCTATGATGGTTGGAGAATGTTTTTCGATGGAGCATCAAACTTCAAAGGAATTGGCATAGGAGTGGTCCTAGTATCAGAAACCGGCCAGCATTATCCGGTGTCTGCCATGCTCAAGGTCCCGTGCACCAACAACATGGACGAGTACGAAGCCTGTATCTTAGGGCTCAAGATGGCCATAGACATGAACATTCAGGAATTGCTAGTGATTGGAGATTCAGACCTGCTTATACATCGGGTCCGAGAAGAATGGGCAACCAAGAACTCCAAGATACTCCATTATCTACATCATGTACAGGAATTATGGAAGAGGTTCACAAAGACAGAGTTCCAATATGTTCCCAGAGTTCAAAATGAGTTTGCCGATGCATTGACTACCCTATCGTCCATGATATAACAACCCGACAAGAACTTCATTGATCCTATTCCAGTAAAGATCTATGATCAGCCAGCTTACTGCACTCATGTAAAAGAAGAATCAATGGAGAACCTTGGTTTTATGATATCAAGGAATATTTTACGAAAAGAGAATATCCAGAACTCGCAAATTCTACGCAGAAATTCACACTTCGGAGATTATCTAACAACTTCTTTCATAGCGGATGAATCCTGTATGGGAGGACTCCTGATTTGGGGTTACTAAGGTGTGTCAACGCAAAGGAAGCATCCAGGCTATTGGAGGAAATTCATGCAGGGACCTGCGGTCCGCATATGAACGGTTTTGTCTTAGCCAAGAAAATACTCTGAGCTGGTTATTTTTGGATGACTATGGAAACGAACTGCATCGAGTATGTCCGAAAATGCCGTTGCTATCAGATACATGCAGACATGATAAAGGTGCCTCCAAACGAGCTTATTGCAACAAGCTCGCCATGGTCGTTCGCCGCTTGGGGAATGGATGTTATCGGACCTATCGGCCTGCCGCATCAAACAGGCACATGTTCATTCTAGTGGCAATTGATTATTTCACCAAATGGGTTGAAGCAGCATCGTACAAAGCACTGACTAAGAAAGTGGTAGCAGATTTTGTCCGCGACCCCATTGTTTGTCGGTTCGGAACTCCGGAGTCAATCATCACTGATAATGGTTCCAATCATAACAGCGACCTAATGAAAGCCATGTGTGAAACCTTCATGATCAAACACAAGAATTCTACAGCTTACAGACCTCAGATGAACGAGGTTGTAGAAGCCGACAATAAGAATATCAAGAAGATACTAAGGAAGATGATAGAAAAGCATAAGAAGTGGCATGAGAAGTTATCATTTGCCTCGTTGGGATACCGCACCACAGTCTGCACATCAACCAGGGCAACTCCCTATATATTAGTTTATGGTACAGAAGCAGTCATTCCCGCCGAGGTAGAAATTCCCTCCTTAAGAATCATACAGGAAGCCGAACTTGACGATGCAAAATGGGTAGAGAGTCGCTTCGAGTAGCTAGCTCTTATAGATGGAAAGAAAATGAATGCAGTTTGCCACGGTCAGCTCTATCAAAACAGAATTTCCAAAGCCTTCAACAAAAGAGTCAAGCCGAGACAGTTTACACTGGGGCACCTGGTGTTAAAGAAAATTTTCCCACATCAAGAGGAAGCCAACGGGAAGTTCTCTCCCAACTGGCAGGGTCCATACATGGTTCACCGGGTCCTCACCGGAGGAGCCCTCATACTTGTAGAAATGGACGGTGAAGTTTGGCCGAAGCCGATCAATTCAGATGCAGTGAAGCGATACTATGTGCTTTCCTAATATGATGTAATTTGAACTATGCCTGACCTGATTCCTCTTTAAGAGGGGATACGTAGGTAGCCCTATGGGTTCGGTCATAATTCAATAAAATTTTCATTTCCCCCCACTATTGGAAACTGGGGCAGAATTTTGAGGAGGACCATCAAAATTACAAAGTGATTTCAGCCATTCGACGCAAGCAGCCGTCGGAAGCAGTAGCCTAGTAAACGGGGGCAGAATTTTGAGGAGGACCCTAAAAATTCTGGAGCAAGAGAAGTTACAGTATCTTGGACCACGTCACAGTCGTCAGTTCATCTAAATAAAACTATTCATAATTATGTATTTTTTGTCACATTTCTTTACTAAATCATGTATTTTGGTCTATTAGGCCCGTATGTCACGTGTATATGATGATGTAATAAGAAAGATATGTTACGTTGTACTCGATTGAGTAAGTTACCGGGTTCTCATCGCGGCCAATCGGTTTGGGTCGTGACACAGATTTACATCTTTTGGTTATAATTGCAATAATTTTGCGTCTCTGGACACGTGCGTTGCACGTGTGTTCCATATCAGTTGGTACAAAAATTTTAAAACGATATGAATAATATTAAAACTTGTGCATAATTAGTAACTGAAAATTTGAAAGGAAAAAGCACAAGCTTAACTTGATGAATATATAGTCAACCTATTTATTTTGAATGACTCGATGTCACTATTAATTTTTGTAGTTGTAGACAATAAACTAAAATGGTATAACTTTTTCTTATGCAGTTCTTCTAATATACCACATATTTAGCTCGATAATTTTCTCAAATTTTGATATTTCATCAATACATAGTATTAATATGAATATAAACAATGTTGCAAATACTTCACGTCTTAAAGTTTGTGCCTTGTTTTTTAGAAGTTGTAGCCTCCTTTTGACAGCCGCATATATATCAAGAAGTTATCGAATGAAAGTACTCTTTCCGTCCATTTTTTTAAAAGTTATTGCATCACGTAAAATATTAATATATGCAGTTGATTGCTAGAATTTCATTGAAAACAAACCTTTCATCTTTTGTTTCTTCTTGTCTAAAGATATTCTCCAGGTTTCATCTCATTGAATTAAAATACTTATACTTATTTGACTCTATAAACAAAGATAAATCCTAAGATACATTGATTATTAAAAGGAAATGATTATCCCAAGCAAAAGTGTTAGACAAAATAACCCCCAGTCTTTGAATGTTTATTGCGGAGAAAAGGAAAAAAAATAGCTCTAGTAATGGAACCAGTCGTTTTCATAATTAGTTCGGAAAGCAACGCGTCAATTTATATCCAAAGTAGAAAAGAAAAAAAGAAACAAAACAATCAAAATAATGTATGATAATCAAGAATACTGGATCAGATATAAGATCGCAGGCATATAAATTATAGTCTACAGATATATATGTTGAGTTTCCTTTAAACACCGGCACTATGAGACTTCCTTTGATCACATAAATAATAAAAATAACAATAATAACTGGTTAATAAGTGGAAAAAAACTAATTGGAGAGCAATAAAGCAGCCCACCATAAGTTCACTGAGATTTCTTTACATGGGCGTTGTAATTGGAGTTGAGCAAAATTAAAAAAGAAAAACAGAAAGAGAATGTTCTTCTGGGAAATGGGAGCTACTAACAAAGAAGAGAAAATGAAAAAAATGATGAAGTAATTTGACACTTTGGTGTCTGCTTTTATAGTGTAATAAAGTATGAGTAAAGACTATGCATAAATATTAGTACTATAACCGGTAGAAGCTCATAGGACCAAACGGAGAAAAGTTAGAATGTGAAACAATGCAACTGATTTTTTTCATTTATTTTAATTTAATAGAAGGCAGCTTCTTACACATGGGCAATATTGTCACTTAGTTTTTAGGGGTATATTTGTAAATCAACTTTTAATTTTGGGTCTTCCCACTTTTAGTATAATATATATATATATATATATATATATATATATATATATATATATATATATATATATATCGCATATAATGCCATCTGGTCATGGGTCAATGTGTATGTATAAATGCATGAAATGCATATGAAACACGTTAATAAAATATCTCGGTACGTCATAAGACCATTATGCCTCTGATTAATATCATGAAATAAACTTTACCAACTTACATATTTTTGAGACCCACGAACAAATAATAGAATAATATGATACATGGAAGAATATGAATATACACATCTCTAGCATTTCTACAATAGAGTAATTTATGGAAGTTGTGCATTTTCTCGTTTCGTTCATGTTGTATGATCATGCCAAAAAAGAAAGAAAGGATAGCCTTAACATACCTGAGCTAGTCTCATCTTTCCCACCTTTGCAAATTCAAATATGAGTACATAAACGGTACTAGCGCGAGGAACAAAACCTTCTGTAATCATCTCACAATAAAGTTTGATGGATTCCTTTTTATTTCCGATTTTCCCATGGCCGGAGACCAAAATGTCATATGTATTAGCATTAGGGACAAAGCCCCTCCCTTTCATGCATGACATATTTAAGTTAAAAGGTGAAATTTTGTTCACGATGACATTTCCATCCTCACTGTTCAGTGATATAGCAGCTCTAGCTCAAACCTATTTACGATGAAATGAGGTACTTTATTCACAATAATAGCACCAGGCAAGTGCTATTGTTATAGAGCACCAAGCAACTCTAGCTCAAATATTCACATCCACACAATTGTGTTTTGTTTGATTTCAGATATCTACTATCAATCCAATTCCAAAAAATCGTGGAACTTCTATCTTACTTCCTTCTGTTATATTTCTTATTGACAAGCTACCATCCTAGTTTTCCTATGAGTGGGGTTTTTCAATGTATCCTTTTCCTATATAAATATAGGTGCTACATCTTTATAAACAGCAAGTTCTCTTCTCCTCAATGAAATTCATCTCTGTACTTCACGATTTATCAAAGAACTTTTATAGTTTTGCTCAATCAGCCCCTTTTGACATATCCATGTTTTCCATCAAACAAGATGACATGATCTAAGAAAGTTCCTTCTGCTGAACCTGTGTAAGCTCAACATGCTCTTTATCTCAAAATCTTATTGTAGTTAGATAAGGAAAGGGAGCTGTAAAACTATCACCTCAATATTGTGATGACTCAAAATGTCATCTTTAAATTAAATAATCATCTCAGTATTTTTAAGACCTTGAAAAGTGGTATCAATAATTCCTCGACTTGCGTGCGCAGTCCGTATAATTTGCCGGAAGGTTTTTATGTGAAAAATGGATTAAATTGTGAACTAGAGTTTTAAAACTCAACTGAGTTGACTTCAGTCAATATTTTGAGCAAACGAACCCGGATAAAAGTTTTGACCATTCCGGTAGTTCTGTATCGTGATTTGGAACTTGGTCATATGCCCGAAATCGAATTTGGAGGTCTCTAGATTAAATTATCGCAATTTAACGGAATCTAGAAATCTAAGGTTAAAGATTTCTTAGGTTTGACCGGAGAGTGGACTTTTTGATATCGGGGTTGGAATCTAGTTCTAAAAATTATCATAGCTTTGTTATGTCATTTATGACTTGTGTGCAAAATTTGAAGTCAATCGGGCTTGATTTGATAGGTTTTTGCATCGAATATAGAAGTTGGATGTTCTTAGTTTCATTAGGCTTGAAAGGGGGTGTGATTCACGATTTTAGCATTATTTGATGCGATTTGAGATTTCGACTAAGTCTGTATTATGTTTTAGGACTTGTTGGTGTATTTTGTTGAGGTCCCGAGGGTCTCGGGTGGATTTTGGAAGTTTAACGGATATAAAAAGGCTGCTGAATTTTCTTTTACAGCATATGAACAGTACCGTGTACAGTACCCCATGAACAGTACCGTGTACAGTACCCCATGAACAGTACCGTGTACAGTACCCCGTGAACAGTAAAAACTCGTGAACAGTAACCCAGAATTCTGTTTTTGTCAAATTGGAGCTCGGGAAGAGGCGATTTTCGGGAGATTTTCAGAGAAAATAACGGGTTAAGTGTTCTTAACTTAATTTTGGTTAGATTACCCGAATCTATTACTAGTTTTGGTATTAAATCTATGAATTTAGTTGGAAGAGTTTGAAAACTCTCTCGGATAGATTTGAGGGTCGAAATATTATCGAAATTTAGTAATTTTGGTATGGTTAGACTCGTGATTGGATGAGGTTTCATATTTCGTAATTTTGTCGGGTTCCGAGACGTGGGCCCCACGGGCGAATTTTTAGTGCAATTTCAGATTTTTAATGGAAAATATAGAATTTCATATGGAATTAATTCCTATAATTTTTATTGACTGAATCGAATTATTTATGACTTGATTTGAGAATTTCGGGCACGAATTTGCTAGATAAAGACTTGTTGGAATTTTGAATTGGTTGCAAAGCGAGGTAAGTGTTTGGTCTAACCTTAGCTTGAGGGATTAGGAGCTGTGTCCTATCTGTTATGTATTATTTGTTGAGTACGACGTATAGGCATGGTGACGAGTATCTATACGTTGGTGTCAAGCATGCCCGTGAGTCTTATACTTTGATTGATCTGACTCCGTTTCGTAGTGTATATGTTCTATATGATAATTTCTATTGAGGAATATGACTTGTGGAAGTATTATTATTTTGATGTTGTTTCCCTTGCCGGGATGTTATTGTTTTGATGTTGTTTCCCTTGCCGGGATTTGATTGTTGTACTATTGTTCCCTTACCGGGATTTTATTGTGATTTCATTTATTTCCGTGCCCTTATTTCTTGTGATTGTTGTTTGGGTGAGGAAGAGTGTTAAAGCACGAAGGGTGATGCCGTGTATGATTTTGTGAGGAAGAGTGTAAAACACGAAGGGTGATGTCGTGCCGCACGATGTACAATTTCGTGCCGATTATATTGATTTTATGGTGAGGAAGAGTGTAAAGCACGAAGGGTGATGTCGTGTAGTTTATATTGATTCTTATGGTGAGGACGAGAGTAAAAGCACGAAGGGTGATGTCGTGCACTTGTCCTTGATTTTTCCTGATTCTAACTGAGTTATGTTGTCCTGTACGTTTATTTACTGATTTTCCATTATTACTTGATTTTATTTCGATGTTATAGATTCCCTTACCCTATTTGCCTTGTGTTTGTTGCTTGTGTGAGGAAGAGTGTAAAGCACGAAGGGTGATGTCGTGTATTGTTTTGGTGAGAGAGTGTTAAAGCACGAAGGGTGATGCCGTGCACTTTCTGTTTGTTGTGTTTACTTGTTATTAACAATTCAAGTGTATTAACTGTTTAGATCCCTTTACTGTTGTGATCCTTTGTGTTGGAATCCATAGTGTTTACAATACCTCGCCTTATTTTTTTTAATATGTCCAATACTTCAAATTTCAAGAATTGTTACATTTCTAATTCAATTGATTTCTCAACTAAAGTTTCCTTAAAGCGTTTGAGATTGTACTTTACTTAAAAAGGAATTTCTACTATATTTTGATTTATTAATTTCTTGTATTAAAGGTAATGATTCCTTCGATATTGTACTTTAATTGAAAATGGTATTTTCTTTATCAAATAATTTCTAAAAATAACTTCATCTTTTCTTGTTGATTTCCTAATTGGGTTGGAAGTTGTACTCTACTTTATGTTAAGTGAAGGAGGCTCCTTGAACATTCTTAATTGTATTGGGTTATGGCACCTATGAGCTGAGTAACATGAGAATATTGTTGTGCAATGTGAGACAGAAATATGTGGGCACAAGGTGCCGGGGAAAATATTATGATTTTATTTAATGGCACGTGAGTTGTCCGTGCGGTTGTGACATAAATATGGGCACTAGGTGCCGTGAAAATATGAAAATGGGCTGAGACCTATATTATTTATGACTATGAAATGAGGTGTCATACGGTGACCTTTGCTCGAAAGAATTATATTCGAAAGATGCTTATCTGAAAGATATTTATTTGAAGGAAATATATTCGAAATATATTTATTGAAAAACATATTGTCTTAGAGATTATTACTTGAAGGATTTATAGGCGAAAGATTTATATTTGAAGGTCTTGATTAATTGATTGCACTTGTATTTATTATTTCTTGAGAAGCATTTATGGTGTTCTTGTCGCCTGCTATTTATATCCCTGGTTGATCATTGTTGTCATCATTGTTATATGCTTCCTATTATTTTTGTACACTATCTTGCACAGGTTTATTTGGTAGTCTGGTCCTAGCCTCGTCACTACTTCGCCGAGGTTAGATTAGGCACTTACCAGCACATGTGGTCTGTTGTGCTGATACTACACTTCTGTACATTTTTGTGTACAGATCCCAGTGCGGTAGACTTTGGACCGCAGTGAGATTGCTGTTTCTTGTTCATCAGGCGATCCGAGGTAGTCCTGCAGGCGTCCGCAGGCCTTGGCGTCTCCTTCTATCTACTATTCCTGTTTCTTTCATGTATTTTCAGAGACAGTGTTGTATTTATTTCTTTTAGACCTTTATTTGTAGTACTCCTAGACAGTCTGTGAAGTTGTGATACCAGTCTTGGGTAGATTTGTTATGGATTGGTATTAGCAGTATTATTAAATCTTTACAATGCAGTCTTCCGCTTATTCAATTCTGTTGTTATATAATTGTTGGCTCTTAACCATTATCGGATTAAAAATGGAAATAAGGTAGATAGTTCAATTGGTTGGCTTGCCTAACTTTCACTAGTAGGCGCCATCACGACTCCCGAAGGTGGAAAATCCGGGTCGTGCCTTTTGTTTTTGTAACTGGTGAACTTAATATATAAGCTGGACTACTCGTTCTTTACATAAGAAATTCTTTTGAAGGTTTAATTGGACAAAATGACTTGCTTTATGAGAAATTAAAGAAAGCTGTAGTTTAGATATTTGTGTTACTTTTGTACAGCATATTGGGAGATACAATTACTTGTAGTTAATATAAGGCATCTTATGCTCTTGTGGAGGAGAATTATTTTCCATCTTTTGGAAATTTAGCTGAGCTGTATGAGATGCTTGAGGGCTTCTACTTCCAAAGAAAACTAAACCAATTTGGTGCACATATTAAACTTATAAGTTATAACATTTAAAATTTCCAAAGAAAAGAAAAAAGCAAGAAAATGTAGAAGTAGTTGAGCCAACTGATTATCTTATGCACTACTAAAAATCCGGTAATTAGCGACCACAAAAACCGACTAACGTTGGTCGATTTTGGCAAATTACCGACCAAAACGCGTGCAAACACGCTTGGTCGCTATTTTGGTGGTCGTTTAAGTATACCGATCAAGGTTGGTCGCAAAGGTAAAAGGACCAACTCTATAATTTAAAGCACATACCAACCAACTATGGTCGATAACATATTTTAATAATTTAATTTTACCGACCAAAGTTGATCGGTGTATTTAAATTACATTATTTTATTAACTATTAAAATCTAAAAATTAACGACCAAAGTTGGTCGGTAAAAGAAAATATATATATTTTTTAAAAAATTAAAATTTAACCATACTGACCAAAGTTGGTCGGTAAAGTTGAAATCTAGGTAATCCTTGTTCATTAGCTGACCAATTTTGGTCGGTAATTTTTAATTTTTAATTTTTTTTTTAAACATAAGCGACCAATCTTGGTCGCTAATCAGCAAAAAATTATTTTTTAAATTAGAAACCGGCCAACTTTGGTCGGTTTTTTGGGTTTTAATTTGGTGGAAAAGGCCTGTTTTGGCAGCTACACCACCTGCCAGCATACCAAAATTCCTAAATAACAACACAACAACAACAACACAATTCAATAAATACACTAAAACTAACAAATTAAAGTTCAATAGAACTAAAAATCCAAAACCAAGTTAAAACTTATTACAACTAGTTCAAAATTGGTTATGTTTGTCTAGTTCAAAGTAAATAAAAGTCAAGGAGTGTTTTGTACAACATCATCATCACCGTCCAATGAACTTTCATTTACAAGACGGTATAAAGAAGGGTCTTGTCGAGGACGGGAAGAACAATCACGGGGAGGACGGGAGGAATGATCACGGGGAGGACGGGAGGAACACTCACATTCAAGTCGAGCCTCTGGCAATGAATCACGAGACCGGGGCAACGGAAAAACTCCAGTAGATAGGAGTGTTCTGATCTGAGCTTGCATGCCAAGGTACTGAGCATCTCTAATCCTTTCTCTTTCCTTGGCCGCTTCTAGCTCGGATGTGAGCTTTGTCACAGTCTCCCGCATAGCGCAAAAGCTCTCTCCATTAATTTGCTCGCCTTGCGAGTAAGTCCCTATTCCTTGCATTCCACACTTGTACCGATGGAATTTCTTAGTAGGAAGCTCGTATACCTTCCCCCATTTTGGACCGCCAGCAGAATCCATCCATATGTTTTCAGCATCCTCGTCCGAAGTTTGGGTTGGCTCGCTCGACTCATTAGGTGGCTGAGTGCGGATGAATTCCTCCACATTAGTTTGGTAGCGACCCTACACAAAAATTTACATTGAATTAGTATTTCAAAATTCATATAAAAATAAATTAAAATACTTAAAGAAAAGTGAAAGCTTACATATACAGACGAGGCCCGGTCTTCGACCCACCTTTCATGATCCGTCTCTTTCTTCTTCTTTATAATATGTGTCTCCTTGAATAGCTCGCCATGGTTCATTGGATGCCCCAACTTCTTTTCCTAAAAATAAATTAATTTAGTTAATAAACAGAATAGATATACTTTGAAAATTAAATAATTTAAGCAATTACGTACCAATCTTCTTTTTATTGTCCCTAGGCTGATCGCACCTCCAGTGTGCAAGGAGCCTCCCTTCTCAGATGCGCGAGCTTTCTTTCCTTTTTCGCTCTTCTCTAATAACTTTGCGGTAAGCCATTGCGTTTGCAAATCATCCCATAAATTTTGAAGTAACCAGTCAGGCTTCTTGTTCTTCTTTCTAGCTTCGGAGAAAGTATGCAACACTCGCTTGCGAGCTTTGTGATGAAACTTTGCAGCCACTTCCGCGTCATAGCGGTATTCCCATTCACACTTGCTCTGTATTTCAAAAGTTATATATTATTTAGAAATATCATAATATATATATATATATTATTAAACTGCTTAGAAGAACATTTATACTTTAAATTGATTGATAATTTGCTCCTTCAGTGAGAATGGGAAATCAGTCCAAATTGCATAAGGTCCATCATAAAGCTTTCTGATAGCTTTGGTGATCATCCTCGTAGTCTTATTACTCGGGTTAAACCTGCAATTTAACAACATAAAACACATTAATATCTTAGTAAAAACTTTACAAACAATAAATGCAAAAATAACAAATAACTCTTACCCATCACCCTCAGGGACTATGATGATCCTGCCATATTGATCATAATGCACCTCCTCGTCATCATCAGCATCATCGTCTGAAGCATGTATATCAGAGGCATGTGTGGACGGTATAGGGGGTCAGAGCTACTACCTCGCAGGCGAATGCCTGAAATAGATGGAGTCGCTGATGAAGATGGTTGTGATGCCTGTGACTGTGACATAGCTGGATGGACCCCAAGTGGCTGTGATACTGATGGCTGTGATCCATGTGGCTATGACATGGATGGATGCAATCCATGCGATGCCGATGGTTGTGATCCACATGCTCGTGAGGCAACTGGACTGTATGTCGGATGTATAATCTTATGGCCTTGTAATGAAAGACCTAGTGTTTGCATGAAGGTGTAGGGCTCATGATGCTATGACAACTCAGTATAGCCGTGGGGTGGAGGATAAGACATAGGCATCTCTGAAGAGGGTGGAACAGATGGAGTATTATTTTCTACCCTCATCTTTCCCTTCCTAGCCTTTTCTCGACCTCGAGAACCAGTAGAGTAATTGTTACCTTGATCCTTGCCTGCCATCTGCATAATATAATACATATTTATATTGAAACATATAAGAAACTAGCTATAAAACGAGAGTTATTTAAAAAACCAACTTTTTAAAGCTCATCGACATATTGTTCCTCGTCTGAAAATTCTTCTTCCTCACTTGTTTGAGCTTCATCAGTTGATTCTTCATCCTCATTTTCTATAATTGTTACTTCATTTATATCAACTTTTTCCAATATGTGTTCAAGATGTTCCAAATTATTTTCTAGCTGATCGTCCACTATTTGGTGAACACTGGAGATATTGTTATGATATGTAACATCTAACACATTCTCTACTTCCACCCTACCTACATGCTTAGTTTTTATTACAACCCACCAATCGTACTTATTCCGCCGCAATGGATAAGGAGCATAATACACTTGCCTAACTGTAATGACCCGACCAGTCGTTTTGAGCTTTTGCACTTCGCTCGCCAGTTCTCGGGCTTGACTAGCCCCATGTGATGTTTTATGACTTATGTAAATCATCAGTTTTGGTTTTTAGGGTAACCAGAATGAATTTTGAAGAAACAGTTCTCAGTTTGAAGCTTAAAATTTGAAAGGTTTGACCAAGATTTGACTTGTTGGTATATGATCTTGGATCAGAATTTTTCTAATTTGGTTAGCTTCGTTAGGTGATTTAGGATTTAGGAGCGTGATCGAAATGTTTTTTGGAGGTCCGTGGAAGGTTTAGGCTTTAATTGGTGAAAATGGATTTTTGACGTTTTCCGGTTGATAGGTGAGATTTTGATATAATGGTTGGAATAGAATTCCGGGAGTTGCAGTAGATCCGTTGTGTCATTTGGGATGTGTGTGCAAAATTTCAGGTTCTTCGGACGTGGTTTGCTAGACTTTTTGATCAAAAGTGGAATTCGGAAGATTTTAGAGACATTGACTTGAGGATTTGAGGGGTCATTTGTGGTCAGATTTTGATACGTTTGATATATATGAACTCGTGGGGAGATAAGGAATCTATTGATGTAATTTTATCGTATTCCGAGGCATGGGCCTGGGGGTCGAGTTTTGGTTAATTTCAGGATTTTTGATGTAAATTAGATATTTTCGAGTGGGCTTTGTTCGCTTAGCATATTTTAATGGTTATGTAATGATTTTGGTTAGATTTGGAGCATCCGGAGGTCGATTCGAGAGGGAAAAGGCATCGCGGGATATGTTTGGTTTTCTGCAGTTGATGTATTTCACTTTATTATGGGATTTATCATTGTTAATGACTTAATTGTATTGTTTTAATTATTAAAATGAATTGGGTGTTGCATCGGCTGGCCTTGTCTTCACGAGAGGCGCTATCATGACCGGGTCCGGGTTTAGGGTCGTGACAAGTCGCTATCAGAGCCTAGGTTACATAGGTCTCACGAGTCATGAGCAGGTTTATTTGAGTATCGCGGATCGGTACGAAGACGTCTGTACTTATCCTCGAGAGGCTGCAAAACCTTTAGGAAAAATTTCACATTCTTGAATTTTTATCGTGCGTCCTTGATTCATCTCTGAATGTAACTTTTTGAATCCCTTCCATGCATTTGTATGCGTGCATGAGCATTCCGTATCAGTTATGCAATCGATGGCTTGTGATTTCCTGATCGAGGGGTAAGATGTGATCTTTGTGTGTGGATGTTGGGCCAGTCTGGAGGACTTGAGGCCAGGTTTTCGCCTACAGCTTGAGCACTAAGGCGCTAATTGTGTGAGCACGTGCTTTTGGATTTGTATGCCCGATAGTGCCCGATTAGTGGGAGTGATAACTGGGTAGCTATATGATGAGTATGATACGACTAAGATATGTATTCATATGATTTAGAAGCGACGAAAAGGGTCTGCTGGATGATAGAAGAACTATTTGGTGCTTGATTTCTATCTTGATTTGATGCATAGCCCCGAGTTATGGGAGTGTCAAGGATCTTTTCATGTTTTCTAGTTGGGGAGTGAAGTAAATTTCATGTTGCGATATGAGTTCAGACTCCGGGAGTTTAAGTGACTGCGAAATGTTTATGCCGGTGGAAGGGTGTAAAGAGATGTTAGTTTGAAGCGAAGTAGGTGGGTTATCTCCTGCGGGTGTTCTGAAGTTTGTACGATCCTTATGTCCTCTGTTGGAAGATCTCATGTACAGGTGAAATATATGTGTTGCAATTTAAATTTGGGCCGCTTAAGAGAGTGAGTTTAACTAATTCGAGAGCGAATGTGAAATTTGCAGAAGATTTAAAGTACTAGATGATTTCAGAAGTGGAAATGTGGTTCTATGGTTTATGGGCTAGATTCGATTGTGAAATTCCAGTTACATTATGTTATCAGACCTATATGAGATAGGGTGACATGGGATCACCCCCGGTTATATGCATGGT
Organism: Nicotiana tabacum; assembly: GCF_000715075.1. NCBI lineage: Eukaryota > Viridiplantae > Streptophyta > Magnoliopsida > Solanales > Solanaceae > Nicotiana > Nicotiana tabacum. Next base: position 116,181,203 of record NC_134080.1, on the reverse strand, counting down.
AAGGTTACACAGTGATTTGATGGCTTCCGGAACAACTCTGGGCACGTTCAAGGACGAACGTATGTTTAAGTGGGGGAGGATGTAACGACCCGACCGATCGTTTTGAGCTTTTGCACTTTTCTCGCCAGTTCTCGGGCTTTACTAGCCCCGTGTGATGTATTATGACTTATGTAAATAATCGGTTTTGGTTTTCAGGGTAACCGAAATGAATTTTGAAGAAACAATTCTCAGTTTGAAGCTTCAAATTTGAAAGGTTTGACCAAGATTTGACTTGTTTGTGTATGATATCGGATCAAAATTTTTATGATTTGGTTAGCTTTGTTAGGTGATTTGGGACTTAGGAGCGTGATCGGAATGTGTTTTGGAGGTCCGTGGAAGGTTTAGGCTTGAATTGGCGAAATTAGAATTTTGACGTTTTCCAGTTGATAGGTGAGATTTTGATATAGTGGTCAGAATGAAATTCCGGGAGTTGCAGTAGGTCCATTGTGTCATTTGGGATGTGTGTGCAAAATTTCAGGTAATTCGGACGTGGTTTGGTAGACTTTTTAATCAAAAGTGGAATTCAAAAGATTTTGGAGACCTTGACTTGAAGATTTGAGGGGCCATTTGTTGTCAGATTTTGGTACTTTTGATATGTATGAACTCGTGGGGAGATAAGAAATCTATTGATGTAAATTTTATCGAATTCCGAGGCGTGGGCCCGGGGGTCGAGTTTTGGTTAATTTCAGGATTTTTGATGTAAATAGGATATTTTCGAGTGGGCTTTGTTCCCTTAGCATATTTTAATGGTTATGTAGTGATTTTGGTTAGATTTGGAGCATACGGAGGTCAATTCGAGAGGGCGAAGGCATCGCGGGCTGTGTTTGGTTTTCCGCAATTGATAAATTTCACTTTATTATGGGATTTATCATTGTTAATGACTTAATTGTACTGTTTTAATTGTTAAAATGAATTGGGTATTGTGTCGGCTGTCCTTGTCTTCACGAGAGGCGTCATCACGACCGGGTCTAGTTTCAGGGTCGTGACACTAACATTATGTGCAATTATGACAGGATCATAGCGATCATATTCCCTCGTATGATTAACCTCAATTATGTTGTATTGGTTGTGTATTCTTGTACCTCTTGTTGAATTTGGGTCAAACCACTTGCATCTAAAGAGTATCAATTTCTTATGTGGCCGACCTGTATATTCTAGTTCTATGATTTCTTTGAGCACACCATAATAACCAATATCTCCAACTTGGTTGTCATCACCACCTTGAACCCATCCTCCGTATGGAACTTATAACCATTTACTACGTACTTAGACATTGTTGTGACCTGAAGCCCAGGTCCTGAAAATATATCTTTCAATAATTGATTTACAATATTATTTGGATTATTTACCTATATAGTGTTAAAAAAATTCATTAGTTAGCATAACTTGCAAAAATTATTTACCTACATAGTGTTAGAACATTATCAGGATAAACTTACAAATTGTTTGAACCACGTATCAAATCTTGTATATATAGCATCATGGCCAAATTGACCCACGAAGTGTCTCTGACACATTAAATATTTTTAGTAGTTGCATCGAGATGTAATCACAGTAAATTTTATATTTTGATAACTAATAAATCAATACTTACTTTAAAAATGGTACAACTTCGGGACAATTTAGCAACACATGAAGTATAGATTACTTGTACTCCATATCACTCAAACTTCTCTTTCTAACATCCTTAGAACATCGGCCTAGTTGATTAAATATAGACATTGGCGGATTAATGGATCATTCACACAGTCGATCGTGTGCCTATTAGGCCTATTCGTAGAACATGGCACATTACTCTTGTGACGACCCGACCAGTCGTCTCATGAGTTACCGCTCAGTTTCTCCCATTTCTAATTTTTATGCTTTGTTTATCCGTATTTTGTGGTATCGGGTTGGTCAGATCGAATCCGGAATGATTTTGGTAAGGTTTAAGACACTTAGTCTCTTTTAAGGAAGCCTAAGTTGGAAAAGTCAACCGGATGTTGACTTATGTGTTAGAAGGCTTCGATGTGAGTTCCGATGGTTTGGATAGCTTTGGGAGGTGTATGACTTAGGAGCGTGATCGGAACGACTTTGGGAGGTTCGGAATAAATTTAGGCTTGAATTGGCAAAGTTGATATTTTGGCGATTTCCGGTTGGTGGGCGAGATTTTGATATAGGGGTCGGAATGGAATTCCGAGAGTTGCAGTAGCTCCGTTGTGTCATTTGGAATGTATGTGCAAAATTTCAGGTCATTCGTACGTGGTTTGGTTGGGTTTTTGATCAAAAGCGAAATTCGGAAGATTTTAGAAAAGTTTGGCTTGAATCCGATGTGTTTTGGGGTGATTTGATGTTATTTGAGGTGTTTTGATGATTGGAATAAGTTTGAATAAGGTATTAGGATGTGTTTTTGCCTTTTGTTGAGGTCCCGGGGGCCTCAGGTGAGTTTCGGGTGGTCAACCGGATCATTTGAAGTTAAGAAAGTTGCAAAAATTGAAGGTTCAGTAGTTGCAAGTATTTACTCTTCGCGTTCGCGAGTGGACCCTCTCGTTCGCGAAGAGTCAGCTGAGGGAGGTGGAAATTTAGCCTTCATGTTCGCGAGGTAGGTTACGCGTTCGCGAAGGACTGCGAGATTGTGCATCGCGTTCGCAAGCGTGCAGTCGCGTTTGCATAGAAGGAATTGAGAGGCTGAGCCTTAGTGGAATTAACCCATCGTGTTCGCGATGGACGAAACGCGTTCGCGTAGGTTCATCTGGGTAAAGCATTGCATTCGCGAGGGTCATGTCACGATTGCGTAAAAGAATTTTGGTCAAAGTTATTTTGTGCTTCGCGAATGCGAGGGTTTGACCGCGTTCGCGAAGAAGGAAATTAGGCCTGGGCAGAAGGTTTAAAAGGTCGTCTTGTCCGCGAGGATTGGGTTTATTTCTTCCATTGTTGGTCGTTTTTGGAGCTTTTTGAAGGGGATTGAAGAGGGATTCAAGGGAAATCACTTGGAGGTAAAATTCTTGGACTAAAAACTCGGTTATTATGTGAATTCCACCTAGTAAATCAGGGAATCTAAGCCTAAAATTGAAGAACTAGGGCTTGGAAATTTAGACCTTTAATTGGGGATTTGAATGACCATTTGGGGTCGAATTTGAGAACTTTTGATATGTATGAACTCGTGGGGAGATGAGGAATCTATTGGCATAAAAATTATTGAATTTCGAACGTGGGCCCGGGGGTCGGATTTTGGTAATTTCGGGATTTGTGCCATTTATTGATTGTTTTTGCTTGGGCTTCATTCCCTTAGCATATTTTGACGTCCTCGTTCTGATTTTGGGTAGATTTGACGCGAGTGAAGGCCGATTCGAGAGGCAAAGGCGTCGCAAGCTAGAGATTTAGCCGGTTCGAGGTGAGTAATGATTGTAAATGATGTTCTGGGGGTTTGAAACCTCGGATTGCACATCGTAGTGCTATATTTTGGTGAGACACATGCTTGATGACGAGCGTGGGGTCGAGCACTATTAGGGATTGTGACTTAGTCCGTCCCGATTGATGATTTTACCGCGCATTTGACTGAAATATATTTGCTATCATCATTATTAGGGCTGAATGCCATATTTGGGCTTCGTGCCAACTATTTGAACCCTTCGGGGATTTTTACTGATATTTCGTTACTGTTTTGACTCTATACTTGTACTCAGGCATGTTATTTACCATTGTTTTCATACTCAGCCTTGTTTACTTAGTTTTAATACATATTTTAAATGATGTTTGGGTTAAGAAACACTGTTTTACTATTGCTCAAGTGGCTTGCGAGGATTTTTGATTGAGTAAGGTGAAGGGCCTATATTGTGAGGAAACACCAATATTGATTTGAGGCTGAGGGCCTAAGATATGTATGCCATGAGGTGACTTGATTGATATGAGGCCGAGGGCCTAGTGTTGATGCCACAAGATGGCTTGTTATTGCACTTGGGCCGTAAGGGGCCCCTCTAGGAGTCTGCACACCCCCAGTGAGCGCGGGTACCCATTGTGATGTGAGATTGAGCCCGAGGGGCGGATTTGTTGATATTGTGCCTGAGGGGCGAACTTCTATTTGTTTACTTTACCTTAACTACCTGTCAATTACCTGTTTACTTGTTGAAAAAGGATTTTACCTAAGTTTCCACTGGTTTACTACTTTTAAATGGTTTTACTGCTTCATTATAGAATGCCTTGTGCCTTACGTGTTTTCTTACTTTCAGTTATTTTATACCTTTGTTACTCACTTAGCTGGAGTACTCACTTTACTCCCTGCACCTGTGTACAGATTCAGGCGTAGCTGGTCCCGCTCCCAAGTGTTGATCATCTCCAGCTTCAGGCGGACATTCGGAGTTCATGAGGTAGTTTCTTGGCGTCCACAGCCCCGTGCCTTTACTCCTTTATCACTTCTATTTCCTTTCAGACATTTGTACTATTTTATGGATTTAGCAAGATTTTATTATAACTTATAGATGCTCATGACTAGTGACACCGTTGTTAGGGCTATGTATGGGTGTTTTTTTCTCGTATTTATTTTATCATCTGTTATTTCAGATTTATTTTATCATGTTTAGACCGGTCTTAATGCTTAACTATTAAAAATTGGAAAATGGGAAGTGTCGGCTGGCCTTGTCTTCACGAGAGGCGCCATCACGACTGGGTCCGGGTTTAGGCTGGTGACAAGTTGGTATTAGAGCCTAGGTTACATAGGTCTCACGAGTCATGATTAGGTTTAGTGGAGTCTCGTGGATCGGTACAAAGACGTCTGTATTTATCCTCGAGAGGCTGCAGAACCTTCAGGAAAAACTTCATATTCTTGAAATTCTTGTCGTGCATTGTTGATCCGAGTACTAAATTTCTATTATTCTATTCTCTCACAGATGGTGAGGATATGCGCTACCAGACAGGATGGACGACCACCAGTGCCACAAGCTATGGCCACCAGAGGCCGAGGATGCAGTCGTGGTAGGGGCAGAGCAGCTAGGGCAGCACCCGCAGATCCACCAGCTGCCCCGGTTCAGGATCAGGTCCCAGTTATGGATACTCCAGTAGCACCAGCATAGGCACCAGCGGTGCCTATTGTGATTCTTGGTATTTAGGAGGCCTTGGCTCAGATCTTGTCAGTTTTCACTGGCCTGGCTCAGGCGGTTTTAGCCACTACAGCCGTAGCTACTTCTCAGGCCAGGGGAGGCAATCAGACTCCTGCCGCTCGCATACCTGAGTAGGTCGTGTAGGGACTTCAGATGCCGGGGGCGCATCCTGCCCAGCCGGTTGCAACTGCTTAGGACTATGTAGTTCCTGTCATGCCGGAGGATGAGCATCATAGGTTTGAGAGGTTTGATAGATTGCAGCCTCCGACCTTTAGTGGCGTAGAGGGAGAGGATGCCCAAGGCTTTTTGGATAAGTGTCAGAGGATGCTTCGTACTGTAGGTATTCTGGAGACTAGCAGGGTCGCTTTTACCACCTATCAGTTTTCAGGAGTTGCTTTCACTTGGTGGGAGGATTTTGAGAGGCGTAGGCTTGTTGGTGTAGTACCCCTTTCCTAGCAGCAGTTCTCCTTTCTCTTTCTGGAGAAGTATGTGCCGCAGTCTCGTAGAGAGGAGCTACGTAGGCAGTTTGAGTGGTTGCATCAGGGGGAGATGACCGTGTCGCAGTATGAATTGAGGTTTTTTGAGTTGGATCGTCATGCCATCTGGTTGGTCCCGACGGATAGAGAGAGGATTGGGAGGTTTGTTGTTGGTCTTACTTGTCAGCTCTATATTCTTATGACCAGGGAGAAGGTATTTTGTGCTACGTTCGAGGAGGTTGTAGATATTGCCCGTGAGATTAAGTTTGTTCGTCGCTAGGATCAAGAGGAGAGGGAGGCCAAGAGGCCTCGAGGATCTGGTTGTTATAGTAGTGCTCCTTCGAGGGGTCAGTTTCAGTATGGTAGAGGCCGTCCATTCAGGCCTGATCAGTAAGCTCACCCAAGTGATCGTGGGGCATCATCGGGGCATGGACCCCACAATTCTTATCAGGGCTAGTCATCACTCAGTGCCCTTCCAGCTCAGAGTTCATCCCGTGCTCTATCAGTTTAGAGCTCTTCTATGCCGAGTGCATCTGCTAGTCACTTTGGTGCGAGGGGTTCCGTTCAGTCGCCTTCTCCATCACCTGGGAGTTGTTATGAGTGTGGTGATATGGGTCACATGTGGAGGCAGTGTCCTCGTCATTTTGCTAGTTCATCTCAGTAGAGGGGTCAATCATCGGCTTCAGTGTTAGTTTCTTTACCACCACCCGTCCAACCAGCTAGGGTGGATGTTAGTCAGCTAGGGGTCTCCCCAGAGGGGAAGGTCGATCAGGGGGCGGTCAGGCCCATTTCTATGCACTTCCAGGCAGAATCGATGTTATTGCTTCAGACGCTGTCATTACAGGTATTGTTTCAGTCTGCCATAGAGATGCCTCTGTATTATTTGATCCCGTTTCCACCTTTTCTTATGTGTCATCATACTTTTCTCGTTATTTGGGTATGCCCCATGAGTTTCTTGCTTTACCTATTCATGTATCTACCCCGATGGGCGATACTATTGTTGTAGACCGTGTGTACCGATCATGTATGGTGACTATTGGGGGTTTGGTGACCCGAGTGGATCTATTATTATTATTAAGCATGATGGATTTTGATGTCATTTTGTGCATGGATTGGTTATTTCCGTGTCGTGCCATTCTGGACTGTCATGATAAGAGAGTCACATTGGTTATATCGGATGTGCCACGGATCGAGTGGCGAGGTATGACTGATTATGTTCCTAGTAGAGTGATCTCTTTCTTGAAGGCCCAACATATGTTTGGAAGGGTTTTCTCTCGTATCTAGCATTTGTGAGGGATGTGGAAGGTGAGGCTCCCAGTGTTGATTATATCCTAGTTGTGAGGGATTTTCCAAATGTGTTTCCTACAAACCTGTCGGGCATGCCACCGGACAGGAATATTGATTTTGGTATTGACCTGGTGGCGGGCACTCAGCCCATTTCTATTCTTCCGTATCGTATGGCACCATCGGAGTTGAAGGAGTTAAAGGAGCAGCTTCAGGAACTCCTAGATAAGGGGTTCATTCGGCCTAGTGTGTCACCTTGTGGTGCGTCGGTTCTGTTTATGCAGAAGAAGGATGGCACAATGAGGATGTGCATTGATTATAGGCAATTGAACAAGGTAACAATTAAGAACAAGTATCCTTTTCCTCGCATTGATGATTTATTTGATCAGCTTCAGGGAGCGAGAGTGTTCTCCAAGATTGATCTCCGTTCAGGTTATCACCAGTTGAGGATCAGGCACTCGGATATTCTTAAGACAACTTTCAGGACCCCATATGGTCATTATGAGTTCTTGGTGATGTCTTTTGGGCTGACCAATGCCCCAGCAACGTTCATGCATTTGATGAACAACGTGTTCCGACCTTATCTCGACTTGTTTGTCATAGTCTTCATTGATGATAATATGGTGTATTTGCGTATTCAGGAGGAGCACACAGAGCATTTGAGAGTGGTGTTGCAGATATTGAGGGAGGAGAAACTTTATACAAAATTCTCCAAGTGTGCGTTTTGGCTTAGTTCAGTGGCTTTCTTGGGGCATGTGGTGTTCAGCGAGGGTATTCAGGTTGATCCGAAGAAGATAGGGGCGGTTCAAAGTTGGCCAAGACCATCTTTAGCCACAGAGATTCGTAGCTTTCTCCGTTTGGCAGGCTATTATCGCTGGTTTATTCATGGATTCTCATCTATCGCATCACCCTTGACCAAGTTGACTCAGAAAGGTGCTTCATTTGTATGGTCGGACGAGTGTGAGGAGAGCTTTCAGAAGCTCAAGACAATTTTGACCACAGCTCTAGTGTTGGTTTTGCCATCTGCTTTAGGTTCATATACCATGTATTGTGATTCTTCGAGAGTTGGGATTAGGTGTGTGTTGATGTAGGAGGGTAGAGTTATTGTTTATGCTTCTCGTCAGTTGAAGCCCCACGAGAAGAACTACCCCGTTCATGATTTGGAGTTGGCTTTCATAGTTCACGCATTGAAGATTTGGAGGCTTTAATTGTATGGCGTATCTTGTGAGGTGTTCACTGATCATCACAGTCTTCAGTACTTATTCAAGCAAAAGGATCTTAATTTGAGGCAGCGGAGATGGTTGGAGTTGCTTAAAGATTATGATATCACTATATTGTATCATCCGGGAAAGGCCAATGTAGTGGCCGATGCTTTGAGCCGAAAGGCAGTATTATGGGGAGTTTGGCATATATTCCAGTTGGGGAGAGACCTCTTGCAGTTGATGTTCAGGCCTTGCCCAATCGGTTTGTGAGGTTAGATATTTTGGAACCCAGTCGGGTATTGGCTTGTGTGGTTTCTGTGTCTTCCTTATACGATCGCATCAGAGAACGCCAGTATGATGATCCGCATTTTCTTGTCCTTAAGGACAGAGTTCAGCATGATGATGCCAGGGATGTTACCATTGGTGGTGATGGGGTGTTGAGGATGTAGGGCCAGATTTGCGTGCCCAATGTGGATGGGCTTCGGGAGTTGATTTTGGAGGAGGCCCATAGCTCGCAGTATTCCATTCATCCGGGTGCCGTGAAGATGTATAAGGATTTGAGGCAGCACTATTGGTGGAGAATGATGAAGAAAGATATTGTGGGATTTGTAGCTTGGTGTCTCAATTGTCAGCAGGTGAAATAAGAGCATCAGAGACAAGGTGGCTTGCTTCAGCAGATGGATATTCCCGAGTGGAAGTGGGAGAGAATCACTATGGACTTTGTTGTGGGACTTCCACGGACTTTGAGGAAGTTCAATGCTATTTGGGTGATTGTGGATTGGCTGACCAAGTCCGCACACTTTATTCCTGTGTGTACTACCTATTCTTTAGAGCGGTTGGCAGAGATATATATCTGGGAGGTTGTTCGCTTGCATGGTGTTCCAGTTTCCATCATTTCAGATAGGGGCACTCAGTTTACATCGCAGTTTTGGAGGTCTGTGCAGCGAGAGTTGGGTACTCAGGTTGAGTTGAGCACAGCTTTCCACCCTCAGATGGACGGGCAGTCCGAGCGCACTATTCAAATATTGGAGGACATGTTGTGTGCTTGTGTCAATTATTTTGGTGGATCATGGGATCAGTTTCTACCGCTTGCAGAGTTTGCTTATAACAACAACTACCAGTCGAGTATTTAGATGGCTCCATATGAGGCTTTGTATGGGAGGAGGTGTAGATCTCAGTTAGTTGGTTCGAGCCCGGTGAGGCTAGGTTATTGGGGACTGATTTGGTGTAGGATGCTTTGGAGAAGGTGAAGGTGATTCAAAAGGCTTCGTAGAGCGCAGTCGAGGCAAAAGAGTTATGCTGACAGGAAGGTTCGAGATGTGTCCTACATGGTTGGCGAGAAGGTTCTGTTGAAGGTTTCACCCATGAAGGGTGTTATGAGATTTGGGAAGAAAGGAAAGTTGAGTCCGCAGTTCATTGGACCTTTTGAGGTGCATCGGAGGATTGGAGAGGTGGCTTATGAGCTTGCCTTGCCACCCAGCTTGTCGAGTGTGCATCTAGTATTTCATGTTTCTATGCTTTGGAAGTATATTGGGGATCCGTCTCATGTTCTGGATTTCATCATGGTTCATTTGGATTATGATTTGACCTATGATGTAGAGCCAGTAGCTATTTTGGGTCGTCAGGTTCGAAAGTTGAGGTCAAAGGATATAGCTTCAGTGAAAGTGCAGTGGAGAGGTCGGCCCATGGAGGAGGCTACCAAGGAGATAAACCGAGAGATGCGAAGCAGATATCCTCACTTATTTGAGGCTTCAGGTATGTTTCTTGACTCGTTCGTGGATGAACATTTATTTATGTTGGGGAGGATGTGACGACCCGTCCAGCCGTCTCATGAGTTAACGCTCTGTTTCCCCAATTTTTGCTTCTTTATGCTTTGTTTATCCATGTTTTGTGGTATCGGGTTGGTCGGATCGAATCCGGAATAATTTTGGTAAGGTTTGAGACACTTAGTCTCTTTTGAGGAAGCTTAAGTTGGAAAAATCAACCGGATATTGACTTAATGTGTTAGAAGGCTCGGATGTGAGTTCCAATGTTTCAGATAGCTTCGGGAGGTGATTTACTTAGGATCGTGATTGAAATGAGTTTTGGAGGTTCGGAGTAGATTTAGGTTTGAATTGACGAAGTTGATATTTTGGCGATTTCCGGTTGGTTGGCAAGATTTTGATATAGGGGTCGGAATGGAATTCCGAGAGTTGCAATAGCTCCATTGTGTCATTTGGGATGTGTGCGCAAAATTTTAGGTCATTCGGACGTGGTTTGGTTGGGTTTTGATCAAAAGCGGAATTCAAAAGATTTTAGAAAAGTTCTGCTTGAATCCGATGTGTTTTGGGGATTTGATGTTATTTGAGGTGTTTTGATGATTGAAATAAGTTTTAATAAGGTATTAGGATGTGTTTGTGCATTTGGTTGAAGTCCCGGGGGCCTCGGGTGAGTTTCGGGTGGTCAATCGGATCATTTTGAAGTTAAGAAAGTTGCAGAAATTGCAGGTTCAGCAGTGGCAGATATGCAGTCTTCGCGTTCGTGAAGAGTCAGCTGAGGGAGGTGGAAATTTAGCCTTCGCGTTTGCGAGGCAGGTTACGCATTTGCCAAGGGCTGCGAGATTGTGCATCGCATTCGCGGGCGTGTAGTCGCGTTCTCATAGAAGGAATTGAGAGGCTGAGCCTCCGTGGAATTAACCCATCACGTTCGCGATGGATGGAACGCGTTCACGAAGGTTCGTCTGGGTAAAGCATTGTGTTTGCGAGGGTCGTGTCGCGTTCGTGTAAGAGGATTTTGGTCAAAGTTATTTTTTGTTTCGCGAAGAAGAGGTTTTGACCGTGTTCGCGAAGAAGGAAATTAGGCCAGGGCAGAAGGTTTAAAAGGTCGTCTTGTCCGTGAGGATTGGGTTTATTTCTTCCATTGTTGGTCGTTTTTGGAGCTTTTTGAAGGGGATTGAAGAGGGATTCAAGGGGAATCACTTGGAGCTAAGATTCTTGGACTAAAAACTCGATTATTATGTGAATTCCACCTAGTAAATCAGGGAATCTAAGCCTAAAATTGAAGAACTAGGGCTTGGAAATTTAGACCTTTAATTGGGGATTTGAATGGCCATTTGAGGTCGGATTTGAGAACTTTTGATATATATGAACTTGTGGGGTGATGAGAAATCTATTGGTGTAAAAATTATTGAATTTAGAGATGTGGGCCCGAGGGTCGGGTTTTGGTAATTTCGGGATTTGTGCCATTTATTGATTGTATTCGTTTGGGCTTCGTTCCCTTAGGATATTTTGATGTCCTCGTTCTGATTTTGGGTAAATTCGACATGAGTGGAGACCGATTAGAGGGGCAAAGGCGTCGCGAGCTAGAGATTTAGCCGGTTCGAGGTGAGTAATAATTGTAAATGATGTTCTGAGGGTTTGAAATCCCGGATTGCACATTGTAGTACTGTATTGAGGTGAGACACATGTTTGATGGCGAGCGTGGGGTCATGCACTATTGAAGATTGTGATTTAGTCCGCCCTGATTGATGATTTTACCGCGTATTTGACTGAAATCTATTTGATATCATAATTATTTGGGCTGAATGCCATATTTCGGTGATTTTTACTGATATTTCCTCACTGTTTTGACTCTATACTTGAACTCAGTCATGTTATTTTCCACTGTTTTCATACTCATCCTTGTTTAATCAGTTTTAATGCTTAAATGGTATTTTAAATGAGGTTTGGGCTGAGAAACACTGTTTTACTATTGCTCGAGTGGCTTGCTAGGATTTTTAACTTAGTAAGGCCGAGGGCCTATATTGTGAGGAAACACCGATATTGATTTGAGGCCGAGGGCCTGAGATATGTACGTCACGAGGTGGCTTGATTGATATGAGGCCGAGGGCCTAGTGTTGATGCCACGAGATGGCTTGTTATTGCGCTTGGGCCGTAAGGGGCCCCTCCAGGAGTCTGCACACCCTCAGTGAGCGTGAGTATCCATTGTGATGTGAGATTGAGCCCGAGGGGTTGGTATTGTTCTGAGATGTTGCCCGAGGGGAGGATTTGTTGATACTGTGCCCGAGGGGCGAACTTTTATTTGTTTACTTTACCTTAACTACCTGTCAATTACCTGTTTACTTGTTGAAAAAGGATTTTACTTAACTTTCCACTGGTTTACTGCTTTTAAATGGTTTTACTGCTTCATCGTAGAATATCTTGTGCCTTACGTGTTTTCTTACTTTTAGTCGTTATTTACCTTTGTTACTCACTGAGTTGGAGTACTCACTTTACTCCCTGCACCCTGTGTGCAGATTCAGGCGTAGCTGGTCCCGCTCCTGAGTGCTGATCATCTCCAGCTTCAGGCGGACATTCGGAGTTCACGAGGTTGCTGCTTGGCGTCCGCAGCCCCGTGCCTCTACTCCTTTATCACTTTTATTTCCTTTAAGACATTTGTACTAGTTTATGGATT